>NC_040011.1:11389230-11717933 GCF_000972845.2 Larimichthys crocea | reverse complement strand
TCCTCTGCAAGCCAATCAGAATAATGCTTCCATGAGCATCGTCATAGTTTATCTCAATTTACACGCAAACGCAAAACTGGAGTTTTCCAGAATCTCCACTCTCGCCGGAGTTTTTAGAAAGATTCGTTTTCAGAGGCGAATTCACCGTTTGCGTGTAAAAGATAGGTACAAACAAAGGGAAATGTCTTCGTTTTTCAAAATACCCGTGTACGTGTAAACAGGGCCTCAGACACATCAGACAAACATGAATGACTTCATACATTTTTGATATTTGTGATGTTTCTAAAATGGAAGAAACAGGATCGGACTATTTCAGATTACAAGACTGTTTCCAACTTTTACTGGAGATTCACAAATCTCCCAAGCTCCATTACATGGGGGAAAAAATGTTTTTCCTTGAGCACCTCGGACTGTTTTTCACGGTTTGGGTTTAACAGGAAAAATCTTCAACGTTTCAGCGTATCACGACATCTGAGACAAAAATTCTTCTTCCAACTTTGTGTGGGCAGTTTGTGTTTGTGCCTTTCCTGTTTCAACATGACAGTGACTCCGCAAACAGAAATGGTTTTTCCAGTTTGATGTCGTGCGATAAGGTCTGGCTTGTTCTAGTTTATCCCAAAGGTGTTGGGTGTTGAGTTGAGGTCCTGGCTGTGTGCAGGACATCACTGATGCTGTTGTGGCTGAAGGGGAGAAAAACCCTTGTTTCACCATCTGGTGGGAAAAAAAACAGTAGAAAGGAGGCTATCAGGACAGCAGATTAATATCCAATCAAACAAATGTCATGTCAAGTGTCCACATACTTTAGGCCATGTTGATCAGATCAGGGGAATTTGCACGTGTGGCACAAAAGCCATTAAGAAGATGTGTTGACGATCTGACCTTTCACTTGAAGGCAACAACATTCCAACTATTATTAACGATTGTGAAAAATCATCAGACAACAAATACGAGGAAAATCTGATGTCAGCGCCCGTAAACCTGTGAGACTGTGTTAGCGTGAATGAGATAAATGTGCTGCTGAAACCTGAGATTTACAACATGATCCACCCTTTTTTTTTACAAATGAACACACTGTTACTAATGTACAGTGCAGGGTGACTGGTGTAGAAACCTCTCATGCCTCGACAGGATGGAGATGACTCACGGCAGTACACAGGTTTGTGACTAAGGTTTTATTCAGCCAAAGTGTGTTCGTGCTTTATACTGCAGCACTGAATCAACCTTGAAGAGTTCATTAAGTTTCAGTTGAACTTGTGCTGACCAGTGAGGGGGAAAAACAAAAATTAAGTCCATTTCAATTTGGTTTTGTTGAGCTATTAGAGAAGTTTGTTGACTGACACTGATAACAGGTTTGAGCCGGGGTGGAAAGGGGTGCTGCAAATTGCCAAAATGACCGAAAATCAGTGTCTGCTTGTCTAGGCTCAGTCTAGGTTTCATTAAACGTTTGACAAAAAAAAAAAAAAAAAAGGGTTATTTGTTTGCAAGGCCAGACAAGCCAGGAATGCGGCATTCATTAGCATTCTGCAACAGCAAATTCCTCTTCTTTAAACTGATGTATGCTATAGCATTTTGACTCGCTTCATTTTCTTATTTTTTACTTCCCAAGCCACAAACTGTGAGGTAGGTATCATAACAGGATAAGTCTGGATATTTTTTATTGCCAACAAAACTGAAAATCCAATGAAAATAGCCGAAGCAGCAATAATAAGCATTGTAAATGTATCCAAAGTCTTTATTATCTTCCTCTTTGCCATAGAGCTCCATTGTTGTCCAAAAACTAGAACTATTAAAATCATTACAGTGAACATCCCACCTGCTGCCCCAAAAGCTCACTGGAACACCAAATGTGGAATAATAAATAAATAATCCCCCTTTTACAGCGAAGTGAAGCTACAGTGGCTACTGTTTCAAAGATTTACATCTTCAGTTGGAGCCGAGAGTCAAACACATTGTTGGTTTTGATCTTTTTTTGTGAGATTGTTGACATAACCTCAGCCTTGTATCCTTGTTTCACTCTTTGTTTCCCTCCAGGCTGTTTTTCATTTCGCTTCTCTCTCTCTCCTAATCACTCAAGTGAAGTCAAACCGTTTGGCACAGCTGAACATGTTTGGCTTCCTTTCAAACATCTACATCTCTAACTCATACATCTTCATCTTAATTTGTGCCCCACAGAGCGAATCTGCTAGTTCCACTGCTTTTGTGTCTTTCCATCGAGTTGGTAAACATTTGCATGACCATTTTAAAGTTTCACATTTTGTATCTCAACTCACCTTGACAAAAGTTCGTCCACACACAATGGCTGCACTGATCAGATATTGGTGGTGGTGAGTCGGACAAACGAGGCAGAGAGATTACCATCACAGAGCACATCAGATAGTGATCCAATAATGGAGAGTGCTTAAGGGCCCCTGAGGTGCCCGCTTGGTGGATTTGCTCTTTCAATAAATGATGAATTGGGCTGTTGTTTGTTTATACACAGTACTTAATTTGCATGCATTCATTACTGAAGAGGTCATTTTGTATTCTTAGTTGAAATGTTGTGTTTGACTGACTCACACTTTTTCTTTGAGCCTGAGAGTTTTTTTACTTTCCTCGGTGATATCTCGGAAATTGCTCAGAAAAGCCACGTCGTTGAAAATGTGCAGTAGCAGTGACCCCGGATAGAAAGACAATGAAACAAACAAACTGAGCCCCGACACGCCAGACAACTGTGTTTACCTTCACGTGGTTTTGACAGCAGTCCAGCACGGCTGAGTGAAAACAGGCGACGAGGGAGGGACGAGGCTTTACCTCCGATTCCCATGTCTGCACTAATGACAAAAACACACTTTCTAATGTGCCCCCACCTGTCCTAATGATGTCCTCCCAGCAGGGTTTGCACTGTCGTAAAAGGCCTGAACGACCCTCAGCGGGGTCTTTCACTTCACTAAGGTCCTCCCAGCTCTGTCTCCAGAGAACAGCTCCCACACCACCTCGTGTCTGCCCCCTTCACTCTGTCCTAACACATAAACTTTATACATAAATTACACAAAACAACACCCATGCGGTCTAATGCTTTAGTTCTGCTGATCTATAATCCAGCAGCAAAACCGGAAAAAACTTTTTTGTGTTTTAAGCGTTTTAAATGCTGCTGCTGCTTGTAGTATTTAAACATTTACATAAACAAGCTCAGGCGATGCAAAGCTGTAATTATGCTTTCCATGTCCATTTTAGCCACCAGGGTCCATGTAAATATTATCGTCTGGTCCACATACTTAATGCAGTACAAATAAGACCACATGCAGGTCCACAGTTATCCCTTTAGAGTATATTAGGCCCTAGGTCTGTGGGTTTCCTGTCCATCCATGCAGGTAAGCATGGGGACAAAAGATGATGCAAAGACTACTGAAGCCGGGGTTTGTTTAGCTCAGTCGGTAGAGCAGCCGCCCCGTGTACGAAGGCTCAGTCCTTGCCGCGGCAGGCCAGGGTTCAAATCCGACCTGTGGCTCTTTCCCGCATGTCATTCCCCAACTCTCTCCCTTCATTTCCTGTCACTCTTCAGCTGTCTCTATCAAAATAAAGCTCAAAAAAGGCCAAAAAAACATCTTATAAAAAAAAGCGGTGGAACTCCAGGATTCATTTGAGGGTCCAGTGTGTCAGATTTTTATGTTTTCAAAATAATAATAATTATTAGTTATCTTAGAATGAGAGTGTCATATCTATAGATGCAATGGGCCCCCTTCCATGGACTCCAAACAAACACTGGCTGTAGATTGGGCTGTTGTGAATTTTGTGTTTTGGGGTTTTAGTTGTGAAATCTCATCAGCTAAATGTCACTAAATCCCACACACTGGTTCTTTAAGTTTACAGGCCTGAGGTCAACCACACAGACAAAGGCCTTACAGATATGCAAATGTAAAGAGATAGTGGAGTAATGAGCGGCCAAGTTGCTGTGAACAGTTGGGGGTTCGGTACCTCGCACCTCTGCAGTTCTCAAGAGGTGAAACTAACACCTCTTTAGGTAACTGTCCACACTTCACTCTGTGGTCTGTGCTGGACTTGAACAAGGACAGAAACAGTTGGTTAGAGATCTGGGGTCGATATGTTTCAGAGAATGCTCGAATAAGAAGTAAATTCAGCACAAAAAAAAACTGATGAGGGCTCAGCTCTTGCCTTTTAATTTGTCCAATGCATTGAGATCAAAGCCTCTTTGACTGATCCCAGATGTGCGTTGTACATCCATTGTTCGAGCCACCAGCTTTTGATGGTGGGGTAAGGAGTTGGTTATTATTATGAAGAAAGCTATTACAAAATTACAGGGTTTTTCAAAACAGGCAGTGGAAAATAATACCATCAGAGAGAGTTCAAATAAAAAGCTGCAGTGATGGCTAGCGGCTGTGTTCCAGCTCTTTTGTGTCCGTGACTGCTCCACACCTCCTCGCCTGCCGACACAGAGGCGATCTGTGTAGTTAAGCAGAGAGAATGAATGGTGGAGGAAACACTTTGCATCTTACTTGGAGTTTTGCCTATTTTCACACCTGTGCACACCTGGCCTGACAGAACTCAGCCTGCAGAAACAATGACACACGTGCAGCGCCCGGTACACTTTAACATGGATAAGATGAAACTCAAGGAGCATGTCGTTGTCAGTGAGCGGCAGAGGCCTTTGGATGTTACTGTTTTTGTCGACAGATTTATTTCCCCTGCAATTGAATTTCCACATCTCGAACTCGGTTGTTAACACGAAAAGTGGCAGAAATAGTTATGTCAGGAAAGAAAACAGAGAAATGAGAGAGAAGCTCAAACTCTGTTTTTTTCTTACAGCGAACATCAGAAAGTTGTTCGCTGAAGGTTGCAGCTCCTGAATTCCAATGTCAGAAAGATTTGTGTGCAGTGGGTGGATCCTAAAGCTATTCAACCGTCTAACAAGCACTTCTGATAAAGTATACCGACAGCCTAAGGCCCTCAGTTTTCAGCACCTTTCCAACGCTGTGTGGAATTGCATCCTGAGATTTTTCTGACCTTCCTAAACTGAGAAACGCCCGATCGGCTGAACACTTCAGATGTGATCAAACACTTTACATCTTTAAACCCCTTTAAACCACCTTCATACACAAACCTTGACTATCTGAGGTTGAGTGTGTTGATGCACGGCCTCACAATCAACAAAACTTTTTTGTATAAACAGTAAAACTTGTAGACTAATGCACACAAAATAAGGAGAAGATGGTCTTCAATTGATCCCCAGAAGGGTCTTACAGCAGCACAAAGACAGACATTAGTACAGATAAATAGAGAAACTTGCAAAATAAATAATTCTAGAAATCATTGAAGTTAAATAGTAAGATTTAAAGCCATTCATTTATTAAATAGTAAGCCAAAGAGGTATGTCTGAAGGTTATATTGCCACTTTATTCAGACGATCTAACCTTATACAATCGTAATCAACATTTTGAAAGCGTGCTTTATTTTCTGTCCTTTTTTAAAATTAAATGAATAACTTTATTTTATTCATCAAGTGGAAAAAAAAAGCTGCTGAAATGTTACAAATACTTCACAAACTGTAGGCGGACTTTCTCAGTAAGGTGTTACCAAGAAAACTAGCTTTGTATCTGCTATAAGGTCGCTCTAGTAACCTTGGTGTTTTCCTTTTGTTACTATAGAAACTGATCATCCTTTCAAAAGCTGCAAAAGCCGAGTCGTGCCGGAGCCTCACAAAAACCTCTAGCTCTAGTAACCTTGATGTTTTCCTTTTGTTACTATAGAAACCGATGTTCATCCTTTTCAAAAGCTGCAAATGCCGAGGCGTGCCGGAGCCTCACAAAAACCTATAAAAACCTATAACCTATAAACCGATCTATAATCATTTCACACATTCAGGGATTTGGGGAGGTTAGGTCGGCTGTGGTTCTGAGGTAGAGCGGGTCGTCCGCTAATCAGAAGATCGGCGGTTCGATGCTGCCATCGGTGTGTGAATGTGTATGAATGGTTAGCTCCTCAAACTACCTTGCATGGCAGCCAATGCCATCAGTGTATGAGTGTGTGTGAATGAGATACGTACTGTAAAGCGCTTTGAGTGGTCGGAAGACTAGAAAGGAGATATATACTGTAAGTACAGTTCATTTACACCCACAATAAACATCGTGTGCCTCAGTTCTTGCTTTGAAAAGCGATAAACACACACACACACACACACACACACACACACACACACACACTCTCATCGCTCTCTCAACTCCATGCACTCCTCCACCTGACCCCTATTATTATGCCAGCAGCAGCATTAGCAGATATCAGTGTGCCTCTGATGTCCCTATTAGAGCTAATAGCTGCCCTGAAAGACTTGACTTAGATCAGATGAGACGAGGTCAAAAGCCCAACTGGGGAACTGACTCACAGACAGGACAGCGTAAAATCAAACAAAATCCATCACTGTATGTTTATATTTTATGTTTTATGTTCTTACAGTTTGAAATAAATCATTTAAATGAGTCCAGTGGACTGCTGAGTGCCTAAATGTTTAAGTTTCTCAAGAGTCTTCCAACTAACAGCTGCACAGCAGCCAGATCTGAATAACCTGTCGGGCCACATAGTTTACGTCTTATATCAGAAACAAACTGTTGGAGATACAGACAGAAACGCTGATTCATCAAACCGTCAAACCGTTCGTCTGTCTCTGATCGGCTCTTCAGCCGGTGTGATTCAGACTAACTCGCAAGTAAACCACAGGATGACAATGCAAACCATAACAATACGTAATAACAACGTAATAACAATAAGAAGTGTTTGTTTGGTCTTTCTGCAAAGTGTATTTGATTACAAATATGTGGCACACTGACATGAACCCGGTCTATTGAAGTCAAAGTTAAATTCTTCATGTTGGTGTAACATTACAGTATTATCATTTTTATATTTCTTTGTTGTTATTTGTTACTCTCTTTTGTATTGCACCATTGTGAATGATGATGATCATTGGTTTTACAAAGTGAAAATGACATTTTAAGTAAAATGATGATCATTGGTTTTACAAAGTGAAAATGACATTTTAAGTAAAAAGTGACGAACAGACTGACCTACACACTCCTCAGGAGGTTATACTTTAAATTAGACATACACAAACACACATACACTAAACACTAACAACAACAACAGCAGGAACAACATCTATAAACCAAAGTGTGTTTGCTTAGGTGCACATGTATTACTCTATTGCTCCTTTAGTTCACCTAAAGACACACACACACACACACACACCTACAATAACAGAAGCAGCAACACCTCCTAACTGTTTGTTTGTTTGTTTAGGTTTAATTAGCACTCTCACTTCCCAGGACTGAGACTAACACACACACTAACGCCATTGATTCTTTCCGTGTGTGTGTGTGTGTGTGTGTGTGTGTGTGTGTGTGTGTGTGCAGGTGTTATCAGCACGCTCTCAGCCTTGGATCGGGAGGATAAACCAGAACACAGTGTCGAGGTGAGAAACAATATTTTCATTTCCCTTTGGATTCATACCAAAACAGGGAAAACAGTCGAGCAGTTTTGTGGGTCCGTCTGAGGTTTAGAGTATCAATAAATCCATAACGATATACGCGCAGTCTACAGGCGGTTAAAGATGAACTCGTTTGTGTTATACACACTGATTTTTATAGCTATATAAAACTAGTCTGATACAAGATTTTTCATTTACTGCCACAAACGACAAAGAAAAGCAGCAAATCTGAAAAACTGAAGCCTGAGAATATTTTGTATTTTTGAAATCGACTGAAACGTTTGTTTGATTATTCCAACACTTCTCACCCCATATGACTTTTCATTTTCCCTCCACTGTTGGAGGTGCAGAAGAAATCTTAATGTAACATTAATATTTCTTAACATGAATATATGTTAACAAGACTATAAGTATTAACACATTCATTGTTGAAGTATTAGACATAAGTGCTTATGAGGAACTTTTATTTCTACATGATTATTATGAATTTGTTGGATCTAAAGTGGGAACAATTCTTAGAGACATGTTTATGATGCTGTTATTATGTAGTCTTATTAACATCTTAATGTTAACAAACATCGTATGTGAAGGTTAGTATGTCAGGTCGAAGTTTTCATTCAGAATTGACTGCTCTCTTTTCAACACAGGATCCTTCATGCAGGAGTCTAATTTATTTTTTCAGATGTGAGTTAGTGAAGCAGGTTAATGGAGAGTCTGAAAGAGTCTCTGATTATGCTTGATTACAGAAATAAAGTTGAATGAATACTGGTAGTTTAGAGGAGTTTGAAAGGTTTCATCAAGCTTTACTGATGATGTGATTTTACTGATATTAATCCTCTTTTTATTTTAAAAAATTCTCAGGTCATCGTTTCCGATAACGGATCTCCGTCTCTGCGTTCCACCGCCACCGTCGTGATCCGAGTCCTAGACGCCAACGACAACCGACCAAAGTTCACAGACAAACTTTTCCACGTCAAGCTGCCCGAACAGCGCCGCAAGGCGGGTAAACGGGAAGTCTGCAGGATGGTCGCCCGTGACGACGACGAGGGCTCGAACGCCGTGGTGACCTACAAGCTCCAAGACAACAACGACGAGCGTTTCGAGATTGACCCAGTGACGGGTGTGGTGATGTCGCACGGTGATTTCTGGCAGGGCAACTACAGTATCCTCACGGTAAATGTCCAGAACTCTATTTTTGACTTTAATAGGATTTCCCACGTGGCTTTGAAGCGAGTACGTACCTCCCGTCTTTCAGCAAGAGTGATAATGAGTTTGTATTCCAGCCGGCCTGAGGTACACACTCTCTCTAAAGAGTTGTGCTTCATTTGCTTGTCTCTGTAGAAGGTGTGGAGGCTTTAAAGTCCTGACCGAGCCCACCAGCTCTGCTAAAGAAGCTAAATTACCCGTGCTTAATACTCTGAAAGGCACTTTACTAACACCTGCTCTCAAACCAATGAGTCCTTGTCATCACTCTGCGTTGTGGAAGCCAGAGAGGCTGATCAGCTGCAGAAAAATCATGTTTTTCTCTTCTCTGTTGACATACAGAACCATCATTCCAAGTTTTTCTCTTGATGTTCAGCAGCTTGACAGATATTTAAACAATAAGGCCGGTGTAACTCTACATTTACCGTTTATGTGCAGAGAACCTGAGCAGAATACACACGACTATCCCTCAAAGTCATCGACACGGTGGAAGATTTGATTTTGTTGTGCAATAAGGTGGTTACAAAACAAGTGAAGGCAAGTTCAGGAGCACAAACTGTCACAAGATGTTGTACAAAGTAAGACGAATGACGAAAACAAAGACGGAGGTCTGGAGACAAAAAGAACGGAGGTGGACGGAGATATGAATGGATCAGTCGATAAATCCATCCGTGCATTTTCTGTAAGTGCTTCTCCTAATCGAGGTCGTGACACACAGAGACAAACAACCATTCACACTCACATTCACACCTACGGGCAATTTAGAGTCGCCAATTATCCCGTCAGCTGCACGTCCTTGGACTGTGGGAGGAAGAGAACCCAGCTGACACAGGGAGAACACAGAGACCCTCACTGGGGTTGGAACCAGGAACCTTCTTGTATTTAATTTAATCACAGAAAACCTAAATAATTCATATGATTGTTGATATTTATGGACAGATTACAACAGAGTTGACCGATCCTTGTCTTCGTGGTGGAAATATAAATATATGACAGTGGTGCAGTCGTTTAATGTTACATTTGCATGTTCACTCATCTGACCTCGCTTAATTTTATCAAGACATCACTCCGGCATTAATTTAATTTCAATTTGTCACCTCCTACACCTATAAGGTAGGCGGAGCCAGGCTGAATTTAATTATTCCCTTGATCTCTAATATTGTTTTTCTATTTTTAGTAAAACACTCATTAAAATGTTGAATTAATATCTATGTTAATTTCCAGATTAAAGCCACAGACCAGGGCAGCCCATCGCGCTCGTCGACGGCGAGACTCGACATCGAGTGGATCGCCCGCCCGCCGTCCTCTGGCGAGCCAATCACGTTCGACGAGCCCCACTTCACCTTTGCCGTCATGGAAACGGAGCCTGTCACTCACATGGTGGGCATTATCATGACGGAGACGCATCAGCAGAGGTGGTTCGATATCACAGGTGAGGGGAAATGAGTGCATGCACACACACACACACACACACACACACACACACACACACACTTTGGAGTCCACAGTCTGGTATTGAGCCGAGTATTGATTTGAAGCTGTTTGCTGTGCAGGTGAGGTCAGGACAACAGAAGCAACTTTAAGCTCTGCTGAATAACAAGCATCACACAAATGAGGGTAACAGTGTCTCAAAAAAGACAAAGGGTAGATGTCAACAATTTAATATTTGCATGCTGAAGAAAAGAACCTGGAACGAGCTCTCATCCATCAGAGACACTCCTGCAGCCGAGGCAAAAAGACACAACATATTAGGAAACGATATCTGACACTGACCATATTGCCACTTACACCAAAGTGCTGACTTGTAGAGCGCTGACTCGCATTGGAGAATACAAACAGGTTACAAGCACCATCCATCCTTATGAGCCTCCATATACAGGAGGCACGTTATTTTTCTGAAGGTCAGCAAAAGTCCTGCAACAGCCACGCAGAAACAAACAACATGAGTGAGTTACAGGAAGGAAACTGGATTTCAGAGTTTCTCACACACAGTTTTCTGATTTATTTCTTTGATCAACTAAATCAGATGGTTAAACTTCAACACGTTCTCCCTCCAAACTCATCCAATACTGCCTCTTGGTGCTGATGTGGTAGGTCGGGCTCGGCTCAGCGGTGAAGAAGCCAAGATTAGATTTGTAATGTTCAGTTAGACCTTCAAAATAAAGCTTGTGTAACAGTCACATGGTTGGTTGGTTAAGTTACGTAGCCTGGTTTCACATCCTGTGTTTGTTTGACCTCCTCAACGCGCTGACTTTCACCTGACCACAGGGCGCATCAAACATTTCAGATCTGCATGCATATTAAGACATGAAGCTCAAGGGTTACCTACGCCGCCTTTAGTTTGAATCCCGCTTCAGCGTTTAATGAGCTGGGAGTGAGAACATGCTGGACTTTGAGCTGTGGGGTTGTTTCATATGTGTAGAAATGTTTGAGCAGCAGTGAGAGTTTCCAGGTGTACAAAAGTGAGAACAGCATCACTGACCGCATCCTAACCTGCTGTGCGGCTGCTCTGTATATATATTATTTATTTTGCTCCCGTGGATGAAGAAGCCGGTCTCCACGGATGTTTTCCTGCAAAGTTCTCAAACGCACGTTTCAGGTTAATTGACCATTTTCTTGTGACAAACAGTACACTGATGTACTGAAAGTACCCAGAAGGGACAAGTGTATTTCCACAGGTAGTTTCAAAGGAATGTTTTGGTCCAAAGTTTGTTCAATTTAACGTAAATCCAGCGAACGTGGCGTGGGGACATGTTGATGCTTGCATTTGGAGCGTCTCAGTTTCCTTTTGTAATTGTGTCAAATTTGCTGTTTCCTAAAGAAAAAAGACAATCCTCTGTCAGCTGGCAACCAATTTAATCATTTCACTTTCTAAAAAGAGGAAAAAAGACAACGCATCCTGGTGGAAAGCTGAAAAGAAAAGAGACTTCAAAGAACAAACGAGGTGACCGGCGAGAGCAGAAAACAGCAGTTCGTGGAAAGTCTCAGAGGAATGTAGAAAGGCCTTTGAAGTGATGGTAAAGCTGCGTGTTTTGTGTCTTGAAGGTAATGGAAGTGTTCGTTTAATCCTCAGAAGAGACACTTCATGACCAAGTCTCAGACAGGACGGTGTCTGACATGCCTTAGAGGGGCAATAGAAGGATTAGCATAAGTGGGCTTTGACCGCTGGCTTTGACTCACCTCGTTCACCTGCCATATCCAAATATTACCTCATTTCTAACTAATACGGTGTGCATGCACACACATGCACATGAAAACACAAAGACAAAACTAAAATGAAAATCTTTGCAGCATATTCTTCGATAGATTAGATGAAAAAGATCGACTAACTATAAATAAATGCAAACAAAGGCTGGATAAATGATACATCCTTGGGACTAAAGAGGCGTAAGTATTCCTAGAATGATGAATAGGGAGAAAAGGGGAAGAGGAGGAGGAGGAGGAGGAGGAGGAGGAGGAGAGGAAAAAAAGGTCTCGGTGTCAGCGGTACCAGCAGGACGTTTTCTCTCTGTGAGGATAAATCAGCAGCGTTCCTCCTCTCATCACCTGCCAGATCCCCACAGGAGGCACGACTGGCCATTCCTCCTCTTCCTGCTCTCTACTGCTCATCCTCCTCTCTCCTTTTCCGTCCACTCTGGCTTCTCTCATCCCTGAACATTATGTCGAGAGCTTTATGAACATAAAAAAAAAGAAAAGGCGTCAATAGTTGAAGTGGAAATCAACTCCGTGACTTCCGGAGAGGTCGGTGTCTCGTTCCATTTGAGAGCGTCCCAGGAAAACACAACTCAGAGTTTGCCAGGCCGTTTCCTGCCAGGCGGGGCGGCGTGTGCAGAGAAAGACCGAGGTTCCGCCTGTTCAGGTTGCCGTGCCAGGTTCGGTCCGTGCCAGAACTCGACAGAACAGAACAGACACTCTCTGCATCCCTGAGGGGACGTTCGGTTGTCTCATAGCTGCTGACGCCCGATGCTACGTGTTCTGACATTGGGGTGTTACGTTATGTCACGAAGTCCTGGTCATCCCGAGGAGGCCGGACGCTATCACACCAGCTACACAGTCACGTAACATAACAGCTTTGTAGTTATTAAAGCATGATGATCCAAGAAATAGTAGTATTGCAACGTAATGCATGTATTATCTGTCTGACGCTTTTAAAACCTTAATTATGTTTTTCTTCCTCAAGACAAGACATGCAACTTTGGAAATATGTTTCTTACCTCAATTGTCTTTGACAGGTGTTAATTCAAGGTCAAGGTAATCTTTATTATGCCTGACGGGAAATTTGTTGCACAGCCAGCAGAAATATAATCCGCACAAACACAAGAGTCAAGCAGAGACCAATGCAGTCTCCTGTATCAGAGGAGATTTGCACAAAGGTGAAACTTTTTCATTTACACCAACTTGAGGCTGGCTCCAGCAGTGAGTCAGTCTCCATAAGTCCCCATGTCCAAATGTCCAACTTCACAGCAGAAATAAACATGTTTACAGCCTGGTACAAAAAACAGTTTTGGTCTCTGTAGCTAATTTCCCCGTTCATGACAACTGTACTGAGGGTGAATTTATATACAACTCACCTGTTCACATTATATTAAGGCTTAAAGTCATGCAGGATTAAGAGCGTGGACGCTTTGACTGACAGGTGGGCGTCCTTACAGGCGGCTTGTTTGAGCACTCAGCCTGTCTCAGGTCAACCGGTGATCCACGTCTTTGTTGATTTTGGGATTAGCCGGAGGCAGCAGAGGCAGGACTGCCAACATAGTAGCGGCCAGAGCTTCAAACCAGCTCTTCAGACACCTGTCACAAATACGACGTCTGTTCCTTATCCTGTCTGTGGTGTAGACGTGTGGTTAAGATGGGCCAGCTGCCAAATGCAATTATTTTTGCTTTTTTTTCTATAGGAATTAAAGGTAATTTATGGGAATAAACCAGGAATTTATACAATTGAAGATTGGCCCTTTAACTGGGAACTTAAATATAATCTTGACTAAAACAACCAGATTGCATGCAGGTAAGTTTCATGTGTATGTGTATGCAAGTATGTGCCTCCCACTTGTGTAAGCATTGCATGTTGTCAGTCTCTTCGACATCTTGTGTTCTATCAGCCGGAGCTGTTTGAAGTGTTTGTTGTAGTGGTAATTGTGCAGCGTTTTTCTCCCTGTGTGGTCTGTGAACATAACTCAGTAATTATCACTAATGGCCTGTCAGATGTCAGATCATTCTTCTCTTTTCTTCTCCTGATGAGACTGGAGACCGTGGCCCGCTCGCTGTAATCCAATTACACCCTGTTCCACCTCAGTCTGCCCCACAGTTGTGTATCGCTGACCCTCATCTCGGTGTCGGCAGATGAGGGAATGTTGTTGTGTCACAGGACTCCTATCCCATGAAGATACGATCAAGTATTTATCACCCCGCTTTACCTTCCTCCTCTCCAGCGGGGCCAGCAGCAAAGCCCAGATGCCTATCGAGTCTCCTTGGCTCTAAGATAACTCACAGAGACAAATGAAATATGTCAAAATATGTCAAAGTGCTCCTGCGAATCTGCACAAACACAACACGCTACGTTTAGAGCCAAGTGGAAACACAAAATCAGTGACAGGATATCGAAGAACAGGCGATGAGCTGCGCCTCTGCTGTTTAAAGATGGATGTCGTGTCCGTCCGGCTTCACCGGACTGTGATCTGTGTGCTGGAGCGGGTCCCGGCTGGGTGCGATGTGGTCTGGATGAGGGTCAAGCACCTACAGGTCCGAGGCCGTGGCTCCCTGCTGTGAGACGAGGGTTGAGCATCTGTGCGGAGTGGACGAGTTCAGGTTTCTCTGCGTCCTCTGGGTCTGGATCCAGCAGTGTTTCCTGATAGTTTTTGAAAGGAACACACTGAGAATGGAAATTTACTCTCCTGTACCTGGAAAGCTGCATTTCCCCTGCAGGGGCTAGAAACCTATGTGGACGAGGTCTATGCACTAATTTAGATGTTCCTGCTTGGAAACTAGTTTTTGTTTGCTGTGCTTCGACACATCAGCACGTAGTTACGGAGAAGAAGCATACAACAGATGAATCAATGACAAAGTCCAGGACTCATTACGCATTTATGCTAAGGACAAAATCCAGTGGGAACTGTAACGTGACCTACAGTGCACGAATAAAGCTTTTATACTATTAATCATCAGGTGATCAATATTCCTGATCTTCACAGGTCTGTAGACTGCAGTGGAAACACAGACAACAATGGGCTGAAGGAACCTTTCATTAGTTTCTGGGTCTAAATATTTTCGGTACTTTCAGAACAGTTGGTCAGCACTTCTAAAACTCACTATTAAACATGTTATATCTGTTTTCTTGCATTTAAGAAGCTCAGATCTGAGAACTGTCACATGCTCTGATCTGGTCACCTATTCACATGTTTCAGAGCTCTGTCACTTTGGCCAAGATTGAGATGGAAACTGTTTTAATGGTGTCTGAGGAATGCAATCAAATCAAAGTCTGGCCTAAAGAGCATTTTTTGGTGGTCCTTTGATAATGGAGGAACATATACACAGACTACTTTTTTCTACTTTTTCTAATTCAGTTCAAAAAGTTTGAGCCTATTCCATGAAGTTTTTCTTTTTGCCAAACTTCGGTTGAAGTTTTTGTAACTGTTTTTCACAGCGGGGGTGAAAACAAAGTGTCAAAGGAAAGACTAAGTTAATTTTTAATTCTGACCTTCAGCTGTTGTCCCAACCTCTGAGCAGTGACTCGAACAACATGACTGCAGATCAAATCAGAGAAAATGATGTCCGCTCTGCAGGAACATCGACCTTATTCTCTGCGTTCATGGGCATGTGGTTGTTCGTTCTCTCCTGAGCAGAAGTGTTGAGGCAGGTTGTGTACCCGGAGGAGAGCCCGAGGCACGGCAAGTTGAGAAATGAAACCACCTTGTGTTATGCCTCGGAGCAGTCACTGGAGGAAGTTGCAGTAGTGGAAGACATCTGTTTCGTGGTCATTTCAATTTTGTCTCCTCAATTTGCCCTGAAGGGAATGTCTGCTGTCTGGTTTGACCCTCTGAGGATCAAGAGCGAGTCAGCAATGGCATTCGACTCAGAATTCATCGTATTCATTTTGTATGGATCCTCTATGGCGGGAAAAAGAATTGAGAATAGGTCGAGTTTATTATTTGTATCAGGATAATATTGAACGCTTCACTGGGTTTCACACAGTTGCAGCCCAGCCCGGGCTCTCTAAGGGAACGAACAAGAAGCTATAAAGCAATCCTTGCGTCCCCACTGGCTGTTGTGCTCATTATACACTGTAATAGAAAAGTGACAGTTAAAACAAACAACTTGCTCTGTTCTTCTGGGAGACAAAAAGTTTGTCCTGAGGGGAGCAGCAGCGATGGAGGATGGGCTCCATGTCATTATTCAAACCTA
The DNA here is from genome assembly GCF_000972845.2 of Larimichthys crocea. Classification (NCBI taxonomy): domain Eukaryota; kingdom Metazoa; phylum Chordata; class Actinopteri; family Sciaenidae; genus Larimichthys; species Larimichthys crocea. The sequence continues at coordinate 11,701,861 of NC_040011.1, read as the reverse complement.
AAGAAAGAAAATAAATTGATTTACTTGGAGCCTTGTAGATGATGTTGGTGTTCGCATTGAATTTTATTTGGATAGTGAGCTTGGGATAGGTAAGAATTTATCACCTGAGGACCATTGAAGTTTGTGTGGCAGTTGGGCCAATGGTTTTTTGAGATTTTGAGACTATAAAAGTGTGTTCGTGTGGACGTACTGTGCAGATGTGAGCTGGCAATAGACACATCCATATATTCGTGTTCAACTAAAACCTCTGATTGAACTGCGATCCCACCAAAGGCTCTGGTTATATACTTTCTCCCACATCTCTGTTGACTTAAAACTGTTGGCCCAACATCATGGTATCACCATTTTTAGACTCATAGCAACAGGTAGTGTTCGATTGGTCTTATATTACCTCTACTTTTAGCTTTGCTTTGGTCGCCAACTATTATGTTTCACCTCCTTTCCTTTTCTTTTTCTTGTATTTAACTTTGTCTGTCTGGTGTGTGTCTGCTGGAGACAAAAGGACGACTGAGAGAAGAATTGAACCTTTTTAATTAAAGAATTAAATTATACTCTGCCCTGACATTGCTGTCCTTCTCCTCTGCATGTGATGTCTACTTATGTGGCATATTAAGCTTACCAATGATTGATGGGCTCCAGGTTGCTCAGCTTGCCTTGTTGCCACTGTGGCCCTGACCCAGATAAACATCCAGAAGATGGATGGATACATCGAAATGTCAAGGAAATTCCTGCATAGATGATTTTCTCTCCCAACACCATGAGTTAAAGATATCTTTTGCATGGCTGACGCCAGAGGGAATGGAACCTCCAACCTTGGCACGGATGTCATATCTACCCGGAGATGATCAGTAAAGTGAAAAATTGCTTTTACAGTACACCTTGCTCTCTGTGCGATGCTACGTCTGATTCAGCCTTTTTCTTTTTCCGTGAAAGGTTTCCTGGGTGCTGATGTGTGACTTAAGGAAGTCAATCCAGGAATTTGGAAATCTAAATCAGATAAACAGACCTGTCAATGCGGCTGTTTGGCCTGCAGTGCTTGAGCTCAGTCATTGGGACGTAACTGACAGAAATAGACCTTTGGATGACCCAATTATCTATCGATCAAGAGATCAGAGTGTGTGCAGAGTGTGTGTTTGTGTTTGTGTAGGAAAGAGAAGAGGAAAAGCAAACAAAAGGTAGAAATGTAGTGAAATGTATCGGCTTCATTCCACTTCTCTTTTCACATAAATGCAAAAGTGATGGGTGATGAAATGCAGCCTCAGCCATTGCGTACAGTAACACGAACATGCAGAGGCGTGAAACTGCGTGCGAGTGTGTGTGTGTTAGCCCTTCGCAAGGTGGATATCTTAATAATAAACACCATCTGGCTGAGCAGGCATGAGGTTTACCTTCCTCACATACATGCACACAACCTGCTGAGAGGGAGGGAGGGAGAGAGAGAAGCCATGAAGCAAGAAAAATCAGGTGCAGCGAGTAGAGAAAAGGGCTGAGGGAAGGAAAGAAAGAAAATGAGAGGATAAAGGGAAGCAGATGGACGGAGTGAGTCAGTGTTGCTGCAGATTTAAAACACAGTATGTTCCCTTTGTGACAAAGGATAGAAGGAAAACAGCTATGTGAGTGAATAATCAGATAAAACAGGATAAATGTGATGCTTTCTTTTTTTAGATTTTTTTTTGGCCTTTTTAAGCTTCTTCTTTTTTTAGAGTGACAGGAATGTGGAGAGAGAGATGGGGAATGACATGCCTTCCCACATGTGGCGCTCCCCCGTGAAGTCAGAACAAAACGTGTACCATCCTGGTAGAAACAATACGAGGACCAATTTATCAAAATCATCACTAACACGCTGTGCTTAGCCAGATGTGCTGATCAACTGAGAGCCCTTAGCTGCTTCTTCAAACTAGCAGACAGGCTTGATGAGCTGCATGCCGATCCAATCATTTGCATTCAGGTTTCTGTTGATGTATTGATTGATTTTTATAGATTTTTTTTTTCCAAAAATACACACAAGCCGACAGAAAATCAAGATAAACAAGACAGGAAAGCTGTTAACAGTCGACTGACCTGACTTTAATCCCGGCCAAACGCGTATCGAGCCTCGAATGGTTAATGTTCATTTAATTGTCCCTACACCGTCTACCTCCACCGTCCTGCCAGCCAGCAGGGCCGGAAGGTGAACCAGTCAAGGTTAAACATGAAGTCAGACTGCTCTTTTAAAGTCAGACAGACAGGCAGTAAGACGGGTCACATCAGACAGACAGGTTTGTCCCCGTTGGCCGGGGTGTCTCGGTTGGTTTCTCGGCTCTGTCTTGTAAATAAGAGGCCATCAAAACGTCCCAACGAGATGGATGGATTCATATGAAGGAAAGGAAAATCTATTTTTCTCAGTTTTTTTGTTCAATTTTTCTCAATAATTCTAAAAGGATAAAAAACATTCTATAAAACTCGACGATTGGGTGATTAGATGATACACAATTTTATGACAGAATTTACTGTGTCTATAAAAACATAAATAATATTTAAAACCGGAAGACATTTCTGACTCTAAATGGCCTTTCAACGTTAGATATTGGATCATTAATTACAGCGCCCCCCCCCCACAGGGAAATCACTGCAGTGCTGGTCGACGATGCCAAGATGCATCATTCCTGCAACCGGTCAAAATCAGACCAGCAGAGTCTGACACATCATCCGAGATATTACACCTGACAGCTGGGCACCACCTGATTCATGACCCCACATACTGTAGCATATGAACACCTGATGGAATAAAGCACTCTGTCTTTCTTTTTCCATCCATCTCTTCCTTGTCTCATTTTTTTTTGCTCTCAGGTGGCGATGAGGAAAAAGACTTTGACATCCAGAAAAATACGGGAACCATCTTGATCGCCCGCCGGCTCGATGCTGCTCGGCGCTCCAACTACAACATGACAGTGCGGGTCACTGATGGACACCACAACGCCACCACGCAGGTTAGACTTTGACAGAAACATGACGTATATTTGCAAAAAGTAAACGTTGAAAAAACCACAATAGCCTCTTGCACCAGCAAACTGTACATGCGCCGGCACCCTGAAGTCAGCATGCAAGTCAAATCATCAACAATTGATGCCTGTATGTGTATACATACACACATATGTCCTCATGTGAGTTTGAAAATCTCTCGTTTAGAATCTAATCTGAAATCCTGCAGGCAGCAGCCTCTCAGGTGCTGCGGGTGAAGCGGTGTTGACGTGCTGCATTCCATATTTGATGTTGTTCATGCTGAGCATCCATTTTCACAAACCCTGTGTATTCCATCTCTGAACTGCAGGCCTACATCCGTGTGTTGGACATGAATGAGCATCGCCCCGTCTTCCTGAAGCCGCTGTACGAGGTGAGAGTCGACAGAGATCCAGAATACAGTAGTAACAGAGCTCATGGGTTAGTTCCAACAGCAGTAATCCCCTAAACGCAGATTCTTTACAGATAATTATGGGTATGTCAGACATGCAACCAGGTGTGAAAGCAGCAGAGTACAGTTGGTCCTCTGTCACAACAATGCAAGTCCTTAGGCATGTTTATCCAAGAGTTAAATACAACAAAACCATCTGCGCTAACTCACATTTCATCAAAGATCACGCCGGTTTTTCTCTGAAAACACAAAAATATTTTAATAGCAACATGAGATTTGTCAGATTTTGGATTCTTCATGTTGGATTCACTTCTGTTATTCTGTACTTTACTTCTGTTTGGGGGATAATCATGTTCTGAGTTTTGCTTTGGAACTACGGTTCCCATAATTTGGGGACTTTGGTTGATGAGAAGTGCAGGTCACACTGAATCTAAAAATATGTGTATCATGTCTGTGTGTTCAGAGTTATGACAGAGTGGCAGAGTGTGTTTTGTCACACAAATTGCAGCAATTCTAAAAGTACCATAATTACCTTCTTCCCTGACAAAAGCCAATCTATCATGTACTTTGTTTCTTGATAGTCTTGCTTGCATCAGAACACTCATGACTCAAAAATGCATATTTCCCCTGTGTGCCCACCCTGCAGTGAGTCTTTCCCAGAGAGTTTGAGAAACACTGGACCAAACAAAATGAAGAACTATACTTATGATTAGTTTAAAGGGATGGCACAGGTTATTTAAAGTGGAGCTTTGTGAGGTACTTATCCAGAGTCATTACCTACAATAGAGTCCAGTTTGGAGAAGCCACCAAGTTACAACTCTCTGGGAGTAACTCTCAAGAAGCCTAACGTCTAACCTTGATCTGACATTTAGACACATTATAATCCTCTGCAGGCTTTCTTTACTGTGATTATCATCCGGCACATTATCTGCTGCATCAGTGTTGTTTTCTAAATAACAGTAATCAATGCTCTCTGTGATCCTGTCTCTGCAGTTTTTGTCCTCAAAATGTTTTGTGTTCCCACTGTTATGAATAAAAATGAACTTTAAATTGAAACGTCAAGTACAGGAATCCACTTTTCCATCAATTTTTCAAACCCTGTTTTTTCCTTTGTTTGTTTTGTTATGTTATCTAAACTTAGATTACTTTCTTCTCTGTTCCTGTGTGTTAAAGGTGAGGGTTCCTGAGGATACCTCCCCGTGGAAGGACATCCTGCAGATCAGCGCACAGGATGCCGACACCAACAGTAAACTGGTGTACTCCATCCACAGCAGCCTTCATCCAGACAGCACCAAGTTCTTCCATCTGGACCCAAAGAGCGGAGTCCTGGTGATGACGGAGCAGCTCGACTACGAGATGATCTCTGTTCATACACTCATCGTGATGGTAATCTCATTAGAACACAGTAGAGTACAGTAGAAAGATATCTGATAAACTGGTGCATCATTTTTATTAACTGCCTCATTAATTGCTCCTCCTCAGGTACGTGACCAGGAGATCCCAGTGAAGAGGAACTTTGTCAAGGTGGTGATTCATGTGGAGGACTGTAACGACCACTCACCAAGTTTCCTCAGCCCTCGCTATGAGGCCAGCATCTCCAACCAGGCCCCTACAGGCACCGAGGTCATCCGGGTCAAGGCTCTGGACAAGGACATGGGCAGCAATGCTGACATCAGCTACTCTCTGCACTCAGGTGAGAAGCTATTTTTATCTTTTATTTATGCTTGCTCCCATTTTTTGAACTTGGCTCTGCTTTACATTCCTCAAGTTTTATATATTCACACCTGGGAGCTGCCACCATTTTTTTAACGTTTAAACCTCGAATGTTTAAACAGAGGGTCCAAGGGCACGAGGATGATACCTGAGAGATGAAAGTGTTATTGCTTCTGTCTTTGCTTCTCGTATCACACATTACACTGAAACTATAGAAAAAGAATTGGTCAAGAGGGTGAACAAAAAAAGTAGTTTCAAACCAGAAGAAATTTGTCTTATTACTGCAGTAGAATAAAAAAAAAAAATCTTGACACAAGTCAATATTGAAAAAACCTTTTATCAGATTAATATAGCAAGAATATATAAATATAAAATGTTGATATTTGGGACCCAATAATAGATAAATGACGAGTAAAAGTCTTTTTAAATAATAAATATATTGTTATTATTAAAACTCAAAGTAATCCAGGTATATAGGAGGCAGCATTAAAGAAGTAACAATGATTCAGTTAAAAGGTCTAAAACATAGAGTACCAGGATGAAAATGGTCAGACTGAAATAATTTTAAAGTAGTTGATTTGTGTAACACATTATTTCCTTTCTTGCAGGGAATATCGACAACATCTTCTCCATAGATCCGGAGCTGGGCTCCATCAGTGTGTCCAAACCTTTGGACCTTCAGCCTCAGGACCAGTTCCACTTGACAGTAAAAGCCACTGACCAGGGCTTCCCTCAGCGCAGTGACCTCTGCTCCGTCCACGTCCACATCCGCATCTCTGACCAAACCCCACCTGTCTTCCCCTCTGATGAATACCTAACAGAGATCAGTGAACTGAGCATCCTCGGAACACCAGTGGTCACCATCTCAGCCTCCAGCCCTGCTGCAGTGCATTATGGGATTGAAAGTGGCAACCCAAATGGGACATTTCATATCAACCCTTACACTGGGTTGATTTCAGTCCAAAAGCACCTGGATTTTGAGAACTGTTCCTCCTACAAGCTCAAAGTTACAGCGTCCACCACAGCTGGAGCCTCGTCCAAGACTCTTGTTTACATCTACGTGATTGACGAGAATGACAACGCTCCTGTTTTTCAGCAGAAGGAGTACCTCGGGCAAATAAGTGAGTCCGCTCACATCAACAGCATGGTTATGGGAGAAAGAAACACCCCTCTGGTGGTCCAGGCTTCAGATGCTGACAGAGATTCAAATTCTCTGCTGGTGTATCAGATCCTCGAACCAGAGGCCCTCAACGTCTTCAAGATAGACTCCAGTATGGGCACTATCTCTTTAATTTCACCAGTTGACTTTGAAACCAAGCCAGAGTATCAGTTCACAGTGCAGGTAAAGGACTCAGGGGAGCCATCACTGTATGCAACAGAGCCTGCCAAGGTCACTGTTCGCGTCCTGGACCTGAATGACTGCCCGCCACAATTCAGCTCCCCAGTGTACGAGCCATCCATCATCTTCCCAGCTGTCAGAGATACAGAGGTTGTTCGCGTCATGGCCCATGATGCCGACTCCGCAGTCTCATACAGCATCACTGAGGGGAATCTGCACAATGTCTTTTCAATTAACCCTGATACTGGAGTCATCACCGTGAACGATGTGACTGAAATTAGTCCATTTTACCAACTGGTTGTCAAAGCGTCTGACGGCCTCTATAAAGACGCAGCTACTGTCAAGGTAAACGTAACAAACCTAACAGCCAGCGATCTTGGATTTGAGCAGATAGTGTACTCAGCTAGCGTTACAGAAAACCTAAAGACAGTCAAAACTTTGGCGGCACTCAAAGCCACAGGCTGTTATTTAAATGAGCCTCTTATATATTCTGTCATGAACCCAATGGGAAAGTTTACAATTTCCCAAACATCAGGCATTCTTGAAACAATGGGTATCCCTTTTGACCGAGAGGAACAAGATATTTATGATGTGGTGGTGCAGGTACAAGACATGAGAACACCGCCAAGGACGGCGACATCCCAGGTCAAAGTTTTTATAGATGATGTCAACGACAACGCTCCACAGTTTCTTAACTTGCCTTTTTCAATGATGATTTCTGAAGCCTCTGAACCAGGAGATGTTTTGTATCAGGCAACTGCCATCGACAGAGACCTAGGAGAGAATGGATCCATTATGTACTCACTGGAGGAGGATTACAACCTCTTCAGGATCGATCCTGACGTAGGTGATGTATCTCTTCAAAGACCTTTTGACTTTGAAGCTCTGAATAAGTACGTGCTGACAGTCTTGGCTATAGACGAAGGTGAGCCCAGTCACAGCACAGTGGCACAGCTCAGTATTCAAGTGAGAAATCAAACCAACCCAGTTTTCCAGACCCTTCTGTATCCGCTGAAAGTCCCTGAAAATGTCCCCCCATTCACCACCATCTTACACGTCCAGGCCAGGAATCCAGAAGGCTATCGGCTAATCTACAACCTTGAAGAGGAAAATGCCTCAAAACACTTTCACATTGATTTTAAAACTGGCGTATTGACCGTCACCAACCCCCTCGACTACGAGAGTCAGGCCATGCATGTGTTGACAGTTCGAGCTACTGACTCTGTGACTGGAACTTTCTCAGAGGCCTCCATTGAAATAGAAGTAGAGGATGTGAACGATAATGCTCCAGTTTTCTCAAAGCTGTCATACTCTGTGATTATTGATGAGGGGCTCCCAATCGGCACCTCTGTGATACAACTTTCTGCCTCTGATAAGGACTCAGGCAGAAATAAAGATCTTACCTTCCAGATGGTGAAAACGGAGAAGAATGAGACTGCTTTCTTTGAGATAGACCCACATAGCGGGTTGATTGTAACAAAACAGGTGCTGGACTATGAAAACACAAAACACTTTAATTTCAAAGTCAAAGCCATTGACAATGGCGCTGTTCCTCTTAGCAGTGAAGCCTATGTCTTTATAAATATCACAGATGTTAATGACAACCCACCAGACTTTGTCAACTCCCAGTTTGAAGCCTCACTGGATGAAATGGCAAAGTGTGGCCACATAGTCATCAAAATCCAAGCTTCAGATCCAGACACTGGAGATCTGAATAACCTCAAGTACAAAATCCTCTCAGGGAATGAAGGCCGGTACTTCAACATCAATGAATCCTCAGGAATCATCTCCTTCTCTAATGTCTGTAAGAGGAATCTGGATCCTTACTATAACCTGACAGTGGCTGTGTCTGATGGAGTGTTTCAGAAGACAGCACCAGTCAACATTGACATGATGAATACCAACAGGCATAGTCCGTACTTCAAGCAGAACATCTATGAAGCAGAACTGGCTGAAAATGCTGAGGCAGGAACTCGAGTGATCCGATTAGCAGCCATTGACCCTGACGACGGACCATATGGCAGTGTTGACTACACCATCATTAACAAACTTGCTGATGAGAAATTTGCCATCGACAATGATGGACAGATTGTTACGAAACAACCGTTGGACAGAGAGAACCCTGCCCAAAGAGTCATAGCTATCAAGGTGATGGCAAAAGATGGCGGTGGAAAAGTGGCCTTTTGCACAGTCAAGATTATTCTCACAGATGAGAATGACAATGTTCCTCAGTTCAAAGCATCAGAATACCAGGTTTCAATTCAGTCAACAGTGAATAAAGGCGCCCCTGTCATTCAAATCATGGCTTATGATGCAGATGATGGCAAAAATGCAGATGTCACCTACACGGTAGATGAAGCTGCAGAGGTGACCGAAGACATTATTGAGATCAACCCTTTCAGCGGGGTTGTGAGTGTCAAAGAAAGTCTTGTTGGCATGGAGAACAAGATCTTCAACTTCAAAGTCAAAGCTCGTGATGGTAACCTTCCTTTCTATAACTCCACAGTCCCCGTTCAGGTCAAAGTGGTTCCTCCTGAGGTTCCTCTTCCAAAGTTCTCAGAGCCTCTCTATACCTTCTCAGCTGCAGAGGACGTCCCCATAGGGACAGAGATAGGCTCTGTGAGGGCAGACTCTGACATGCCTGTTATTTACAGCCTGGTGGATGGGAATACGGTGGAAAGCAACAAAGACAAAGTGTTCACTTTGGACAAAGAAAGTGGAACTTTGCTATTGCAGAAGACCATCGATCACGAGAAGACAAAATGGTATCAGATAGATGTGATTGCTCAGGGCAACCACAACGGGACTGATGTTGCATCACTGGTGTCGATCAGCATCCAGGTTCAAGATGTTAATGATAATCAACCCGTGTTTGATGCAAGCCCATACAAGGCCTTCCTGGCTGAGAACATGCCTGCTGGAACCACAGTTATTCAGGTGAGATCAAGAAAGTCCTAATGCTTTATCTTTGAAACCAGCTAATACTCACTGCTTGAATGTGGCCACCAAATGTTTATCTTGACACACAGGTGACTGCCAATGACCCGGACACCGACACCAACGGCCTTGTGACTTACATTTTGGAGCCTCTACCCCATGACCCCACAGTGGACATCACTGAGGTATTCTCCATCGATGGAGAAAGTGGCTGGATCACCACGATACGGGAGACTGACTGTGAGGCGTCCAGGATTTACAGGTTCAACGTGGTCGCCATGGACCACGGCGGCGACGTCAAACTGTCGTCCAGCGTCCTGGTGGAGGTGACTGTGACGGACGAGAACGACAACCCACCAAAGTTTTCTGATGACATCTACCGTGGCTCGGTGGTGGAGAACAGCAGTCCCGGTGAAGTCATTATCTCGATGACGACTACAGATGCTGACGTGTCACTGGAAAATCGTCTGGTGACGTGTTACATCACAGGTGAGTGTGTGGTTTGCAGTGGTGTGGGCTCAAATCTGAGTGCCATTTTGGAAAATCCCTCACATTTTAAACATTTGATTAAATAAGATAAATTGCTCGCAAGCCAACAAGGTACGAGCTGTTGGAAGGTGCATTTTCTTCTACTTCTTTTGGTAGTGGGTTTCCCTGCTTCTAAACTTTAGACCAATTTACCACTAAACTAAGTTAAGCTAAACATGTCCTGGACACATGCTGGCTACTAGATTTCACTCTGACATTGTTCAGACAGTAATTGCAGTCAGTCAATAAACCAGTGGCAAATTGGCTGTAGCTCCCTCCGTGCAAATCATTAAGTCTGCACACATGTGTGCACAAAAGTGTAATTGTGTGGCACTCGTATACTTAAAAGATTACTGTCTCATTGAAGATTTGCGGGATTTATCAAGACATTAATGAGGTGAAATGAAATCTCTGTTAATCGGCCTCGGCTGAGTCATGATATTGTTATTCATCCAAAGAGAAGCAGGTTGACAAGACGAGAAGACATGAATACCAACTAGATGCCCTGCAGCTAACAACAAAAACAAAGCCTCATATCAATGCAAATCCTCGTTTTTCTTTCAGACAGTGAAAGCTGGACTTTTCTAAAAGCAGCCCGCTGTCAACATTGTTTTTTAGGAGAAAGGAATATTTTCAATGGGATTATTTATAAATGGTAGAGTTTGGTTAATGCTGGCAGACACTGGTGTGAAACAAAAACAGAAGAAAACCTTGGATGTTAAAGCTGCCCACCACCAATGTGAGGATTTTCCTTATTCAGGCCTGTCCTGTCTAACAAAGCCGCTTTACGCAACAAAATACAAAATTCATTATTTTGATTTCCAGTCGTTTTTCGTTAGAAATAATAATAGAGTTCTGGGCTGCCATTCTTTCAACAGCCCATTATTTCAAAACTGTTTGTAACTGTACTGAAAGCCCATTTTTCCGACAGCCTCTTAGTCCAACAAACGCCCATTCCTGCAAAGCCTATTGTTTGTACTCTTTATATGTCTATACGCAAGGCTTTTCTGGTCTACTGACCACTCAAAGTGCTTTACAACGCTGGTCATATTTACACACACTCATTCACTAATGGCAGAGACTGCCATGCAAGGATGATCTTTTCCTAAATAAATCAGTAGGAAGCTTCCCAATACACACACTTAAACACAGACGCCAATTTAGGATATAGTATCGTGGCCCAGGACACTTCAACTGGACTGAGAGAGCTGGAAATCGACCCACTCTTCCACCTGTGCCATAACCGGCCCGTTACATAACTGATAACTGTTTTTTCTTTTTTGTAACTTAAACAAGTAGTTCTGGCATGAATCCTCACCAAACTGCAGCTTTTCACACCATTAATCACATTTATTATTATTACCCTGACAATGGTTACCTGACTACTGTTATTACCTGACTATGTTCTTTCCTGCACATGCAAATACACTAAGGTACTGAAGGTAAGAAACTCAGGGTGGTGCCTTCAGAGCACTGAGCTTATTAGAACAGTGGGCTGGAACCCTGAATGCTTTTCAGGGGGACATCCACATAGCAAATCTGTGCAAATTTAAGGATATTGAGTCTAAATAATAAGAATATGCCTAAAAACACTACATATTATTTGTGTGTAGTTGTTCAAAGTAAACTCCTCCTCAAGTTAAACTTGTAAAACCCTCAAATTCTCAGAGAGGAGGTGGTTTGTTACATCATTTAAAGTTGATCCCTTCATCATCACGTGAAACTACCTAATTTGCCAACACTTGCCTTCATGATGATGTGATGTGTGATTTATCAACATAAATATGAAGCACTTATTATCAGTAACTTGATACATGACATCATCTTTCTCTGTGGTATTCTTTCAATAAACACACATCACGTGCCGCAGGCGGTTCAAGTTCAGTAGCGCTCAATTAGTATTCTGCCAAATAAAACCAACATCTCTGTTCAAGTCACAATACCCGTTCGACAGCCGTAAAGATTTCAAACTGTTTACCTTCTTGAGGTCGAAGCGTCGAAGGCTGCATCAACGTACGACACCTGTCAGACAGGTAACATACAGACTGATGGCCACACACTCACCAGCCTGTGTCAGCTGTCTGTTTGTGTTTTTCATCTCAGAGATAAAAGTTTGTGAGAAAGAGAGAGGGAAACAATAAAATGCAAAGTACATCGGAAACAAGATGGCAAACAGAAATGATTGAATTATTCATCAGGAACAACATGCCGTCAGAACTCAATATCAAAGAAGCTGCGGTATTAAATAAGAAAGCTGTGATTTAAAAAAAAACAACTTTATATTACTGAGAAGCAAACAGAATGTTAGAGAGGTGTTACAATGAAGCAGACAACAATCAAACAGCATAACAAATAAGAAATTCGTTTTATGTGAACGACAAACATCACAGCACGGCGAACAAACGAGAAAACATTTTTCACATGACCCGTAAAGCTGTCACTGAATTCCTGCCTCACTCACATTTACACACACTCTCTGATTTGCAGCTCAATACTATTAACAATAATACAGGATCATTGAAACAGTCATTTACATCTATCAGGCGATAAAAGACGAGATTTTAAGGCGACTCTTGATTCTTTCTTCACCGTGTTTTTGTCTCTTTAACTTTTCTGTCTCACTTTTATTATTATATGTTCTACAATGTGACTCCTTATCCTTATATTCAAGCACAATTTGGATTGGTCTGGTCAAGTTTCATCTCTAAACATGAAGGTCTAAACACTCATTTGTTATTTGTGGATTGATCATGCACCAAATTAGTGATATTATTATGAATTATTTGTAATTTCAAGCAAAGATGCCCACACACACACACAGTTGTTTGTGCTTTTCCTCGTTTTACAGTGCAGTACACTGTAAGATGTTGTGATGGACCTTTTTTTTTTGATGCATTAATGACCCAAAGGATTCATCAATTTATTTACTCCCCCTTGATTGCTACAATGTTTCATGATTACCAGAAAAGATGCAGACAACATAACCTCAGCGTCCACCATGACGTCTGCATCTGTCTCACTAAAGTCATTTTTCAAATCTGTCTGTTCCTCATCACACATGCAGACGGCGACCCGTTGGGCCAGTTTGCCATCATCCAGGAGGACGAGGGCGAGTGGGGTTTGATTGTGAAGGAGCCTCTGGACAGAGAGACCAAAGACAGATACACGCTCAAAGTCTTGGCCAGCGATGGGAAGTTCGAAGCTCCGGTTGTTGTGGACGTCCACGTGCTGGACATCAATGACAACAGTCCACTGTGTGAACAGGTGAAGAAGTGAAGAGTTATTTCAGCCTTACGTTTACAGATAACGTTCATCACAGCGTCCTTAGTTTTTATTAAAAGTTAATAACTCGTCAGACACCGCAGAGGTTTGTACAAAACAACAGGCTCGCCTCCTGAGAACAGTTAACAGCAATTAAAGTTTATTTTCTTTGCACGCTTATTAGCATACTTTTATTGTTCCAATAAAGTAAATTAAATCCTCGTTCCAGAGTCATTACACACCACGCCTGCCTCACAGTCCCTCCTGAAAGCGTCACTAATAAAGAAGCTCATTAGTCTGAGTTTCAACAGAGTGAGGAGCAAATTAAGGACACGCTAAATATTTATGGTTATATTTACGACTAGTATGCAATATTGGTCAACCTACACCAACACTTTGTTATATTCCTGAAATGATTTGTTATTGGATGTAATCAGACTTACGTATTTGCATACAGAGCTCCACAGTTGCAATAACAGAACTGAACACAGGATTTCCCAACATTCTTCTCTGTTCATATTTTATTCTGCAGCTTCCACCAACAACCAAAAACACGTCAATATCAAATCTGAAGGGAACGCTCCAAAAAATAAGTTTATACTTAACCAAATATTTGGAGCTATGAGCTGTGATAATTATTGATTTCTTGGTTTCTTTCATGTGCTGCAACCTTGCGAGATTTTTAAGTTGACATAGTTTGTTCAAATTTCGCCAAACATTATAACTTTTCCATTATAATATAACATCATAAAATGACAGAGAACTATGAAAATACTTAATTGTTTACATATTTTTTTGGACAGCAAGCTTTAACAAACTGAAAATACACAAATTTTGACTTAAACACATTTGGATTCAACTCTTAAAGTGTTCCCCCCAGACATCAGGAGCTATTTGGGGTTCAGTGTCTTAAACAAGGGCATGACGAAGTGAGGAACCACTAACCTTACAATCAGCGTCCCACTCTGTCTTATTTGGGTGACCTGATGATGCAGACTACTGTGTGGGAACTGTTCGTTCAGATGGCGGCTCTATAACAACCATCTGAATTTCAAACTTTTGTGTTTTTTGATAAGTTAAGATCATTTGCTCCAAATGTAACTCTAGCAATGAATTCTGACCTGTGCCAAAATGTCTAAATCATCTTCCTCTGGCCATTACAGGAGCCCGGTGTCATTTTATTTATCCAGCATTCAGTAGCTCGACTGAGAAAAGTGCTATGTAAATGGAGGCCTGATTATTGTTATTATCCCCCTCTTCCAGCTGGTGTATACTGAGGCGGTGATGGAAAACTCGCCCTCCAGCATTTTTGTGCTGAAGGTTTCAGCTTCAGATCCAGACGTGGGAGCTAATGGCCAGATCTCCTACACCCTGCACGGTCCCGACTCAGACAAGTTCCATCTTGACCACAGGACAGGTATGATGGGTCCAAACACGAGTGTTCCCCCTTAAAGTGAGCTTTGGCGATACCATCGGCACTCTGCAGCTGCTCAGGGAGGCTCTGTGCTGAAAAGAGCCAAAAACATTTCTATTGTCTTTTCTTTGTTTTCCCATTTTCAGAAGCTCCCCGCTGACATCCATCATACTTGATTTCTGTCATAACATCTTGCTCTCATGTCACCAGATTGTCTGTAAGATATCAGATTTCAGTTTTTTTAGTTGATGGGTCCAACACTTTGGTGCAGATTGAAATATCTCTTGGATCCCAGAGGATGAATCCCTGAGAGTGAAGAGATCGTTTAGAGCCACCGACAGGTCAAAGTCTCAAACACTAAATTTAGCTTGTCTCTTCACTGTTGCTCTTTTATGGAGCTATACTCTGGAAGATCAGGGGATCAGCTTTCAACTGTTTACGATGCAACTTGTTTTGAGTTTCATGATGACTTCAGTATTGTGTCCATCTCCATCTCCAGGTGAGCTTTTCACTCTGGCTGTGTTGGACCGAGAGAGGGTGGTTGAGTACAACATGGTGGCGAAGGCGACGGACGGCGGCGGTCGGTCGTGTCAGGCGGACATCCTGCTGATGGTCCAGGACATGAACGACAACGCTCCTCGCTTCTCCTCCAGCCACTACGAGGTCACTGTGTTTGACAACACGACTGTTCGAACTCCCATCGCTGTCATATACGCCAAGGACCCAGACACCGGTAGGCCGGCTTTTTAAAATATCATTATGGGTGCAGAGTTACAACACAATAAAGAGCATTGTATTGTTTCTCTCATGTCAGAACATGTTGTGACAACCCAATAGCCCTGGTATGAGTGATCCTTAATACTACCTAATGCACAGGCTTGCCTTTGTGTGTGTGTGGATGTGGTACTTCTTAATCTAATCATACACTAAGCCATTCCTGTGTTTTGCTCTCCGAAACGCCCACTTCATATTTCTTTACTGCTTCATTCCAGCTGTGCTGGTCATTGTTTGTATTCTAATTATTGGCGCCAAGATCAAAAAAAAAAAAAACCTCTAACCACTGCTTCAGAAAGTGAAATACACAAAACACCTGGAATTATTCTTTCTGCAGACTTTATAGACAGCCATTAGGTTTGAAGATACTTTCGGGTTACTCTCTCATTTTCTCTCTTCCGAGCTTTCTCCTCGGCCTCGTGTGACCAAACCTGAGCAAGTGAACAAAATCTTCTGAAAAGCTTCTGAAACGCTCTCAGTGGGGAGCTGCATGTTGTATGCAGGACGGGTTAAAACAGCGCTGCAACCATGACGTGTCTGGTGGGGTTTGGGGGATATAGCATCACTCTCCTTCTGCATATCCAGTGGTCTAAAGCTCCGGTGCTACCAGTGCAAACGCCAAAACTACCTCTGCATTCCCATCCAGGCAGCATGGCTCTGACTTCAGGGGAAACACTGTGTCTCCATAATCAGTGAAACAGTTGGTGGTGTTTGACTTAAAGCGTTACGTCCTCGCAGTGACCCACAGTGTGAGAACAGGCGTGTGCACAGTGTGAATGACAGAGGCACCAGACAACTGATTACAAGTCAGTGTAGCATCAACATGATTCTGCAGCTGTTATCAAAGTTACATAATGAGGTTTGAAGTGTTAACACAAACACACACAAAGCTCTCAGGTTAGTTCTGGAGTAAAGTTTGTTCCTTTGTGTTTCTCCTGAAAGACTTTCTTTGTTTTTTTTGCCTGTGATCCATAAAAGCTTCTTGTTTTTTTTTTATCTCACTGACACAAATTTGTCATTCTGTCTTTGTGCCTGAACACACTTTGATCACGCAGATTTTAAAAGAAACTTCAGTGTTCTTAGCACCCGAACACACGCGAGCGGATCTGAACCAGTTCTCCTCCAGGTTGGAGTTTGCTGACGCAGTTCGGTACACCTCCAACCGCCGCGTTTGAATGTTTTATTAATTTGTCCTTTGATGGTCGTTTTTTTTTTTTCAGGTGTTTGAGCGGTGAAGTCGGATAACGGTAAAATAAAGAAGTCGCTTCCCTCATCAGCACAGACGGCGCGGCGTTTGATGTTTTTCACACAAACGCATATTCACACTTGAATAGAAATACTCGACCTGTACACACACACACACACACACACGCACACACACACACACACACACACACACACACACAGGAGCAGACAGAACAGGTCAGCCACTCCTTCAGATGTGCAGCAGCTTGTTCTTTTTTCCCTCAACGCTGGCAACTTTCTCACAGACAACAGTGACTAATGAATGATGTTTTTCTTTATTATTGGAGGCTTTACAGTATTTGCCAAAGAAATGTCAAAGAAATGCATCAAAACAAAAAGCCTGTTGGTTCAGTAAATGACGCCATCGACCATGTTTACCCTTTAAAACCTCTTCATGAATCTGACAGAGAAATATCGATAGATCCATAATACGATGCGTTTATATCATTATCAACCTTTCCAGATTTATTCAGAATTAAACTGAAATTGTATTTGGTGGCGTTTTGTCTCGTGGACGTTTCACAGAGAGCCTCAGGAAACACGAGGAAAGAGAAAATCGTCAGTTTGCCAAACTCCAGAACTTGTCAAACCACCTGTTTGTCAAACCACCTGTTCGTCAAACCACCTGTTCGTTGAGTGAAAAATGTTGACATTTAATGGCGACACTCCTAATTGGTCTCTAGCTTCTGTGAACTGCAGGGGCAGGTAGGCTTGTTTTTTAATAAGAGACCAGGTAGAGGTGACGATTGACCTGTGTGCTTTGTCTTTCCTCACTAATAATAATAATAATAATGAGGTAAATACTTCTCATAGTCAGAATTCATGTGCTCAGGTTGCAGTGTTTTTTCATAGACTCCTAAAATAAACACCTCTGGTCTCGGGTTAGCAGTTGTGTGCGTCTTTAGAGCTCACAGATGGCAATGGACGTCATTTGGTGGCTCCACCAGTCCGTCTTTCCATCTGTCCGACACTTTGGTCTTAGATCAAGACATCTAAATATCTGGACAGATTGCTGTTTAGTATGCTCTGGATATTCATGGTCCCAGGCAGAGGATTCTTCCCCGTGCCCTTTCCTGTAGCCCCACAACACTTCTGCTTGTCCTCGAGAAAGATCGAACTCTGATGTGCAGATTGCCACGAAGTTTGCAGAGCACGTTCACGCTCCCGGATGAATAAAGCCCTTTGATTTTAATGACACGTACGCGCTTTCTTGTTGCAGCACTCGCCACTTTTTGACTCCCTTTATAAGAACAGTAATCGAGTCTGGGCGTTTGCACGCTTGACACTGCGGACTTCAGCTCTAAACCTTAAGACTTTAATTACCGTAAACCATCTGTGTGATGAAAATCAGCACCGAAAAGCATCATTCCTGAAAATAATGTCACCGTCATTAACACTATAATAGTGCTTGTGGTGGACTTCATCTCCTGGAGATGTACAGATAGAGTACAAATAGCTCTGTTCAGCACTTCACTTCATCGCTGTGTTTTCTGGCACCCTTATAGAAGTTTCTTTAACATCAACATCTCAGCAGTTTTCTAACTTTATCTCGCACAGTTGAAAGTTTTGTGAAACATCGTGTCTTCACTTTTAATCGTAAACACGCCTCGTGGGAATACTGATGTGGTTTTGATAACAGTAGCGGCTTCTTGGATAATTTGTTTTCCACCTCACAGAAAAGAATCCAGCTGTCGTGCAGCAGCACGTCTTTCAGCTGTGACTAAACGACACATTAAAGGTCATTTCTCTTTTCACACTTTCATATTCACATTTCTTCAGGTATCAACTCGGAGGTGAAGTACTCCCTCCTGGCAGGCGACATCGGCTACTTCTCCCTGGATGAGTTTTCAGGGATCTTGCGGCTGGAGCGACCCCTGACCCCCGACACGCCACCCACCTTCGAGCTGAAGGTGAAGGCCACCGACCGCGGCCTGCCTCGTCACCTCTACTCCGTCGCCACAGTGACGGTGGACGTGGTCGCCCTGGACGACTACCAGCCTGTCTTCCTGAGCTCGGAGTACACCGCCCAGCTCCCAGAATCCATGGCGGTCGGGTCTGAGGTGCTGAGCGTCTCTGCCCTGACTAGGGACGGTGGAGGGCCGGATCCTATTGGTTACCGCATTGTGTCCGGGAACGAGGACGGACGGTTCCTGCTGGACTCACAGACAGGTTAGAAAAGTTTTTGACTTTGTTTACACATGCGCACAGTCCAAAACAAACCACTAGATGTTGCACTAGAGCACAGCTGTGATTGACCAGACTCTATTGACAAAAGCAGATAATCATGAAACACACTTTAAACTGGACAGAGATAAACTCAAAACTGTCTTTGAAGACCATTGTTCCAACAATCACCAACGAAATAAGCCTTAAATTTAATTAATTAGATGTGAAATTATTCACAAAAACAAAATATCGCACATGATCTTAACGTAATTTAATTCAAAGTGGGAAGAAACAAAATAAAACTCTAATAACCAACTCTGGTTTGGTTGAAATAAATCCTTAATTTACCAACAAAAATAAGAAAAACATGCACTAACATGCAGGATGGCTTCGCACCAATAAAATACTCATTTGCTGCTACATTCATCCTGTAAACATTGTGCATATATATACTATAAAACCTTTAAAAGGACGCTGTGATGGTTTTACACATAAAGAACAGTTGTATGAAATCTTCTTTCTGTGTCAAGGCCGCGCATGAATTGACAGCCAGACTAAGTCCACGTTTTAATGAATAAGTTGAAGAAAATCGAAGACTTCTGAGGGCTCAAACGAGAGGATTGCAGTGGATTACCTGTCCCTGTGTCAGAGGATGCTAATCCACCACGAGGTCCATAATTAGCCACTCGCTATCCGTGCTGAACAGGTATCGCGTACAGCCGGTTCACCCGAGCTTATTTGCTGCTCCTGTGTTGTGAGGCCTAATGAACTCAAAACTTCATTCTTTCCTCTGCCGTCTTCTTGTTGAACGATTTAAAAATCCAGCTTTAATTCTTTATGGCATGGCACGAGCAGACAGTCGGAGCTTTGATGATGCTTTAATTAAATTTCCCTCCAAGGCGGCTAGAGGCTGCCCGTCTACGCAGCATCTGTGTCACAGGTTTAACGGTAATTAGTAACGTCTTTGAATTAATAATAACGGCAGTGTCTGTCTGCCTGTTATTATGCAACACCTTTAACATCCCAGATAAAGGCCAGTTCTAATCAGGCTCCAATGATTTTTAACAGATTTGGACACAAAATGAATTCGTCATCCGTTTTGTTTTGAGAAATAAAAAGTTGGACTTTTTTTTTTTCCCATGATCCCCTCTGCCCTTTGGACTGTGTGGGACTGTGTCACGGCTCGCTGCCGATAAATCATTAAAGGTCAGCTGGTCAGAAGAACCACACTCATTGATCGCTGTCCACTGCATTAGCTTTCATCATTTAGGCGAGAGAAGACAGTTTGAAAAGCCGAGACGGGCTGAAGCAGAAGAAAAACTAAGCTGGGCGAATGAGCATTGTTCACACGTTCAGAGACATTCGTATTTATTCATGTGACAAGTTGTTGACTCTGAGAATAAAGTGGAATTTGAAAGGCCTGTCTGATGGCGTGAATGACAAAGCTGAGAAAATGCCTCAGGCAGAGAGGTCTGATGTTTGTAACGCAATCAAGAGTCAGAAATTCAATAGTTTGCCTCGGGAACTAACCCGAGCTCAAAGCAATCACAGCAGACCGAGGCAGCGTTGAGTTAGACGGATGATTTCAAGTCATTTGCTTTGGAAAGCAGCGCCGAACGTGAAGTCGAGTGAGGAAGACGATAACTTCACGACCTCCCGCCGAGCCGTCCTGTTTGCTCTCGTACCCGATCGATACGTCCTCTGATCATCCTCGCACACATCACACACGCTTCGCTCTCAGTATGTTGTAACATCACAAACAGATGTGTGTGTGTGTGTGTGTGTGTTTGTTTAATTTACACCTCACCCAATTTACTTCCCCCTCACCGTTGCAGGTACGTTCACACCTTCACGCCAGCTGTGTGTGTGTCAGCATTGGTTGTCAAGTCAGCTGAGTCAGCATTTGTATAACGGCTTGTCAGTAAGAGTAATGGAAATTCATACAGGACCCAGTATAACCAGCACACACACACACACACACACACACATGCACGCCTTAGAAATTGATTCATGGCCCAGCAGTGAACCTGATCGATCTCAGCACTGCTGTGTAGTGGTCCACTGTTTTTTACCCAGAAGAACTTTTTACAAACTTTAGCAGGATCAATCCTCTCTATCGATACGCCATTGTTCTCTGTGGACAAAGTGACAGTGTGCAGTTTGCAGACTTTAATATGCCAGAATTAATTTGGGATTTTAATCAGCAAAAGCTACAGATTAATGTTTGAATGTTTTGAAGCTCGGTACGCGTGGCTTGCAGAACTTTAAGCCTTAATATAACGTGAACAGGTGAGTTGTATATAAATTCACCCTCAGTACAGTTGTCATGAACGGGGAAATTAGCTACAGAGACCAAAACTGTTTTTTGTACCAGGCTGTAAACATGTTTATTTCTGCTGTGAAGTTGGACATTTGGACATGGGGACTTATGGAGACTGACACTAACTGTGTCGTGGCTCTAGCTTCATCATATTCTCTTGTCGCTCTCTGTGTTCTGCTTTAGGCGAGTTGTTCAGGGATTTTTCTGCTTTTGGGTTTAGGATGTTTAATGTCCACACACGGCTGCCAACAACATTCACTCATTAATAAAACAAAGTGGTAACATCTTGAAACCAATGTGGAGAAATGAAACGCTCTCACAGACACTGCTGAGATTAGTCGATTTGCATTTGCTTTAATTATTATCCTACAAGACGGATGAATTCCTGCAGGAACTGCATAATGCACTGCAGTTATGAGAAGTACTTTCAAATCATTATGGACTTGTCTTTTTCATTTTTAATCATTAGTCTTCTTTTTTATTCTACGACAGAAACAGAATGACTCACGGGCTCGTGGAGACCGCCGTTGATAATTTATGAGTTTTGTTTTTTGATGTCTGCTGAATGATTCAAAATTATATAAATAAATCATGGATGCTCTGCGTCATCAGTAAGCTTCTCCACGGATGCCGTGAAGGACGTAGTTTTAAACAGTAAATCTCACGCTGGCCCTGGATCAGAAGGTTTTTTTTTTAAACACTTGGCATGCCGCAGTTTGTCACATCTTACTGCAGGTACCAGATGGACGGTGGTTTACCCGACGTGACAGCGCAATGCGTCGGTGAATCACAGTGTTTGACGGTTCATATATCTCCGCGGTTGAAAGTTAAGTGTCGGCAGGCAGGATAAAGTATGAAATCACCCGTCTGACACACCAGAGTGACGAGGACGCCGCTGTCAAGAGCAGAGTGATATATTCGTTTTGAATGTAGCAATAAAACAGCAAAAACAGTGTCAGGTATACGGAAACATGCAGGAAGCACAGATATTACTTTGACTTTACTTTAGTGTGAAGTTGATGTCAGTGCTTAAGATTGAAATTCAGCATGGACTTTAATATTTACTAGTTAATGTTCATTTTTCAGCCCACAGCTTGGTCAGCAGCCCTGTGATGCTGAACCTCCCCCCTCTAGTGTCATTTCTGGATGCACCCATCACAATTTTGATGTGACACTGAAGTCAAGTGACGTATAGTAAGAGCGAGAGAGTCTGCATGTTGAGGATGTTGGGGTGGATCAGTGGGTCAAACAAACACAAAGTGCTGCATCGTCTAGTGAAACACATGCAGATGCACATTTCTGTTGAACGCTGCATCTGTACTGTGAGAACGCTGTGACGAAACATAAAACAGTTGCAGAGTTCTGAAAAACTGTCTCATAAAACTCTGTGCAGCACCTGATAAGTCTTTAAACTCACATAAACTGGACTTTCTGGATCGTGTGTTACCGTCTCAGTGCCTGAAGCAACATGGCTGTTGTTTCGGCGTCTATGCAGGCTTGTTTACTTCTTCTACTGAGGATCTATTCAGGTTTTCACCTTAAGACTGAGGATTGTTTTTGGAAGGTCAAGGTGTATTTTGGTCAGTCGCCTCTTCTGCAAAAGGTTACTTGAATATTAAGACTTGGTTTTAAGGAGGCTGGTTGAGCTCTGCTTGTATAAACAAGGCGTCATGTGGACCAAAATGGGTGTGTGTGTGTGCATGTCTGTTTGATTTATATCATGGAATTCACATGTAGAGGTTAGGAGATGAATTATGTCATTATGGTAAAAGCTTTCTTTCTTTTATCCTTAAATTAGTGTCAGATTTTATTACCCGTAACATTTAAAATGTCTTATTAAATCTTCAGCTTGACTTTCTGAAGCCTGGTCTTCTGTGTGTGTGTGTGTGTGTGTGTGTGTGTGTGTGTGTATGCACACACAATGAGATGTGGGAAACGTTGTGGTTGACAATAACAAATTACCTTCACCCAGTTTCTTCTTCCTGAGAAGTCGCATCCCGCTGTGCAGAATAAGCTCGGGCTGCTTTGAGCAAAACACAGAATAAAGCTACGAGCCCTTATTGACAGAGAGCTGGCAGCGGGGAGCGCGAGCGGTCACGCACAAGCTCCCGTACATAAACCATAAAACAGTTTATATTAAAGACACAATGTGCAGCATCTCAAACAGCCACAATAAATATCAGAGCATTAGCATAATTACCTGCACAAACACGACTGTTACAGAGAAGAATTCCTGCCTCGGGCGGTTTTATTGTGAGAATGTGGAAGGAAATCTGCAGGATTGTGGGAAATATTGACACTATTATTACAAAAAACAAAAAGGTTTATATGACAAAGGGAGCTTCCTGGGGTTGGCAGGTGGTGGAAGGAGTTAAAAGTTGGATGGAAAATCAGTGCCAAGTCTTTTATTCAGGGAGGATACAAGGAAGCGTCTCTGCCTCTGAGCGAAGATTTGTTGGCTTGTTTGTCTGGACATATTGAAATGAAAGTAAAGTTCAGTTTTGCTGGAAGCTCTCTTGACGCTTGAGATCAACAGTTCAGTGCTACAGAGCTTATTTCTGCTGTGAAGTTGGACATTTGAACATGGGGACTTATGGAGACTGACTCACTTCTGGAGCCAGACTCAAGTGGACGTTAGAGGAACTGCAGCTTTTGGTACTTTTGTATTAGCTTCACTTCACAGCTGCAGATGTTGCCACTTGCTTAGAACCCAAAAAACATCCACCAGCATGGCGTTTGCCTCCTGTAGTGCATCGGTTTACATAGACTGTAAATCAGTAGGACTTTTTAAGAAGAACCCTCTGCTGGACCGAGGGCTGGGTATCATTAAAAAAATAATGAAAGTACCAATAGAGTACTTCATTCAGTGCTTCGACTTTGTGTTCTTTAACCACTTAAGTAATCAACAGTTGCAGCATGTTCAGGAGAGTCAGTGCTGGTGTCAAAGAGGCCTCCACCCTGAAGTTTTCTCCACGCTAGACGAGGTTTTTCTAGAAATAATCCTTCTGTATTTTATGCCTTTTATCTTCATTAAAATCATTGCAGAATTGTCCACACTGGCCTAATGCACACAGAGACGATAACAGGATGCAGGTTTCTCATAAATGTGACTCAGACCTGATTATAAATGTAAAAACCAGATGTTCTGTTCTCATCTTCCTCCGTCAGAAATCCCCTGAGCAAGGCACTCGATGCCTGCTCAGTGCCTGAATGTGTATAAATGATGAAATGATCAAAAGTGTCGAGCTGGCTGAGTAAGAAGAGCTTGAATGAGATGTGAGCCATTGATAAAAAGGAAGCTCGGCCAGTTTTGTCTCCTTAGGAAAAGGCACAAAAAAATGAAGCAACAAATAAATGAATAACACTCGGATCACTCGGGTTGGACAAATCTCCTTGATCTCAGAGAAATCAATAAAGTGAGATCTGTGCCGTGTACGAGGTGCAAATAAACCCGGAGGTGTTTAGTTTGAGCGGAGATGGTCGATGTTTGTTTGTTTCTTGTTTTATCTTAATGAAGTGTGGTTCAGCAGACTGGCTGGCAGCCCAGTGAAAATAGGTTGTGCGTCTCACCCACACACTCTGCTGGATGTGATGGGCTGCAGTCCACAGATACACTCTGTCTGCTCTGCGTGGTGGTGATAATATGATCTCTGACGGAGGTATCCGTCTCCTCGGAGCTGCTCGGTGCAGTAAACGTAAAGTTGGACCAATTTACAGCTTCCAAACAACCTTATCTATAAAAACTGTCAGCGCGCTCAGCACAACACAAATTACATGTTTAGGTTGAGTTTGATGGTAGCTAAGTGTCGGCAGGCGCTGTAGTTTGTCATATAATAAACTTATATAATAAGTTATGAAGAAAATATCAGCAAAACTTTAATACATGGCCTCGTACGTGAGTCATGAGCCAGGTAGATTTTCATCGGCAGTGGTTGTTTAACAATGAAGACAACAGTTCCCATCATCCCAAACTACTTCTCTTACATCAGATTTGTTTCATGTATCATAGTAAAACATCCGTGATGATGATATATCACCTGTTGTACCAAGCACCTGATACAGTTTTGGCGAAAGTTCAGTACAAACATTGTATATATATATATATATATATAATATATATATATATTATATATATATATATATATAGATATATATATATATATATATATATAGATATATATTATATATATGATAGAATCTATAATCTATTTTATTAAATTTAAAACTTTTAATGAACTGGCGAGCTGTCCAGGGCGTACCACGCCTCTTGCCTGATTCCTGCTGGGATTGGCTCCAGCCCCCCTGGTGACCATGAAAACAGGCATTACAGGATATGGACTGATGGGTGGATACAACTTTTAACACAAGCCTGATATCTTTATTACGATATTGATTACGGTAAATCGAATTTAAGTTCAATTTAAGTTCAATCTGTGTCAGAAAACAGTAAATGTTGCCGTGTTCTTGAAGCTTGAGGGGACGTCTTGTCAATTAACAATCACCAAAATCAAAGAAATCACTTTTGTTCAAAGCATTGACAATCAAAGATATAATTTCTTAATTGATTGAACTCTATTATTTTCAGCCCTGGTCACTCAGACACTGGTCCATTCTGCCCTGATCTTTTAATCTCTTTATTGCAAGTCCAACTCATTGGAGGCAAGTCATTCATACTCCATAGACACTGCAGACCAGAAATTCAATAACATGAATGAAGATGTTGCATTGATGAAATGCCCATTGGAGGAGGAGATCCCCACAGGGGAAAGGCTCTATCTTAACGTGCTCGACATCAGATAAATCAAACTGAACGGAGTGACTCAATAAGAGACAAAAAAAGTGGACATGACACAGTCCATCCCCTTCAGGACTTCATGCCTCTTTTATCGCTGCCATAAATTGAGGTTAAACTTCACATGTGGATGACAGATAACACACAAAGACAGCAGCGGGCTGTGGAGAGATTTATAGATCCTGAAAGGTTAAACTCACAGCTTCACTGCGCTGACAAAAGTGAGAGTTCACCAGAGACGTCACACGATACCACACACACACATGGTGTGTGTTTGACTTAAGGTGCATATTATCGTCAAAAGCAACCTTGCTTGAACATCGATTTTAAACGTACATTATGTCTGTCACTCTACATAATATACATTCTGCATTTCAATATGATGTGCAGTCAGGCGGAGCAGCAATTTAATTTATGCAGAGAGCGGATTGAAAAAGCAGCAGTGGAGAGGATGGAAATGCACGAAAAAAAAAGGGTCTGATAAAGAGCTGAGAGTCACTGATCTGGACCAAAGCTTTTTAGCTAAAACCTGGTCCTGGTCCTGATCCTGGTCCTGGTCCTGGTCCTGCGCAGACTTTAAGTGGATTTTTATGCAGATCCTTTGGTCGTTTCATCACGTTTCATGTAGCACGACATGGGTGCCACAATCTGACTCTTACAGGCTTAAAGTCTGGTGCTGCGGTTGTGTGTGTCAAATAGAAATGTTGGCAATCATCTATATAGAAAACTGTCTAGAATTTTTAGAAATACATCTAAATGGGACTGACTTTGATTTGTATATTTAAATGCAGGTTTTGATATAATTTTTCTGTATATTAATGCAAGGACTTTTCCACTTTCACACAGTTCTTGGATTGCTGGTTGGATAAAACAACAACGTCTTTACTTCCTTCGCCCTGAGGCTTCACATGAACATGTTAACATGCTTAATATCCGTCATTAATAAATTACAATCATCATGAGCCTGAGCCGGAGCACAAACTGATAAAAGTGGAGCTGCTGATGGTGCTGGACTTACTGTAGCCTGCCATGCTACGTCTTAGCACCACCTTCAGGTCAAGCTTAACATTCTTAGCCACACTGATGAACCTAAAGATGGTAGATTTATCTTATTATTCCTTTTTTCCTGCCGTGTAATGAGCCTTCGTACGTCAAACCCAAGATTCAAACTCATTTTATCTGTTTCCCCACATTTCAGGGCAAAAAAACCAACAACTCTGAGATCTCAACTAGAATTTAAAACCAAGTTGTGCAACTTTGAAGAGTGTTCAGCAACGCATCATGTATTTGTAATGATGGGCCCACTGGTGAATCGAACAGGGGCGAAGAGGCTGTACCAGAATCAAGACCTTGCACATGTTTTATGAATTCAGAGTGTTTTGCTCATAAGGTGAACTGGGCAGCTTTGTACTGAAGTTGTATATCAGAGGTAACTGTTTAAAACTCAAGGATTTCATCACCCCCAACAAATCTAACATTACATCAGAATGCTGCACAGCACGCTCATGTTCACCAAACCGCTGTGATGTTTTAGACTAAAGTGCTCCGAAGAAAGGTGGAAAAGATCTGAGGTTCAGTCCAGCTGGTCTGTCTTTCCCTGTTTCTTGTGCAGAATCGATCAGTCTTTGTTTTTTTGTACAAACATAAGAAGAATAATTCAGTCTTCACCTTGTGCTCCTGCAGGCCTTATGACCCTCGTTGCGCCGCTGGACTTTGAAGTTTCCCGGGAGTACTACCTCTCTGTAGAGGGAAGTCGTGGCAAATCGTCCCTCAGCGATATCACCACGGTTATCATCAACGTGACGGATGTGAACGACAACGCGCCGGCGTTCGAACGAGGGGACTACAGCACGGAGATATCCGAGGACCTGACGCCCGGAGGCCTGATAATGAAGGTAAGCACGGAAGTTAAGAAGAAACTTTTTGGACGAAATGTGTTACAAACTGGTTGTAAAAGCCCCGCTCGAAGCACCAGAAGCTGCTTTGCTCACCACATTGAAATGAAATGAAACTGGACATTAGTTGTAGATCTGTGAAGATGTTTCACCTCTCATCCAAGAGGCTTCCTCAGATCTGACTGACTGGTGGAGAGACCCAGGTATTTAGCTATGGTGGGATTGTTAACCAGACCATTGGTTCCACTTGGTTCACTTCCAGGGTGGATGACGGTCATTTGAGCTGCATGAGGCCAAGCGTGAACTCCTGTTCAGCCTCCTGGGAAGGGATGTATGTGGTGGATAACTGATGTCCGAGGCGTCCTGCTCTGTTGAGAAATGTTTTTTCTACAAGCACTAACAAGTGGAAACAATGGCCTGGTTAATGACCCAGTTAGGATATATTCCTAGATCTCCCCATTAGTCAGTCAGAACTAAAGAAGCCTCTTAGATGAGGGTGAAATGTCTTCACGGATCTACAACCAAGTCCAGTTACCCCAGATTGAACCCTTCTCAAAGAAAGCCTTCACAGAGGTTCTCAAGACTGTATGTGTGTCCCTTGGAGGAGAAGATCCCTCAATGGGGAAATCCTTTCATTCAACACACACACACACACACATTCATACATACAGACAAGGGTCTGATAGATATACATTATAGATACAATGGAGTGATGGGCAGCCACGTAGCAGCGCTGCCTTGTTCAAGGTCACCTCGGCAATACCCAGGAGGTGAACGGGCTCTTCTCCAGTCGCTAGGCCACACTCCATATTGTTGTCCACTCCATATAAGTCTCTATGAACCCTGTAATAATTCATTTATATACTTCTATACCTCAGTTTTGCGAATAGTATTAGATATCAGACATGTATTATAAATATTCTCAACACATACTGAGAACATCCATGCACACAGATCAAGAGTGTTTCACTCTTAAATAACATGTAAATTCAGATCATCTTAAATTAATAAAAATATAAAATATAATACTAAAACACACAGAAAGAACAATAACAGGTCCTGGGTGTTGTGCATGACACGCAAGAGGAAGATTGTCAAAGTTATGTATTGTTAGATTAGAACCTGTGAACTTTTTTAGATTTAGAAATTAAAATTCATTCAATTTCGAGTCTTTTTGTTTAAAAAAAAAAAAAGTTTCCCATCACAATAATTGAACTGAATAAATCTGAAAGCATTTCACAGACCCTCCCTCTGCTGCTGCAGAGAGTGAGGCTGAAAAGAAATATTGAAGGTTACAGTAAATACATTACTTTTTGATGACTTCTTCAAGTAGGCCCACACACACACACACACACACACACACACACACACAGAATATGAGGAACATTCATACATCATAGACACAAAAACATCCGTAATCTTTAATTGAATCACTGAATTGAATTGGACTTTAAATTATTTCCAAGGTTCAATTTACCTGAAGGACGTTTCTCCGTAATCTGTAACTTCAGAACAGAATTTCCCGTGTTGTGTTTTTCATCCTCAGCGCACAAACACACACAAACAACATGCATCAACACATATATCAGAGGTGTAACATACAGGTATTTGTTATATATTATCTTATTTCACACAGAGAGTAATATGACAGCTCGTTGTTGATTCAGGTAATGGAAAAAAAAAAAAGATAAGAACGAACAAGAACAAGGACAAACAGAAGTCACATATTTATAATTCCATGCGCACAATAGCAACATGGCGGCATGTCAATGGCATACACATGTAGAAAAACGGATTAAACACACACACACACACACACACACACACACACACACACACAGACACACACATTTATCCGACATGTCAGCCGTCATCTGTCAGGCCAGAAGCAGAGATAACACACCAATAACACAGCTCAGTGACTCGCTGATGGTCTGACCACGGCTCGATGATGTGTCTGTAATCATACGGTTTCATATTTGACATTTTTCTTCTCATCGCTCCGTTTTTCACCATTTACTGTTTGAAAGTGTTTTAACTGTTTTGCTGTAGTTGGAGGAGAGTGGCGTCTGTCAGCGGAGGAAATGATTCATCGTTACAGTGAGCTAAAACCGTCACAATGAACGAAGACAATAACGATGAGCTCACGATTTTATCACGTGACATCTCAATCTTTATGAATCATCTTTGTCTGTTATTGAGAAAAACTATCGAACAATGTGGCATCGAAGACCAGAGAAATTTCTGCAGAAATCTTCCCACACATTTTTTACTTCTTTTAAGAAATAAAGACAAAATTAAAGTTGGTTAGACGCAGATTTCTGTGTTGTGACAAACAGAAAGAAGACAAAAAAAACTTAAACCAGCTATTTAACTAATGCGTTTAATGAATATATTTGTTTTCATGAAAAAGGCTTGAACCATGAAGCAGAAGCCATGAAAACAGGAGTGTAAACACCTTTTCTGCTTTTCTAATTTGGTTTCTCGTGTCGATATAAACGTCATCGGTCAAGAGAATGTTTGTTCTGTGGCTAGCCATGACCTCTGACCTCACTTCTCTCAGCTCTGATGTTGCTTTATCGGATCACACTGGTCGCTAACAGTATTCTTGTTTACCTGGTATTAAGTCGTGTTCTTCTTCTTCTCACCTTTCATCGCTTTCTTCACGTCCAGGTAACAGCCACCGATCAGGATGGTCCGATCAACAATCTGCTGCGTTACTCCATCGTGAGCGGTGACCCCCTGCAGCAGTTCTCTATTCACTCTCGTAGCGGAGAAATCACCGTCCGCACAGCGCTGGACAGAGAAGAGGTCAGTCTGTTTGTTCAAGCAGTGAAGAATTAAGAAGATTAAGAAGGATTTGTTTCATTAAAGCTTGACTCGTGTTGAATTTCATCTCCATCTCCTCTTCAGACTCCTCATTACTCCCTGACGGTTCAGGCGGCAGATGAAGGTGATCCTCCACTTTCCTCTGCGGTCCTCATCACCATCACTGTCAGGGATGTCAACGACAACCCACCTGTCTTCTCGC
The DNA here is from genome assembly GCF_000972845.2 of Larimichthys crocea. NCBI lineage: Eukaryota > Metazoa > Chordata > Actinopteri > Sciaenidae > Larimichthys > Larimichthys crocea. The sequence continues at coordinate 11,671,055 of NC_040011.1, read as the reverse complement.
AGGTCAACCACAGTCTGCTGCTGCAGGTATGTGACACATGTCCACATGAAAACAGTTTGTGCTGTCACACCCGCTTACACATTAACCTCAGGATCAGACGCTGAAAGGTGGACCTGCAAACGTGTCGCCGCCTTTCGACCAGATTTGCCAATTCGAATGTGAAATTCAGAGATTTAAATGTTTTTAGGATTAGTTCATTTTCATAAAGCACGGCATAGAGGCTGCACTGCTGTGGACGAAAGCAGCCCTTCCCAAATCGAAACTCAAGCCTTACATTGCTCTCTCTAAAGCTGTCAGTTTGGATCTGTTAGTTTGGATCTGTTAGTTTGGATCCGTTAGTTTGGATCCGTTAGTTTGGATCCGTTAGTTTGGATCCATTAGTCTGGATCCGTTAGTTTGGATCCGTTAGTTTGGATCCGTTACCTTGGATCCGTTAGTTTGGATCTGTTACCTTGGATCCGTTAGTCTGGATCCGTTAGTTTGGATTCGTTAGTTTGGATCCGTTAGCTTGAATCCGTTACCTTGGATCCGTTAGTTTGGATCTGTTAGTTTGGATCCGTTAGTTTGGATCTGTTAGTTTGGATCCGTCAGTTTAGATCCGTTAGTTTGGATCCGTCAGTTTGGATCCGTTAGTTTGGATCTGTTAGTCTGGATCCGTTAGCTGCTGCTGTGCTCAAACACAGTCAACAGTCTGGTGAAGCAAAGTTCGATATAAACGCTTCAGTTTCTCGATGGAAAGGTGGACCTGACGCCTGGTGCTCCCGTGCCTCATGAAACCTACTTTAATAAATCCAAACTAACCCTTTAGGGAGCCTGCTCGACCTGATGTTTGCATAGTAATGCTGAGATAAGCTCTTTTGTTTGCAGTTTAACATTGAACCAAGCTAACTTTAGCTTTGACCCAGGTGTGCAATGACACCTCTATTTATCTTCTGTGGAGCAGAAGGATTCACCAGTCAAGGCAGTTTCAGGCAGCAGCTTATGATCCGTACCAAAGTGCCTCCACTTATTCTTCGATCCAACGTCCCACACGCTGATGGCTCGTCTTGTCAGGCTATAGGATTTTTAACACAGTTGTTCAATGGGTCGACACATGCAGGCTCAAGTACGCCGGGCTGCTTCTGATGCATCCAGTGTGGTGCTGCAGGCATCAGAGGAAACGTGGTGAGAGAGTCGGCACATCGGGGCTAAATGATGCATGTAGTGAAATTACTCAACAGGCTGTGAGGGTCCGCTTGTTCAGCAGGTTGGATGTGTTGGCACGGTGCTACAGCCCAAAAACCTTCATTTAGAAACACTTAACGTTTGTGTGCTCTCCGATAATTAGGAGTGCGTTTTCTTGCCTTTAACTCTGTTTTAATAATATATTTGACCCCAGTGGGACACCATAGGCAAAGTCTGATAGATGATTTTCTAATGCGCTCTGGTTGGTGATAAAACAGCTTCGGTTTCGTGTTGAGAAACTAACGACGTTCGCCGCCTGAAGCTGTTAAAAACACGTCTGCGCCTGAAGTGGAAGAACAAACAGCCACAAACACACAGCATCAACAAAATGTCAACAAGCAACATGTAAAAAAAAAAAAGTCACCCAGAACGCTCCAGAAAGATTCGTCTGCTCATCAGCTCCTGCAAAATAACCTCTGGGAAAGCAGCGGTCGCATTCATGTGTGAAATTTGACAACTCAGTGGAAAGATATGAACACAGAGGGGGGGGGGGGCTCGCTTTTATTTCCAACTCCTGTTGGTTCATCTGTTAATGGAAAAGTTTTAAGGTGTCAAATACTCCGAACAGTCCACCTGCTCTGCTCCTGAACGGGCCGATAACGTACACAGACGAACTAATGATTGAGTGTAATCAAAGAGAAATCACTACAGATCAGTCGTCCTCCATCCATCACTCTTTCCAAATCTCTTTCTTCCTCATTCTCAAACACATTCCGCTGAAAATATGCTGACCTGTAAGCGCCACTCCGTCGTAACTGCGGCGCCCGAAGCTCATTAAAAAACGTGGCGCTGAGAGTTCATGAGTGAAACTCAAAACCAGAGCTGATCAAAGAGGCAGGAGGATCGGCTGTCAGGATTTGTAGGTGTGTGTGTGTGTTTTCCTCGCAGAACATCAGCACCACCCGTTCACCTCCAACTTCTAATTACAGGACAGCAAGTCTGCTGCTGTGGACAAACTTCTAGCAGACTGTTTACCTCCTGTTTCGTGTGAAAGCTTGTAACGCTGCGTGCTGCAGTGAGACGCAGCCGCCCACATGCCTGAGAGTACAAATCTGTCTCTGCATGTGTGCGTTCACGCCTCTGGCAGCGCCGTTCACGGGCACTTAAAGTTCTCCGTGCCAGCTCTCCATCACTCTACCTGCCGCAGCTCTGCCAGCTCAGAAACTCCCATCCAGTCACAGAGTCGCTGCTCCGCGAGCCAAATCGTCTGCGCTGTGTGGTGATGAATCCAAACTCGGTGATATCATCCCATCTGCTGTCTCCACAGCCAGCTCGGGCTCGTGAGGAAGACTCTGATTGCATTAAACAGATGGATGTTGGAGAAAGGTGTTTGAGGTCAGCGGCGGAGGCGGCGTCCTCTCATGTAGCTGTCTCATGCCTTTGTTTTGACTATTTGCCACTTTTATGACTGGCACATCTGTTGTAGCGAAGTGTCTGCGGCCTATTAGGCTGCAGTCAGATTTGAATATTTCAGTGAAGGCGGCAGATGGACAGGTGGTTTGTATCTCTGCATATCGTCCTCACAGGAGTCAGAAGCGTAACCCGTTGCATCTGTGATTTCACGAAAAACCTGGTCTTCACTCCAGCATGCTAAACAGACACATGAGTACCATGAACAGGGTTTACCTCCACTGAAGTTTCTGTTGAGGGAGGTGACCTAGAAAGTTCTGATTTCAGGTTTTGTATAAGTATTCATTTTATTTCTTGCAGGTCAAAAGACGTCGAAATTTGGTTGAAAAGCTGCTGATGGACAGAGTTACATTCTGTTCACAAATCGATGCACAATGATGAGTTATACTCTTCATGAAGCAGTTTGGTGCTTGAAACGTATCAGAAAGTTGGATGCTAACCTTGCCAAGATCGAGGGAGAATCTATCTTTCCAGGCTTCGAGTTATGGACTTGTGTCTGAACACAAGCTGGAGGTTTGAATCAATCAGCGACTTCTGAGGAACTACTGGCAGCTACGGCATGAGCTACAGGCACGGGTCTGAAAAAGCAATGACGGCTGCTAAAGAGCTTACATCAGAACTGAAGGCTTTCTCTGACTGACTTCAGTAAAAGTTTGGCTATGTTGTATTGTCCATTGATCTGTTGGGTGAAGCTTGCCAGCATGTTCATCCAATCACCTGGCCTGTCCAACAAAGACTTTCCAGATGTTTCTGTGTTGAGTTTGACATTTCTTCACAGTCTGATGAAGCCGCTCTTTGCTTAAACAGGACTGTATTTTGTGATGCGTGCTCCAATTTTTAGAAGTGTTAGCCCATTAACTCCACATTGTTTGTATTTCGTCGCTGTGAGTTTTTAGATTGATAACCCACCTACCGCTGGTTTCTATTAAGTTCAGCACACTGTGAAAATCAGCAGACAGAGACTCGGTGGCTCTGGGTGGGAAATCAGGCAATTACTGACCAGCGGTGCTGAAGTTACAAGCAGGGATCAAACTTTCTTGGTCGTAAAGTACTTTTTAAAGGATCAGTATGTCGGATTTAGTGGCATCTAGTGGTGTAGTTAAGGACTGCATGAAGATAAAACTGTCGGCTCAAGGCTGACCTTTAAATACAATGACTTCCTGTCTCCTGCAGGAGGGCGAGTCGGTCGGCAGCGGCGTCCTGCAGCTCGTGGTGACAGACAAAGACACGCCCAAGAACGGCCCTCCATTCTCTTTCCACATCGTCAGCGGCAACGAGGACCGCCGTTTCCACGTCGACCAGGGTGGCCTTCTGTCGCTGTCTGCTCCACTCAGGAAGCGGGTGAAACCCCATCACCAGCTGAAGATTCAGGTAAGAAGACGTTTCCCCTCCTGAGCTGCTGCTGCTGCTGCTTGCTCGTCTGTTTTTCACTCTATGTTGACATTTTAAACTTTCCTCTTTTTTCTAATTTATATTCCCTTTCATCCTTGAGATTCACATCTTGTTTGAGTCACATCAATCAGTCTGTTGATTTTCAAAGAAAGCTGCACATTACCAGTCTAATCTTTGTGTCTTTTTCTAGGTGACAGACAGCGGCCACCCTCCCCTCTCCTCCATCTGTGTGGTCAACATCAACGTCACCGAGCAGAGCAAGTATCCTCCCTCTGTGGTGCCTTTGGAGGTCTTCATCACTACCTCAGGTGGGCTGTTTGCCAACCGGGTCATTGGCAGGCTGCACGCCTCTGACCAGGACCTGCAGGACGTCCTGACCTACAAGCTGGTTTCAGAAAATCCAAACAAGGGGAGATTCTCCGTCGACCTCACTGATGGCAAAATCTGGGCGGATGAAAACCTGGAGGAGGGCTCCTACTCCCTCAACGTCAGCGTGACTGATGGGAAGTTCAGCGTCTGGGCCGGGGTCAGGGTTCATGTGTGGTCGGCCAACCAGAGGGCGCTTGACTCGGGCCTGACGCTGCAGCTGGCTGGGTTGTCACCCGAGGAGTTTCTGGGCGACCACTGGAGAGGCCTCCAGCGCAGCCTCGGACAAGCTCTGAATTTACCCAAACAGGAGCTTCATCTGGTCAGCCTGCAGCAGCTACCCGACACCCAGGTCCTGGAGGCCCTGCTGATCTGGAGGCCACAGAGCGGACTCGTCCAGTCTCTGCCAACCAACAGACTTCCAGGTGATCAAACGAAATAAATACTGAGATTTAAAATTGATGTCACAATGAACCCTTCAACCCATAACATAAAATATTTAGTTGATCCTGTGATGCTGAAGTTTGAATGTGCCGTCTGAAAGTTGATCTCTTTGATGTAGGTATCATAGCCGACATCGAGGACACGCTCAGCCTCAGCATCCTCAGGGTGAGCCACAACGGGTGTCTCGGCACCGGCTGTCCGCCACGAGGCTGCAGAAACGCCGTCCGACTGACAGGAGAAAGACTGAGCCATTTCACGACGGCGAGAGCCGGTTACATCACCCCACAACACACCTGGGAGAGCGTCTGTCCCTGTAACGGTACGTCTGTCCGTCTGTCTGTCTGTGTGCATGCACCTGGGCTTTGGAGAGGCCTTAATGAGCGAGTGTGCATGTGGGTAACGACGTGCTTTACCAGCAGGAACCGCGAGTTTGTCATAGACACACTAACTCAGCCCCTCGTCTGAGAGCAGGACGAGTCTGTGGCGTCTTCCTGCTGCTTTGACAATCGATCTGATTCAAAACTACATCGTGGGATGAGAAACAAGCCGTGCTCCAGCAGAGTCAGCTCAGTCAACTCTCCCCTAACGTCCTCGCAGAGCAGAGCGTGCACGCTGTTCCCGGCTCATCGAACTGTGGACGGAGTTAAGGTGTAAATGAGGGAAAGGAGGTCAAGGCAGGTTTACCTCCACCTGCATTTGCACCTTTTCTTTCTTCTGTCGTAATGGAAAAATTTTATTGTACATAAAAGTACGAAAATTATAAAAGACAGCGTTCAGTAAATTAAAAGAAGAAAGAAGGAGAGGCGACCTGCTTAAAGGCTCAAAGCCAGATAAACGAAGTATATTCATTATTTGACAGAAAAGCAATTAGGTGACAAAATATGAACAGAAAAAGACATTTTGTTTCTCATTCATGCTGTTACCCACAGTTACATTCAAACCAGGGACACTACTTTTGTTGCATAGATAGTAACGCTACATTCAGGTGGATTCAAGCAGACGGTCGACGGACGCCTTCGCACCTTCAATGGTTGAACCCAGATCGTCCACGTGTGTGAGAGAGTTATGTAACATCCAGTTGCAGTAGCTGCTCCACGTGCAGATGCAGCATGAATATAACATGTTTTAAGACATAACACAAGATTTCTGGAGCTGTTTTACCACCAGCTGCAGTTTGTTTGAATTTTTTCTTGCCGTGGATAGACAACCACGTCAATCCAGAGCAAATTCAAAAGTGGAGAGTGTCAGCACTCTCATACCGACTGAACGCACGACTTCACTACGAGTCCTGCTTAAAGAAGCGTGTGATACAGATATTGGCTGATTCGTCTTTGTGATTAAAGCCAGCTGCTCTTCATAGACCTGAGGTAACCTGTTGTGTTGGGACTGACTCCGAGATTTCAGTCTTGTATTCTGTGAATTCCCCTCTCCGTTCTGCCGGACTTTCCGAGCATAAAGACCCATCCTCCATCACTCAGGCTAAATTCTTTTGTTTTCTTAGTCTTGTGTTTTTTCAGGCAGCTCGCTGTAGATATCTGTTTCTGCCTGAGTTCAGAGAGCCTTTTCCCTTTTATCTGCTAAAACACAGCGAACTGAGGGAGTAAATCCCCGAGATTTCATATAAATCACTCAGAACACGTTGGGTATGAATGCGGGCCCTCCGTTAACTCCTGTTACAGCCGACAGAACATCTATATCATTGAGCGGCGGCGCCACCTCGTCGGATCGTCCTCGGTGATCTCTGTTGGCATTCCTGTCAGGATTAGTGGTGTGAGGACAGAATAAAAGTCAGCTAGGGGCTCTCTGGGATATAGACTTATTATAAGCTTGTTTAGAGTCTTCTTCCCTCCAGAACATCTTTCGAATGTGTTATCACCGCCATATTTTGACTATACAGAATACCTCTTTGGTCTTAAGAGTGTCTGGGGTATGGCGATAAGGAGATGTTGCGTGAGGACGGAGAACAGGAAAGAAAAACACGAGTAAGTGAACGTTTCATGATCAAGAAGCTTTGTGAAACTGAGCTCTAGATTTGGACACCAACTCTGTCTCTGATCATATAATGTGATAATAATTGTTATTTATGAGGTCATTAGAGTAGATCGATCGTTTGTTTGTACTTCGAAAGTTTATCAGCCACAATTTCCTCATCAGTCAAATCAGTCAACCTCATTTGTCAAGGTTTCCCTGAATAAAGAACGGAAATAATAATTTATGACACAAATGTGCCAAAGATTTTCTGATTCCAGCCAGACGACAACAACAACAAGCTGTGTAATACCAAACTGTGTTTTTAATTATCTTCATTTAACTTTGTGGACCTTTATTGAATTAATTCCAAAAAATAATGAACAGCCTGATTTTATTCTGAGAGGCTATAAAGGTTAGACAGTTTGACAAATTATTATCCAAACAATCTTATTATTGAATTGAATATTTGAGCTTTTTAATCATTCAGAGTTTAATAATAAAGTTGCACTTTATGTGTTTGTCATTAAATTGTAGGGTGTTCTTTTCTTTATCATTTTTATCCTTTTATCCTGAAAGTTGATCGACCGCCGTCGACATGTTCAGTTGTTTTTAAATTTCCTGCAGAGAGTTGTGTCAAAATAAAAGTTACTGGATTTAAATCCCACTTCAGGAAAAGTTGTTTTTCACCAAGACGTGGAAAAAAACTTTGGGAATGTTGTTGCTGAATCTCCCCACAGGCGTCATTAAAGTTTCATCTAAACACTAAAAAAAGTTTTGTCTGTACACTGATGTGCTCAGCTTTGGATTCGTCATTGATCCGTCCATCCGTTCATGAATTCACTCCTTCCTTCCTTTTTTTAAACTTCTGATGGACTTTGTTCTTTTGCTTTTTTTTCAGCTTTTTCCAGTTGAAAATATCAAACAAATCTTTAAAAATATGTTTCTCTCTCTGTCTTTGCAGTCTCAGATGTGAGTTCACACATTACATTCAGTTTACAGCACGTTTCATCTGCAGACTCAGCTGTTGCATTTAGTGAAATATTTAAATCTGAAGAGTCTTTAGAGTTCAGAGACTCTACAAAAATAACCAGAATTTGATTTCAGTGCTAATAAATGATCATGTGCTGTGCTGTTTAAACACATTAACTAAAGTTAAACATGCATAAACTTTTACATCCTACTCAGAATTTAATGATTCTAAATCTAAACTAAAACTTTCCTAAACACACAAAGAGTCTCTGAGACTGAGCGGACCTTCGATAACATGCAATCAAATGATCTAATGTTGCTCGGGGCAAAAGTTTTTAATGTTTTAAAGGTTTATTTCAAAGGTTGACCTTTGAAAAACTCTCATCGTGTTACAAAGTGAATCACTAGTTTGTTTCACAGTGAAGGAGACCTGGAGCTTCGTCTTTAGTCCTTGAAACATGTGATGTAGGTTTGTTCGTGGCTGTACTCTTCCCTGTGGGTAGGTTGTGGAGATCTCGGTTTGTTTATGAATGTATGCAATCAGTGGATTTGTTCAAAGCTCATTCAACGTTCGCGTCCTTGTTGTTTGAACATGCTCCCTTCATGCCTTTGGCTTCAGGTGTGATTGGTGATGTGAGGAAGAAGACCGGGTAACTGATGAAGACTGATGAGCTTCTGATTCATCATCAGGCTGCTCACGTCGGCTTCCCTCATGTTTCTGTCTTTCAGAGTCGGCGGTGAGGTTCGACGGTAAATCCTACCTGAAGTACCTTCACAGGATGGACGAGGACAGCCAGAGCTTCAAACTATCGCTGAGGTTCAAGACTTTCCAGGAGCAAGGCCTCATCGTGTCCACCAACAGCACCAAGGACTGGGGAACGTTACAGGTATTCTTTCTTTCTGAGGCTGCACGCAAAGAGGAACAGATGATTTGTTTTGAACAATTTGTGGCAGATGTACTGTTCTTATGATTTCTTGTTTGTTATTAACAGATGGAGCCTGTTTTTCTTTATTTTCAAAGTTCAGCCTGGAGTATCGGATGTTGTTCTGTGCTCCTACAGCTGTTCTTCTGTAGCTTGTTCTTAATACCACACATATATTTAAATATTTTAAGTCCTGGTTTGAAGTTTTTCTACTTTTACCCCGCTACATGATCAGACAGATACAATTACTAGTTACTTTGACGATCCAGATCTTGAAATATGATTCTTTGTTACACCAGGGTTTTAAAGGTTGAACCTGTCCCACTATAGTCTCATAAATTATTAAAATCTGAACCAGGTCAAACATTAAAATGCTGCTTAAACCCACTGACAGTATAAAGAAAGGACGGCGTATGTGTGACGTCGGCTTCACCTCACAGCTGCTTGAATACTCCACATTATCAGTATTAATCCAATATAACAATCAATAAATAAAAATCAATATTATATAGTTTATTTATCTATGCTTTTTTTTTTACCACTGAAGAGTTCTGAATTTGTTTTTAATATTACATGAAGATAAACTCCAATCCAAATTCATATGAATGTTTCCTGAGGCGATTTAAAAGTTGACGCACGCTTCAGCTCGATTAATTAATGCAGGCAAAGTCGTCAAAGGTCCCAGTGGTGAAAACAGTTTGACTCAGTGGTGCTGGAGGATCAGGCGTTAGCAGTGAAGCATAAAACCAACAGAATCAGACTGAGTTCATACATTTTCAACTCATTAGATTCTCCTGTCACCGGCAGTTTGTTTGCATCGGCCGGCTCGCAGCAGCACTGCGGCATTCATCTCAAAGTAGTCCAAGGACGAACCGAGCGGAGACGACGTGCACGCCCGAGCCTGTTGTGTTCACCAGGCATAAAACTCTCCTTTCAGCGCGTCGCTTGGAAACGTCACAGCAGCTCAGGATGATAAAAACACACGAGCAGCAATTCAATTATGACTAACTGAACAAGAGAATCAATATTTTCATTCATTTGAAGGTGTAAATATTTGTTGCGTTCGAGCTGGCAGGTCATTTATTTTTCTGCTGCTGAGAGATTAAATCTCTTCCTGATTTTCTGCTTCTGTCAGTGTAATGTTGCTGTTTGACACTAATTTGCTATCAGGATGATAAAATCCGAGTGTGGCTGATTTCATCTACGGGAGTTCTCAGCGGGGAACGGGAAAGCTTTTCAATCCAAAATGTTTCCTGCTCCTGATCCACAAACACTTCAGCCGTGCCGACTGATATCATCTTTAATGTCAATATTATATCTGCCAGCAGTCGTGTTATCAACGCAGGTGTCAAAATGGCAGGTGTTTAAAATATCTGCTGAACATTTTGTGTCTAATCTGTTTGTCCTTTTCTGTGTTTACTGAAAACGCAGATCTTCTAATAGCAGAACGCTCCCGTGTCGCCTGTTGACACCCTCGGGGAAGTAAAATCAAACCCGATTTCAACTTGTGCAATTGCAGCAACAGTGACATTTCAGGCACTGTGCCCTTCTTCAGCGTGAAATACCAGCAGCGTCCTGGGCCTTTTCATATTGTGCCAGTGTGACAGTGAGAGAAAGATTCTGTTGTCAACTTTGTGATTTCCTCGTTTTTCTCTCCAAACCTGCCAAATCCTGCAGACGATCACACGTTTGAGGCTTGTCTGTCCTTTATCTCCGAGCGGCAGATTGTTTCATGTTTTTGTGTGTGTGCTAAATGCCTGATTGAATATCAGAGGCGGCGGTGAACTCCCACCCAGCACAACATTTCCAAGTTCCACAGCGGATTAGGAAGCACGTCCGGGTTTATTCTTCCCTGTTTTGTGTTTTCCCAGCGTAATCAGCTCATCAATGCCCTTTTTAAACTGGAGTTGTGATGACTGCTGGCACGTGAGCCACATGTTGCCCTTTCCACGCTGAGGGAAGCAGCGAGACTCCTGCAGGAGTCCAATTGAAAAAGCAGTCCTCGTGATTTATTGACGTGCTTCTTTGGAATTGCAGAGGAAAAAGGAAGATTCATCTCTGCGCTGCAATACAAGCTCTACTGTACCATATTAAACGTGCACGTTGAAAGGGAATAATGAATTGTTATATTCTTTGGGAGGCATGAATAATTCTCTAAAGCGATCACAAAAAACTCTTTCTATGGGACTGAAATGCAACGTGACGCCTTCCCTTGTGGGCTCTTCTCATTTGTGTCACATCCGTGTGCACTCATGCAGAATATTCAATCATTTTGATTCTCGGAAAAACTTCAAACAGCAGTGTTCAGTCTTTCCCAAGGTTCCACCTCTTGGGTTTTGGTTCTCGGCTCACACATGCATGAACGAGGTCCCTGCCTGATTTCACTGTGAAAACAAATGGCTTCAAAGGGAATATCTGAACATGGTCATCTGAGAAGTCCCTCGCCTGTTTCCTTTTTTCTTTTTGTGATGACTTCAGAGAAACTTCCTGGAGTTACAAGACGCTATTTGTGCGTTTCATACCCCTCAGGACACGAGCCGCCGTGCATCTCAGTCACTTTAAACCAGATCTCGCCATCAGAACGCTCCGTCAGGAGGCTCGTCTTCACAAAATACAAATTAAAGTTCAGACTTATTAGCTCATGCTAATTCTCTTTTATGTCTGGACGCCTCTTACTCCAAGTCGTCACTTTTGAAATGGAAATGTGGCGAGCCGGGCGGAGGTAAAGGTGACCTGTCAGTGGAGAGAAAACGTCGTCCTTGATGAAGATTGACAGCTAAGTGCTGACAGCAGAGCGGTTTGTGGACTCGACCAGGATGTAGATGAACACTGGTGTAGCATCGGTGGACCGACACTCATCCCACACTGTAATCTCTATAAACAGATCTGAGTAGTATTGGCCAATCATGTTTGAGCATGCTTATCCAAAGAGGGAAACAATCAATCTACAGTGCAACTAGGACACGTTAGTGCAGAAATAAGTACAGTGACAGCTCTAGAAGGTCGTTGATTTATCATCCTTAGTTGTTGGGAGAGGAGGTACTGAAGAGCTGGTGCCTGTATGAGGGCATTCAAGTAGCTGGTTGCAGTACCAGAGATGACTTTGTAGCGATTATTTGAATTTAATGCAGGTTTCTGCAGGTAGCCAGTGATCAGCGGGGTTGATTTTGGGGTTGATTGAAGACCAGGCACCCTGCTGCATTCTGGATCATCTGAAAGGGTTTCACTGTGCAGGCTGGGAGGCCCGTCAGGAGAGCGAGATGATCACAGCCTGTATCAGGAGTTGGGTAGCATGTTGAGTTACGTACGGCCTGATTGTTCTGATGTTGCGTGCAGGTAAACAGTCGAAAAAAGGCCAAAATGACAAAATTCTGGGAAACTGGAAACCAGCTGTCGTCTGACAATGATTTATCTTTTTATTACATTCATATGCAGATAAATGTTTACAGAGATTAGATTATGGATCTAGATTCTTGCGTTGCAAATTCATAATCTGACAAAAACTGGTGCACAGGCGATCAAGTCTTGGCCTGGATATTTATTATCTGTAGCTACAGTGCAACCCACAAAACTGTCATCAGATGATCACGGATGCGTTCCCGCGATCTTCCTGCGAGCAGGAACGACCTCAGCGTCTTTCTCAAGGACAAAGTGTGGAGAGCAAAACGTGACCTTTCACGTAACGGACAAAGCTTTTCCTGTGATACCAAAGTTATTATGTAGCACAACAAACGAGTGAGCGTGCTCAGTGAAGCCTCCTGCATGCTCTGCTGTGCACATACATCACATGCAAGCACAACACATGATCGTAGCAGCCGTTACTGAAGACTGAGCTTTGCCCGGCAGTATTAAAGCTCCCTGCAGGAAGCTTGCAGCGTTTGCGCTCAGGGTGTGTGATTTATGGAGTCATGAAGCACTGCTGCTGTAGAGTTTCAGTCCCTGCGGAGTTTGACTTGACACGGTGCCCGCGCTGCATCGGCTGTGCTGATACTGTAAAAATCCTGAATGCGTCACACCGTGCTATCTGCCTTCAAATATCCACCATAAATCACACCAAGCCATGTGAAATAGATTAAAAGACAAGCGACAGGCGCCTCGGATGTCTTGAGATTTTGACTTGTTCTTCTGCCAGCGCTTCAGCATCTTCCCATGATAAGCCAACGCCAGAGCAGCCCTCATCTCCCTCCTCTCCTCTCCTCTGTATGCTGTCATTGATCCCTGTGAAGATTTTGGGTGATCCGTCTCTACAAAAATTAATCATCCCTGTTGGATGTTAAATCATCCCAGCCACAGGGGAACAGTATCGCTTCGAGAACACCCTGCAGAGCCTGAATGCTCAACGACCTGTCCGCGCTATCCCTCCGAGTTTTATAGAAAGCAGAAAAATAAAAATAGATCTGCCAAAAATAAATAAAAAAAGAAAAGAGCTCATTGTCCTGCAGCAATTAAAAAAGCAGGAGCCGAGCAGGTCGGTATCAATAATTCATCACAGCTCCCAGTTTGATGGGGTGGTGCTCGGCAATTTTGCAAAATACACACTTCATCTGTTTATTTAATGGGGAAGATATGAGGAGCTTTCCGTTACATAAAGAAAACATGAATAAAAAAAATAAAAGAATCTGCTGGCTTGTTAGTTTGTGGGAACGCTGAGCGTGCAGAAATGTTAAGAGGCTCCCGCTCATGTTGCTGAAATGCTGAACAAATGTGTAACTGCGCCCTGCGTGCCGCTGGACAGGAGGAACACGTGGAGCTGACAGCATGAATGTAATAATATTGATAATAATATTTAAAAAGGTGTTTGTGTCAGAGATTTGAATGTTGGAAGGGAGGAGGGCAGCTTCAGAGGAGGCTCTGGTTCGGTGCTTGGTCCTGGGTGATGGAGTCAGGACGTTAGTATCAGATGAACGGAGGAGGCTGCAGGATGTGATTGTGGCGATGGAGTCAGTGGGGTAGGAAGGGGCCTGGTTCTGGAGGGCTGTGGAACCAGGAGCCAGTCGAGGTTCTGGAGGACAGGGGTGATGTGGTCGCCCCGGGTGCAGGTGTGGGTGAACAGACGGAGTTTGTACTGTAGTTTATTTAAAGTTTTGGATGGTGTGCCGTCAGTTCTGGAGGTGATGAAGGAGGATGAGACTGATGAGGGTGTAGCTGTCAGGATGAAGCATATTCTGGAGACCATCGCAGTGGGTCCCTCTTTCATGGAGTCCGCCACGTTGAACCACCATATTTCTACAGTAGCCCAGAATGGACAAAACAACTAAAACCAAACACTGGATCTACATAAGTCCTTTTGTGTTTATATCTAGTTTTGCAGCCGCTGTAGTTTCTCCTTCCTTCTCCAACTTTGGTACATGCATACCAATTTTCCATCTCTCCATACTAACACAGGAGGGTAAAACGTCTAAATATCGATATCTCAAAATAAAGAAGGTTCAATCTACAACATGAAATCATGCCATTTAACAACGATTATGTAACGTTCTGCATTCAACGCATTTTCACCAAGACGTCTTCTGACCTTCAAACCAACCAAATCGATGTTTCCGGAGCAGAAAATTTGCTGTAATTTGAGCAAAAGAAATCAATATAACATGTTGCATAACCATAAAACAACAAAGAATAAAACTGCACGTTAAATGTCACAGAATGTGTAAACACATGAGGACGAGTGCGTTTAACACATCCAGATGTTTAGCAGAGGACGTCTGGAACTGAAACGCGTCTCCTCCGTTTAATTCAATCAAGTGTAAATAAAAGAAAACGACCGCGCTGCTGCCTGAAGGCAAACATCCATAAGACAGTGTTGTGTTTAGACATTTATACTTTAGAATAACACAGTTCAAAACAATATTACCTGAGAGATTCCTCTTTATTGAGTTTGTTATGAGCATATAAACAATATCAAATTAAACTGACAGTTCGGTTTTCCCATAAGCAAAGACAAATAACTTCAAATGAAAGTTTGAACTCCGTCTCTCGTCCTTAACTTCCCTCACACTCCCAGACGAGGGAGAAAGAATGAATAAAACTCTTTATATAACGTGTTATCTGGATCCTCCACAAAGCTCATCGGTCCATCATATCTAACTTGACAAGTTTCAAGGTTCTGGGTTTATTTCCTTCATTGGGCCTCAGCTTCGATGTTTCTGGTAAATTAAAAGTTTTGTTTCTTCTCTTGTTGCTCGTTTTCCTTCTTCAGCTGACGGATGGACAGCTGTGCTTCAGGTACAGCTGTGGAAACGCCTCCCCCGGTTCATTACTGATCAGATCTGATCCAGTGTCAGATGGCCAGTGGCACAGCGTCCTGCTGGAGGTCAACTCCACCACCATGAGACTGACCCTGGACCAGCACCATCCAGCCTTCACCAGTCTGTCCGAGCCGTGCCGCCTGATGCGCTCCCACGGTGCTCTGCTCTTCGCTTCGTCCTCTCCGGAGGTCCATCAGCGTCCACATAATTTCATCGGCTGCCTAGAAGCTCTGGAGCTGAACGGGGAGCAAATAAGAGTCGGCGACACGTCGGAATGGGCCGGGCCGGGGAGCAGGAGGGTGTTCGGTGTGTACCAGTGCTGTGGCAAGGCCGGAGCCTGCGAGAACAACCCCTGTCAGAACGGAGGGGTCTGTGAGGAGGAGACCAGCGGAGGTGAGTTCACTGAAGAGGTCTCAAGTCTGAAAACTTGACCTGCTTCATCCGGACTGTTTGATTTACAGTGGCCTGGCAACATGAGCAGACAGTGCACAGGGGTTATGTGTTATGTCACCTTTTTTCCAGCCATGCCCACGTCACACCACAAAAGATCTTGTGAGATGTCTTCAGTAGGAACCATTGACATACTGTATATAAAGATGGATGACATATTTTCTCACAAAATAAAGTCAAAATGTCCCAGATACGAGCCGAGCATCAAATAACTTTATGAACCCAAACGTATCCAAGAAAAGAACACTCCAACATACATCAACTACCTAAAGGGCACATCAGTTACATCAGGTTCTGTATTATTACACAGGCGAGAAGTCGAACTAAAAAGAGTTTTCAGACAGATTTGTTTCCTCATGGGACTCTTAGCTCTTTATGGCCTGTGACTGCGAACTTTATTACCGTCAAATTGGCTGAATGCATCAGTTCAAAAGCTAAAAAACTGGTGTCAGAGAGGAGCAATTACATTGTCTTCCTTTTTTTTTGCATTGTGTATCATAAAATAGGATGTCTCGTGGCCTTATTCTTAAGGGAGAACAGCATCCGATAAGCACACCTGCAATTTTACAGATAAAAGAGCAGGAGCTTTAAAATAATATTATTCTTGTAAGTCTCTGTGAGATTGTGGCACAGGCGATGTGTTCTTTTTCTCAAAAGGTGGATATGAAACCAAACATAAAGCTGCGAAGACGATACACATCTGCGTGCTTTGGGAGAAGTGTAAACAATCGTACCGCACAGTTGTTATCGGGAACCTGACGCCTGCTGGGGGATTTACCTGTTGGGTCACTGAGCGGCATAATTTTAAGAAAATCTCTTGTTGGCCCCCGTGGACTCAGGACACGAGGTTACAGCCAGGTGTTACTTTCTCAGGATTCTCTTCATCATCTCGTCAAATCACATTTTCTGTTATGCTTCAGGCTCAAAGCGAGTAAATATTATTTCCCAGAAGATCCTTCCAGGTCAAACAAATGTAATCAGACAGGCGGCAGAAAACAATGAAGGCCGTGGATGTTTCTTTATTTCTTCAAGTCGTCCCCCTGCTGCTTCACTGAGGCTGCAGGAAGTCACAGAACAGACGGAGACAGTGAGGCTTCACTTTTGAGGTCTTGATTTATTAAGTGAAGTAACAAAGAAACTCCACAGTACTTCAGTGAAAGATCTACTTACCAGCTTTTGGTGCTTTCATTATGCCATGTTCTGTTTCTGCAGTGAACTGGTGTGTGCTCATATTGTATGCATTAGCTCATTAAAGATGTACCAGTCTGGCTTTTGTCGAGGTCGCAAAGCCAATTATTGGAACTTCAAGCTTAAATCAGATCAGATTTTATTTGTAGAGCCCAGAGTCACAAAGTCCATTTTCCTCTGAGGCTTTACAATCTGTACAGGGAGTGACACCCTCTGTCCTTAGACCCTCGGTTCGAGTGAGGAAAAACTTGCCCACAAAAAACTTTTAACAGGGAAAAAAGGTGGAAGAAACCTCAGGAAGAGCCACAGAGGAGGGATCCCTCTCCCAGGACGGACAGACGTGCAATAGATGTCACGTGTACAGGACATTTATGTACAGTGTAGCTATAAGAGCTAAATTTCAGGTGGTCGGACATTAAGTGTGCGTTTGGTGGCTCGATCCATCGACCCGATGTTTCTTTGATCAGAAAAAGTCGACCAGAAGACAAATAAACAGACAGATCATCAGTCAATAAAATGAATCATTTTTCCACCTCTAACTTCACAGCCAGGGACTTTACACTGAGGAGTAATTCACCTGTTTTGTTTTTCCAAATCTCCTTTTTATTAGTAATAACATGAGAGTGAGAGTCCTATCACTTCCTCAGGAAACAGCTTGTGTCCTTCTGGTCCATTTCAGACTCCGCTGGGTGTAAATTGGTCCGCTGTCCTCTCAGGTGGTTTTCTAATAAATAATAAAAAGAATTTTAAAAAATAAAAGCTCTTATGAGGAAACGTGATGTTGATTTTTCTCTTTACATCAGTGAGACTGTTTCTGTAGACGGACACCTGTGTCGCTGCTCATTACATCTGCAGCAGGAGCAAAAACAAATGACATGAACCTGCTGTTGAACCGTGTTGGAGGTTTAACTATCAGAAAGACGTTAGTGTTGTCTGGCTGGATCAGGTTGACCTTTGCTTTGATTATTTACTGCCTGCTGGGGGATCTTTGATCAGTAGCTCTTGTCTCAGACGTCTGGGTGTGTTTTATTTACTCCGCAGAGCTGCGCTGCAGGTGTGCAGGACTCTTCCACGGCGCCCGCTGTGAATTGGCCGACAACCCGTGTGCCTCCCAGCCATGTGCCCACGGCAGGGTGTGCGTGCCCAAGGCTCAGGGTTACATGTGCAACTGCTCGCTGGACAACGCTGAAGCACGGTAAACAAACACACACACACACATTTTATTTATTCACGTTTTAAATCAATAATGCATCATGTGTTTGCTGTGTAAAACTACAGCTCATGCTGTAAAAGAGGAGTTTGGTTTCACTAGTGTTCGTGTCTTCTTCATGAAGAAAATGTAAAAAAAAAAGATGTTCAAAACATCTGAAGTGATTCATTATCGGCCAACGAGACACTAATCAAAGATAGTTTGATCACTAATTAGCCGTTTATGTAAGAATTACAGCTACAACATGTAAGAATTCAGTTTAACGTGATAGGTATTACTCAGATTTTCATAAAGTTTAGAACAAATTGGGGTTTCTTGGCTATGAACACGATTTCCTGCTTCAAAACATCTTTTTCACTTCTTCATCACACAGCTTCTGTTTATTTGAAATGACGGCACGCACTGATAAAGTCACACATCTTATAGTGGCTGACTCCAAATGGAAAAGGTCTCACTGTCTCTGCCAATACTTGATAATATAATATATAGAATAATAATCTGCAGTCAGCATCACTGTCCCCTGAGCAGCACATTAAAGGACTAATGTGGTCAACAAGACTTTGGTCCAGTCCAAATTATTGTTCTATGTGTGTGTGCGACAACACAAACCTAGAAATGAAACATTTTCTGTTGCTTTTGGTTGATCCGCTGTAGCTGCACAAGAAGAAGCATCTTGTTAAAGTCAGGGTACATGGATGAGACTACAACCTGAAGAGCAGATGAGGACAGAGAGAGGAAGGTGAAGCAGCTGCTGTAAGACTGCAGAGCTCTTAGTGCCAAAACAAACTTTTAATGGACGTAATTTGACCGTGCACAATTGCCAATAAGGATTACGTGGTGGCTCGTTTCACGGCTGCAGGCTGCAGCGCTCTCATTCAATACTGGTCCAAATTCAAAAGCTGTTATCCCCATTTGTCACTTTGACACAAAAACATGAGAAAATAAGGCTCAGGTTGAAAAAGTGACCCTTTAACAATCAGAGAAGAAAATCCGCTTTGTTTGTGTTTTTGAAATATGAGCCGTTACGCTGCCTGCGCAGACAGCTCGCCTGATTAAAGTAAAGCGTGGTCAAACAGATGACACGCACGCACATGGCATCATAATTACATACACAGACACTTTATCACGATTCCAGCAAGGCCAACCAGCGCAACCCTCATTATATGCAGCATCACTTTCACCAAAGCACATGCCTGCGTTCCGAAAAAGCCGCTTATGGCCTTGAATTTGCATGCATATATGATTGGGCTCTACCTATAACACACGCTGTCAGACGCACACATCGCCCTCGCAACCAGCCAGCTGTATTCCACTCACACCACCGACGGCTGACAAAGAGAACAGCCGCGTTCAAATGAAATTACAGCGGCACATTTGCATATTCCTCTTTTCATTAAAGCAGCCTGTGGAATCACGCCTTTCCTTTGGGGCATTAACAGGCGTCCACGTTCGCGGGAAGGTTTTGATTAACTCTGTGAATGAAAAATGACCACCAGCGGATCGTAATTGGAGGAAGTGGTGGAAAACACGCAGATGTTTTATCACGCTTTTTTTTAAGCAGCCTAATAATTATCTTAACATGTGCATCACATACTAATCAGTCTGCGCCGTGGATGGCAGCACATATGCTCTCACTTTGTCTTGTAACTGTTAGAATATTCTTTCAGTGCAGTACGGCGCGTGAATCCAACACCCTGGACATGAGTGGGTGAAGCTCAGCAATGTAAAATAAAATGATGCAGCAGCACTTTGCAATCAGAGCTCTTGCAAGTGGGTCCTCGGGGTCGTGTGTGGGGGGCCCAGGAAGATGGAGGGTGAAGCTCTCGGTATCATCAGCCAAACTCAACATTAACTCATGGACGAGCTTTTGTCCCCTGCTCTTCACTGGAGCACTGCTCAGACCTCTTCACAGTCATATCGCAGTGATTTTTTTTGGCCACAATCTGGACGATTTACTGAGCTGAAAAGTTCAAGTGATGGAAAAACACGCACATAAATGTTTGATCCTGAACTTTTTGATCCTGAATTAAATTTCAGTTTCAAGTGAAGGATAGCTTTGATTGATGTGTAGCCTAAAGGGAAAAGTCCCCTAGCTTCAGGCCATTTCAGACTCTTTCGAAACTCGAGCCTCACTTTCCATCGTTTTTTTATTTTTTTTTTACTTTTGTCTTGTCAAGCTGATATTTTATCTTACCCTTCATCATCAGACAAATTAGTCTGGAACCTCTCAATACATTTTTGTTTTTCAAGCCCAAAATTGCCCAAGTGGTTAGACCTACAACCAGTCAGAGCAATGCAACGTGTGGTTGTTTAACTTTGACAAATCCAGTTGGAATCTATCTTGGCAGCCACCTTGTTGTTTATGAACGTGCCTCAACAGCCAGTAAGGCGACACTCCTCTGTACAGTCATTGTATCAAACCGTACTGGATTAACGGTTGGGATTTGCCCAACAGATGGGTGGCCAAACACATCTGCCAGAGCAAGTAAAGGTTTTGTTTGGGGAGCTAACATGGCTACAGACCTACATGACCTACAGACATTTAGTTAACGTGTATAACCACCATCCACCAAATAACATAACATTACATGCACACAAGAAAAAGCACAGCAGATTTAAATCTTTTTTTATTCTTACAGGTGCCACAATCTGATCGAACTCTGTTCACCCAATCCGTGTCCCGGAGGCTTCGACTGTAAAGTCACTGACGGCTCCATCCACTGTGACCCGCTGCCCCAGGTCAGTCAGAATATCATGATACATCATATATTCTTTCAGTGCCTTTGTCGAAAGTGGCACAAATTTCTATTGTCGCGTCCGTCCATCAGGTATCTCCCATGATCGGCTATGTAGAAATCATGGAGATCGGCGCCAGCGTGCTCGGATTGCTCTTCTTGGTCGGCATCTTTGTTTGCGTCAGGAAACGTTACGTTCAGCAGAAGAAGAAAAAACCCGTCTGTGTCCAGGACTCCAACGGGTAAGAGCTGATTTTTCTGTCTAAAATATCCCCATTAAAAAAAAAAACATTACAAATGCTGTTTCAAGTGTTTAAACAACGTGTCAGGAGATTTCAAACTCCTTTCTAGTAGCACAAATAGAAAAACCTGTCCTCCAGCTTTCTTGACTTTCTGTATATAATGTTATAAATCCTTTGAACATCCAAGGGGAAAGTAGCCAACAAGGAAGAGAAAGAAACTTTTATTCCATCAACAAAGAATTTCTTCAATTATACAACTGTGAAGCTGTTCAGGGGCGTCAGAGGAACCTCTTGGAAATATGTTTCACTTGCAACAGAGCAGGCTAAAAATCGATCCGCTTCCCAGTTTCTGAAACACAATTTTTTACATTCTCCTCCGACATCCCAAACATGTAGACAGGCACATAGCTCAACTGTGCATCCAGCTGTCACTAAGCAACACTATCCTCCATTTGGAGTCCGTGTTTCTGTCCATAAACAACAATGATACACTCCATAAAGATTCATATTTAACTGAAAACATATTTGTTCACACTTGCAGCTACTTCCAGCACAGCCTGGCCAAGAGCCTCAAAGCCAACAACCAGGAAGGCAACCCCATAGAGATGAACTCGTTGGTCGGCCCCATCAACGACCTCGATCACTCGCCGTTCCGGTCGCTTCGTCCGAAAAGTCAGATCAGTTCATCG
Organism: Larimichthys crocea; assembly: GCF_000972845.2. Classification (NCBI taxonomy): domain Eukaryota; kingdom Metazoa; phylum Chordata; class Actinopteri; family Sciaenidae; genus Larimichthys; species Larimichthys crocea. The sequence goes on along the minus strand of NC_040011.1, from coordinate 11,649,597 downwards.
GGAGGCGTGGTTTCCTCTCCGAAGACGCAGGGTCCGGTCGTGTGCAGCGTTGCTCCAAACCTCCCCGCCAGGCCACCGTCCAGCTCCGACACTGACTCCATCAGGAAGAACCACTGGGACATGGACTACGAAGGTGAGTTGTGACGTTGTGTTTCTTCTGCAAGACCAAGATGCACTGATGTTGGTTTTTTAAATACACACCGGCATCACAATTCTTTAAAAATGAAGTAAAATTACAAATATCTGTGTCAAAATGACAGTACTGATTGGGTTATTGTTCTTATAGTTCCAGGAAAATACTTTATATAAAAGGAGAAACTGAAAAATGTCACAATATGTTCTTATTTTTGGTTTTCTGAGAGGCTTTTCCATTTGTTCCAGCTAATAGTAGCTCTATTTTATTTGACGGTATCGTCAGTAGCTCGAGTACATGCTCCAAAGCCAGGCGGTGATATAGGAAAGGTCAGGACGGGCTGCATTATTCAGTCATTCAAGGTCACTGTAAACAAGCATTTCATTTTCATGCAGAGTGGTGCATCATGGGAAACACTGAACCGCCTTTAGAGTCATCCGTCAACACCTAACGCTGATTAAACTCCAGACGGAGAAGCGTTCATATTCAGCCTGATGGGACGCGATAACATCAGTAAACAGCCAGATTTCTCTGTTTTCATCTCTCAGCATGTCTTTATTTTCCACTTTCTCTCCGTGATTGATCCTCTCTCCTTCCCCCCGTCTCTCTCCTCTTCTACGTTCTTCTATCCCGTGTGATTCCCTCCTTTATCCACATCTTCTGTTTTCTGCTTTCCCCTCGCTCCCAACCTTTTCAAAATCCCTCTCGTTGGGCTTCATGCAAGAGTCATGAACAGATTTATTCAGTCAGATGTGCCTGAAGTGAAATCGATCCATCCAGAGTAAATAAAAAGAATGCATTAAATCACGAGATTTAGTTTTAAAGTGCAGCTTTTATCGCAGTAAACCGAGATGATGACGTCAAACATTCAGTGTCTCATCTTGTATTTCATTTCCACCTCGCGCCTCCCTTCATCTCCCTCCAGTCCGTTTGTCTCGTCCTCCTTCCATTCATCACACTTACTTCATTCCTTTCTCCTCTTTTGTTCTCCGTCACTCTCCTTTGCCTTCCTCACGTTCTTCTCCTGCTTGCAGCAATTATTATTTTTTTTCTTCCATTGAAGAAATCAATACAGCTCAGCCGTGACTCATATTCATTCACCGCAATGGGCTTTTTTTTTCGAGGCGGATCAGGCGTTCGTCATGCAATCGCTCTCCAGGCAACGCCCGCCTGGCAGGTCATTCATCTGCTTGACCTTATCGCGGAGAATGAAGGACACGTTCCTCTCGTTCTACACTTGTTATCCAGGCTCCTTCTTAGAGGGCACGGCAGCTGAATCCGCTACGCAGATCCCGGTACTATGAGCTAAATCTGTGACATGCTCTGCAGGGGAGTTCAGGTGACTCACCTGAGATGCCCCAAAAACAGCATCAAAGAGTTGCAGGATGGGAAAAAAAAAAATTAATTAGGCCTTCTTCTATCACCATCACTATTAAATTGGTGATAAAGCATCCAATCAAACTGTCAGCCATCATGAAACGATTTATCAAATGTCAAGATATTAAATTATATGTTGCCGGAGAGAGAAAAAAAAGAACATACGAGCACGAAATAAGATTTTGTACCAGAAATTATAACTTTTTAACATGAGGCTGTCGACAACAAAATATTAAAATATTTGTTGTCAACATCCCTGAGAAGCAGCTTCATTTAAAAACGTCCAAAACTTAAAGACATGTTCAAAGATGCAGTGAGGCGTAGTCTATATTTGTCTTGCCGTGACCAAATGAAATTAAAAAACACCAAAACCGGGGCAGTTGGTAGCGTAGTGGTTTATGCGGCCGACCCGTGTGTTGAGGCTACAGTCCTCGCTGCAGCCGGCCCCGGTTCGAGTCCCGCATCGGACGGCCTTTGCTGCCTATCTTCCTGTCTATCTTCAGCTGTCCTATCGATAAAAAGGCATAAAGACCAAAAACACTTTTCCGACCTGCAAAAACATGAACACAGTTTCCTGTTTTTAAAAAACTCACTGCTGTGTTTAACAGATACGCACTGGAGGAAGAAATAGTGCATTCGTTGGGGACTATTTTCAGCGGCGCATTAATCCACATTTGATGCGGCAGCAGGACAGAGTCTAAATAAACTTCAGTGTTTTCAGAGTTATGAAGAAACCCAGTTTGACTCGCTGATGTGTTTTAATGCACCTCTGTGGCTCAGAGCAGGAGACTTTGTTCATTTCATATCCCGTTTAAATAGAAAAGTTTTACCTCACTGTCAAAGTGCTGATTACTTACAACGTCTCTGTTTGGTCGAGTCGGTGCAGAGCAGGAGGATTAATGCTGATGCCAAATATTTAATTAATCATCCAAATTTTCTGACTGGAAACTGAAATCCACGTTGCTCTGCCGTCAAAACATGCAGAAAGTTCCAGATATTCGCCTCAAAACCAAATTTTAAACATGCAGAAAGTTCCAGATATTCGCCTCAAAACCAAATTTTTTACTTTTAAATGGAAATTTCATTAACAAATTAAAATTTTTGTCTTTTTTTCAAGGCAGTTTAATAAAGCATGCCTCGAGTCGTGTCACAAATTTGGTATTTAAAAATAAATGATGGTGAATTTGAATTTAAATTGTTTGAATTTAAATTATGCTCAAACCAACACTGAAATAACCTCCTGGCATCCGGCATAAATAATTATGACTTTCATTTTCCTTTATATGCACCGTGTCACTGCTCAGAGTCTCCAAACTGACTTCACAGGTAAAATGCAAAGACCTTAACAAATGAACAAAACTGTGAAAAAACAGTTTCCTTCTCATTTCACGAGGCCTTGAATTCTCTTTTCATTCTCTCTCTTTCTTTCCCACTTGGATTAAGTTTGACAAACGATTCAGCTTCAGGTGAAAAGTTGGCTCCAAGTTGAGCTCGGTTTAAGTGAACACATTATTTTAAATTAACGAGCGTGCCATTCATTATCGATATCACAGCCCGAGGCTGATCCGTGACTTCGTCAAGCGATGGCTTCCTACTGAGACCGCAGTGTAAGAGATGTGGCACAAGATCCACAGTCCTCATTATGCGCAGAAACGAAAAGATACAAACTGCAGACCAAGCTGCTACACAGCAGCAGAAGGGAGGTGGACTGTGTGGATGCTGGGCATGCAAATCCTGAGAAAGTAACAGGAAAAAAGAAAGATTGAAAGATTCTGGCTTTGGTTAAATAAAAAGTGAACACATTCTTTCTTGGGGGGAAGCAAACTCAGACCCCAGCCTCCTCTCGAGGTGAAATGTTTTCTCTCGGGGCGTCTAACAGCGGGATGAGAGGCTAGTACTGTACAACACACACCACGTGTCCACCATCAAAAGTTTCCCCCGCTGTGTGTCGTCATGCTTCCACCACCAGTGACCGATTGAATGTGAGCTCCTCCTGAAAGCTCTTGAAGATATTGAGCTGAACTTCTCAAATTTATTTAATGAAAAGATGGTGCAGTTTGGTGGGTGTCTATTAACATTACAAGGCCTGTGAATAGATGGCACTCCGCGGCATAAAAAATCCACTTCAAAATAAAAGCACAGGATTTTGTTCTTAACATTTTTTTTCCCAGGCAAAGGCCCACGACCCACTGAGAACGGGTCCGCGACCCACTTTTGGGTCGCGACCCACCAGTTGAGAATCACTGATCTACACAGTGTGAGGAAACATGCTTGTTACCTCTGTTATATATTATATATTTGCTGTTGCTTGTAATATAAGTTAGAATTTAAATGATCGCAGAGTCACGGACTGCAGTGCAGAAACAATCCTTTAAAATCCTTTTAATGTTTCAGTGGCAGAAAAGATTTAAAGATGCTGTCGGTTCTTCGTCTCTTCAGCTTGGAAACATCTTCATCACTGTGTAAATACTAAATCCTCTCATCTGTTCTTTATGCCTCTCTTTCTTCTCTCTTTCACTCCATCTATAACTCTTGAATTCTTCCCCTGCTTCTTTCGCTCCCACATTGTCACCTGTCGTTCCTCACCTCTTCCTTTTGATTTTTCTTTTGCTCCACCATTCATCTCTCAGCCTCGTCTTCCCTCTAAGTCTCTCTCTCTCTCTTTTCTAACTCCCTCTGCCACTTTGTCTCATTTTCTCAGCTGGGGGTCTGTTTAGTATTCTCAGTGACTCAATTAACAGCAGGAGGCGTTTTTAATGTTGTCTTGTTTGAACAAACGGTATAATATGTCTGCCTTGTTGCCTCGCCTGGTTTGAGACTTTGGGGGGTTGAAGTGCAGGAATTTGAGGAGGTAATCCTCGAGGATCCTCGTTTTGTTTTCAGATTTCGCCGCTCGTCACCGCGGGGCGTTTCCTGTTTGTCAGAACAGCGTGAGCCGTGAACAGAGAACTGACAACAATGGATTTTTAAGCATTTAAAGCTGCTACACGACAACTTTCACTGTGTTAGCTGTAGTGTTTCCATCACCCCGTTCTCTGATTGAGGATTCGAGCTGAGAATAAGTTTGTAGAAATAGATATAAACATAATTACTTTGCTTGTGCAATGTGAAAAATGGTAAAACATTCCTTCTAATAGCTCAAACGGTCTCAAAATGTATTTCTTGTTTTGTCAAACCAAAAGTACAGGCTGAGATTTAATTCACAGCGATATAAAATAAAAGGCAATTAACTCATTCATCAAGTTAAAATAAGTTGTATTAATATTTATTATTCTATCAGTGCGAGTCAACGAGTTCAAGTGCCAACAGTACGTTTTCTGCTTTTCTTGACTGACGACACGGCGCTTCAAAGCATTTACACGAATACAAAGACCAGCCGTGCGCACAGATAACACCATGAAAGGGAAAATAACTGAATCACGGCAAGGTCGTCGACAAGCTGTGTCCTCCATCAAACTCAGAAAAACAACTCTTCACCTGCCACCGCTCTTAAACCTGCTGAAGAGGATTTAAGGAGTCTACCAGGTGTAGCTTCTTATTCAGGATTAGTGCATCGAACAGGACATAATTTACCATTAAGTGTTTCAAGGTTGGGTAAAATATATAAGTGATTAAATATTAAGAGCACACAGAGCGATGTACGAAAAGCTTGAGGCTTAACATCAAGGTTACCCTTGAATCGTCAATGTTAGTTGATGATAATTCTTTTGATCCGAGAAGAGATTATTCTGCTTTTGCTGTCATTAAGAGTCTGGATCTGTCATTTCTCTAAAATATTAAATGAACGTGGTGTCTGTAGACATCTACCCTCCTCCTGTTCCACTAATCAAACCCACAGTGAAGGATTTAATATGCAAATAGTCAAATCTTCTTTAAACCCCAAATCCATCCTGAACTCCCCACACAGCAGAAACCGTCACAGTGTTTCTTAGTGTTAATCTTTACGTGTCAAAGAGTGTTGATTATTATTGTTGTTAAAACTATTTTCACGTGCAAGTGTGAATTTTGAATATGATCATTTTGTCATATTTGGTTTCGATACAACTGATTGAGTTTCTACAGTGGCTTTTAGAGTTCAGAGCTCCTTAGAAAGGTTGAGTCTAGTAGTGTTGGGAAGCTCGAGTCTTTTAACCGACTCGGATCTCTGCATGAAAATGAACGAATCACTCATTGAGACTACTCATCACTCCCGATTAGTTCATATTGAACGAATCGTTCACGGCCGACACACCACTAGAGCCTGGCCATGATTTTTCTTCAGTTCTCCTCTATAAACCTTTTGATTATTTCAAAGTTTGGATAAAAATATTAAGAGTTTCAATGTTTTCCTCTCTCCTCAGTCTATCCGGCAGACCCGGACTACTATGGCCGTCCAGCAGTCCAGGAGTTCCCCCAGTTTGACATCGTAGAGGACACGTACTCCACCTCCACCATGGACTCGCGGAGAAACTCTCGATTCGGCGGCTTCCCATTCCCACTGGATCGCTGCGACCGCCGCGCTCCCCTCCCGCCCTGCTACAGCAACCAGAACCTGGACGACTTCCTGGGTCCCGACGGGCTTCCTCTTCCCAGCTCCCAGTGCCCCAACGAGTACACGGCCATCAGCTACTACCCCACCCAGCACACCCGCAGCCTCGACAACGTCTCGGGTGGCTACAAAAGACTCAGCATGCGTCTGAGCGTGGCTATGCCGTCGTACGCAGAGCAGGCCAGCCCGCCGCCGGCGCCGAACCCCGCCCAGCCTCAGACGAGGCCAGCGGGGCAGAACCCGCGCAGCTTTGACGGGTCGAGTATGGTGGAGAGCGATTATGGAAGCTGTGAGGAGGTGATGTTTTAAGACCAAGCTCTGGTTCAAACCTTACATACTTTTGTGTCAATTAGCGTCCTCTCCAGTGATTATTCACTTTTAGTTTCATCTGGGAACCTAAAACAGTAGAAGTACATGTCTCTGTGTTCTACTACCCCTCTCTAAGGCAGCTTTGTGTAGAAGTACACTTCTCAGATGGGACTCTTTGAACACCAGCTCAGCGGTTTCTCGCTGTGAGATCTGAGTCCTTTTTTTTTTCTTCATTTCTCTGATGGAGATGAAAGCAGCATGTGAAACAATAGTTCAGATGTCTTTCATTTGTTGGACTTTTTAAAGCAGTGTAGTCTCGCTGTGCCAGACTAGACGGGGGTAATTCAGGACCGCGGAAGGAGTTCAGCTGAAGTTCATCATCTATTTGTCAAAGAAAAAAAAAAAAAACACAGACGCCACTCCTTAACTTGTCCGGGTTATGAAACCATGGACGGTTATTACTGACTCGACTGTTTCAAAGTAGAGTCTGACTTCAAAACATGCCTGTACTGCAAACACTTCTTCTTCTCACACACTTGTCTGTTAAGCCGAGCACTCTAAAAAAAGAAAAGCATCAGCTCCAGCTCTGCCAGGCGTCGATAACGGTGTGTTTACTACGCAGCGTCTGATGTGACTGAACGTGCGACAGCAGACACTGTTGCCATGACGGTGGCCAGCATGACATTCAGACAACAGCGCTCATTCAGAAATGCCTTTTCTGATGAAATCCCGATAAGGAGCTTTGATGAGGACTGTTGCATTGTGTGAAAGGTAAATGGGGTTTATCGTATCCACATTCTGCTTCGTGTTTTATGCTCGTGCTCATGAAAGAAAATCAGAAAAACACACAGGTGTGTGTGTGTGTGTGTGTGTGTGTGTGTCTAACACTGGCCCACTATTTCAAATCGATCATTTCACGCAGGACAAACATTTCAATCTGCTCAGTGTTGCTGTTGTTTATTATCGCTGTCTGTTACAATGAAGGGGGCTGGATCCTCGTCTAAAAAAAAGGGGGGGTGCGGTGATCGTGATGTATGTAGATGTATTTGAACTTTCCGTGTTGCTCGTATCACGTGCCGTGATACCGTACACTCTGTAGATTTTGCTCCTCGTGGACTTTAATTAGTGTGAACTACAGTATTTTCTTTTGGAGGAGTCATTAGTGTTTGTGATAAAGTTCAGCTCTGCGGCGCTGCTGCCCTCCGTGATAAAGGGAAAGCTTAATGTGGGGTGGTTTCTGCAGCGGGAGCCAGAAGTGTCTATGCAGCCATTTTAAATGGTGTAAATATGCAAGCGTCAGATAAAAGAAACGCTTGTTTTGGTCAAGAACTTCCAGAATGCAGCATATCAAGAAGTGAATGTGTTACACTGAAGAGCAGAGTTCGGCCTGAACAACATTTTCTAACATCACAGTTAAGAGCGTCGATATTCACGATCAAACAAACGTTTTATAAAGAACGCGAAGCAGTGATTAAAAAGGTGTTCCTTAAATTCATGTCCGTGCATAAACTTTTAATTTCTGGTCTTATTTTTCAGTGAACTTGCTCCTAAATTCTTTATTATAAGAAGAAAAAGTATTAACGTGATGTGAATGGAGAAAAACAAGTAAAGAGTTGTTATTGAGTGTTTTCTAACCGTCTAAACTCACTGAGCCATGTAACCTACTGTGGAAGTCACGCAATGTCCCTTTTAGTAAACTGAACAAACATACAGTACGACGGTCTGTGTACTTTGTTCAGGTACTCTGCATACTGTGCATGCTCGCACAACAACCATCGTTACCATGTGATTATCCAAACAGCAGCGCGCTGTGATCAGGTGGATTCCAGCGCAGATAGACTAAAATCAGATTCTCCAGCTGTTTGGACAGTTTGTTTGTGTACACAGTGTTTACCGCTGCCTCCATGTGAGCGTGCTGGGGATGCAGATGATGTTTGTAATATCAAGGATCGCATCTACAGCTCAAGGAGGCAGATAAACATGAGGGCACAGCTTGTGATAGAACGAGGCGTTTGTCGAAACGCGTGGCTGTTAACGGACATCAGCGTGATTCAGACAGGCCTGGGTGGGTTTAAAAAGAAGAAAAAACATTTGTTGTTAATGTCCCAACTGCCAAGTTACTCCAATCTGGCACCATAGCAGTCAAAGCACGCGCTCAGTACATGTTTCAGTCATGTATTATTGCTGAGATGCTGCTGAGATTTGGCACAATTTCTGGAAAAAGAAAGACCAGGGTTTGGAGACTCGCGTGGCTTCCACTGTACGTACAGTCTCGTGGAGTTTGTCTTTTCAGCCGATGATCGCTCCTCATATCCTCGTCTGAAATGGGGAAATCTGTCTTGCAGCAAAGCACATTTTAAAATCACAACAGGGCCATGTCAGAGGAAGACTTGATGGATATTTACTGCCTCAGCAGCAGCTGGATAAGAGGATTAATATCAGTTTTATCGCTTCAAGCTCAATGAAGGACTGTAGCTTTGTGATGGGTTTACTGATTTGTTGCTTTTTAGCTTTCTCTCTCAAACATAAAACATGAGATATGTGTATTTGTGCTCAGCTGAACGCATCACAGAGCTATAAACCGACATCGCTCCTCTCATTAGGTCTCGCTAACTGATTTACAGTCTTACTTTAATGATAATGTCTTAAAGTTACGCAAGAAGAAACAACTTTAAAATCTGAATAACGGGACAGAAAAAAACTTGTCAATCATTCTCACGGTATCCAGAAACTGACACCAAATTATTGTCGAGAAAGATTTGCATGCACGTCTTTGAAAAGTGCTTTGACGTTAATATCCTGGATGAATAATCTGGGCCTTAATGAATCAAAGTTCTGCAGTTTTCTGTCATAAACTTGAGTGTCACTGGAGCAAGAGTTAATGTTTCAGGTAAAAAATGTATTTGACTAATCATAACTGGACTAACTTCACTCCTGCTGTTCTCAGACTTCTTGGACGCTCGATGTCATCTCCACTTCAGATTTGTATCTGCCATTGTTGTTGTAAATTGTGGGTTAATGCACAATGTCTGTCCTATCACTGGTGGTTTAACTGTGACTGCTGTTTAGATAAAGTTTTTTTTTCAGTCTTTGTACAAAGATCTTATAATCTAGAGATATTGTGTTGTACATACTGTGTGTAGCTGTCGTAGGTTGTTCCCTTGAATGTACGGTACATTTGTTTTCATTCATAAAGTTTATTTTTGTATCAATGTGGGCCTCCCCATGTTTTGCTCTGTTGTTTCTCTGTGAGAGATTTTTATTAAGATGCCGTCTTTGCATTTTGTTTTTCCAATATTGTAAAGAGAATATGAATAAAGATATTATCTTCTATGAGCACTGATTGAAGAGATCAGACCTCTTGCTGCTTTGTGTTTTAATATATTAAAAAAAAGAAAACATCTGTGGGCTTATCACAGTCTGGAAAGAAGTTTTTAAAAAGACTTTTCCAGACAGGATTAGTGTTATCGGAGGAAATCACGGGTTGCTGGAATTTGCCCACATGCACATCGCTGACGTGAGTCATCCAGACTTTTTTGGGGTAGTCTCAAAATGACCGCCTACTGTTCAGCACTCTCAGCTTCAGCGGGCTCCATGCTGGAAGCTTGTAAAAAAAGATTTATATGTAAGAATGGGTGGGCTTGCTGGAGTTTCAGGATCTCGTGATGGAACTGGAGCCATGCTAGAAAATTCCCAGTTGCACCACAATTTCAAAAACACCCACGAGGAAAAAAAAAGACTGAAGGATGGGACAGACGGGTGCACAACTCATGCTCATGTGGAGCATCTCAGCCCATCCTGCCTACACAACAACTTTAATAAAAGTGATTGACACCGAATAAGTTGAAAGTTTTGCCTAAACGTTGATAGCAGGGGCGCCATTTGACTCTACGACAGGAAACAATATCAGAACTCATGGAGCGACTCTTGTTCAATCAAACTACTTGGTCGGAACCAACCGCTAATTATTTTTCTTCACAGATGGCTGAGGGTGGAAGAGTGTGGGACTACTTCACCAGAGACCCATCTGATACAGTCATCTGTAATATCTACGCAGGATCTGTCAGGGAAACAGAAAAAATACCACCAACTTATCTTAAAGATAAGATGCGATAAGAAGACAGCCCACACTACAACAAGGCTCTGATAAGACCACAAAGTGGACCCCAACACACCCGACATCAAAGCAGCTGGACGTTGATCATGGAAATGATATCCAGCCAAACCCGAGCTCAGGTTCCCTCTGAAGAGTATTTCCAAACTTTTTCTGCATTGTCCTGGATTGACTGCCCTTTGTGTCTTAAAGTAATGATGGATGGACGTTTCTCTTTACTTAGCTGAGCCATGATATGAACTTCTAACACAACTAATGGTCCTAAATACATTAAGAAGGCAAAAAAAGTCCACTAACAGTTTATCAAAAAGCTTCCTCATGAGGGTGACTGAGAGAAAAAAAAAAATCTAAAATATATTTTACTTTGTTTACACTTCATTGGTCAAGCTCTAGTATAAAAAAAAAAAACAGAGGCACCCTTCAAAAGCAATAAAAAAGGCAGTCACATGAATCCAGCACCAACACAAGGCAGTTTAAGAACTTCCCAGAGGGTAATTTAGTGCGGTACAAAGCTCTGAAGCCAGACTGGAGTTCATCAGAAATGTTGATGGCGTAATTTAAATGGGGTAGAACTATTTTATCAAGGACTTTGAAGCTGAAATGGGTTTGAAGTTAAAAGCTTCAGGTTACAGGCTGATCCAATTGCCTGAAAGTACTTTTGAAGTACGCCCATTGATGACGATCAAAGTCTTTATAGAGTCTTAACAAAGAGAAGTAAAATATGCGGCGGCATGATGCAACATTTGCACGCAGTAAGTGTGTCTTCTCCCCGAGTAAAAAGTGAAATGACTTACAGGATCAATTAAGCGGCGTTTCAAACTGATATCTCCTTTTTTTAATTTTCTTTGCCGAGTAATTCATTAATACGCTGAATGATTACAGTGAAAAACAGCCAGGGAATGCAGGAAATTAATACATGCAATTAAACTTATTCTGCCACCGCGAGTGCAGCTCAGGCCAAATCCTAGAGGAGCCAAGGCCTGCGTCTGGCAGTCTGAGATTTTGTGAACGCTTAAGTGTGACGGGATGAAAGAATGTGTGAAACAGAGAAACAGAAAGTGAGAGATGGAGGCGTGGAGATAGAGGTGAGACAGTTATTTCTCTGCGTGCTTCAGATTCTCATTACGACAGAAGCGGCTCTTATCTGACCCAGTCAGCAACTTTCTGCCAGATCCAGATAAGCCGTGTGTGTGTTTGGAGGTAGCTATAGCACACTGCATATCAGAGACTACACACACTTTCCACTGCTCTAATTTCTGTTGCCTAGAGACCTGAAATATGTCATCAGACGGCGAAGATATATTTTTGTTTATTTGGGTGATCCTACTTTCCCCCAAACTACTTCTTCTTCATCGACTCGCTCAAACTTCAGCTTCGAGAGGTGTTTCTCATCTTTCCTTTGAACAATCCGACACTCCCTGCTCTCAAACTCTTTTGTAGCTGCTGCGAGATCTCTGGATGTGACATGTTATCACCCACATTCTTTTTTAAGAGAAGAAACTTTCAAACCACAGAAGTATCACAGGTACAGAGTACATCAGAGGCAGATGTTGAACCGTTTTCACTTGGATGTGTACCACGTGTTTCACGCACATTTGATAGGATCGATGCAGTCACAGTCACAACAGTGGTTCCCGAGATACAAACACTAAGGAAGCTCCAGCAGAGAAAACAAGATCAAAATAATAAAGGTGCGTATCTGAAGTAATCGAAGACAGAGTGGTACCTACAATCCACTGCAATCTATAGCACAATGCTACAACAACAAGAAGTTCATCATCGGTTTGTTGGGTCTGTTACGATGCACGTGCTGTTGCAACGTCACTTTCCAGTCTTCTAAGGTGTGTAGCTCGTGTGATTGCAACGTCTCCTTTCTGACTCTGAACTGACTCTGAACTGAACTGAAGACGCTAACGTTACAGTGAAGAAGAAGTCAGAAGACAATGCTAAACCTTCACCTGTCTCTCTTTAGAAACAACTCAACATGAGTGACTATGTTCTGAGTGTACACCAATGCAAGCATCACTTCTGTTACCGGAATGTGCTGGAAACCAACACGAGGCCTTCAATGATGTAAAAGATGATTCAGAAAAATGATTCACATCCTCGGCTTTGGCGACGCTCTTCCCTCAAGTACCCACTTCACCAAACTTCCGCAGAGGAAGTACAAGAATCCCAGCAACTGAAGAACGCGTACAGACCGAGAGAAGCCAATCTGCCGTACCACGATGGCACTGGAAGATGCAAACTGAGTAAAGGTGGCTTGTAACTGCGTCACACAGATCAAACAGTAATGTTTAAAAGGGAAGCTGAAGATCTCAACGGCTGATTTAACCTCTGGTGGCGACGTCTGGAAAACAGATACCAGATATGATGAGAAAGACACAATTTCAGTGACTGGTCAATACTACCTGAACTACAAAGAGAAACAGAACGCTTCCTGCGCCAGAATCTTGGCATCCTTGCCTACAGATTCTGCATTCATATGCAGATGTGTTCATAGAGATTACCTCAGCATCATCTGAGCACCTTTTTCCTGCAGCATGCAACAACGCAGCTTCCAAGAAGCAAAGCCAGCCTCATCCTGGCGCCTGTGTGGATATGGAAATATCTTTGCATTGCAATGCAAAGTTCCTTTATAGTCCAGATCTGCCTCGTGTTATTGAAGAGTCATGTATGAAGCCTGTTAAACACTTTGTCTGTGTTGTGTCGATCAGCTTCTATTAAACCGTTCTGATCCTTGAAAGTTGGATTTCTGGAAGCAACAAGCACTCAGAGAGTGTGAAAGCAGAGTTTGGTTGTATTAATGAAGCACACAAGATTAGAGATTCAAGAACAAAACATTTGCATAAAGAGATAAGAAAGGACTAACGAGAACAATGAGGGAGACAAAGAGGCAGTCATTAGGTGTGTGGGCTGGTAACAAGACAGATGGGGCGAGTTTGGGAGAGCACAAGGTCAGATGAAAGTGTTCAAGCTCAGAATCTAATTAATGTCTCGGGATCAGATAAATATTTCACCTTTCTGCATATTTACCAAAAACTTCATTAATATGCACCGTCCATCTGTTTGTTTAGTAACAGCTGTGGATAGATTCTAATAATTGTGATTATAATATTGTTTTTTCCTGACGTAGATAAACATGATTCATCCCTCGCTCACACTCTTTTTTTTCCCTTCTCATACCCACACACACACACACACACACACACACACACACACACACACACACACACACACACACTGTCTTTAGGCCCCAGCTGTGAAGCTGCCTGCCCTCTCCAACCAGCTGTCAATCACTCTCCCCCGTCCCCGTCATTCATGCGGACATAAAAACAGCGGAAACACACGAAAGCGCCGGTGTCCGACAGCAAGGGTGTTAGTACGTCAGGTGATGAGACCACAGAGGGAGCAGAGCCAACACCATGCTTGAGTCTGTTGTATTAGTGCTGTGACAGGCATGTAGTCTGCAGTGTGAGGCTTATTTATGACTCAGCCTCAGGCATTGTTGAAGTGCCATGGAGCCATGACATGCTGCATTGTGTTAGTTAAAGCGTGGGATGGTAGCAACAGGTAGTCTTCAATCTTTTTTCCCATTCAGCTCAGTGAGGTTGCTGGGTGGACGCATTAAACTCAGTACTGATCAATGCTACAAACAAAATATTAAAGTTATTCATCTGGTCTATGTGCACTTGTTTTATTTCACTTCAGAGTCTCTATTGTCTCTCTGGTGTCTCTTTTCTGGGTCTCAGTACGGGTTACAAACAGGTTGTTAGTGAACGCCGCACTACAACGCTGACAGGTGATTTGTAGCTGAGAAATATTTAGTTAAAACAGATCAGACAAACTTTGGCCCTGTGTGATCAGTCATCGTTTAATTTATTGAAATCTCCACGGCGTTTGCCCCGACGTTCTTCGAACAAAGACACATTTTCTTTTCAAATTACTGCTAATTCAAAGTGATCTAATTTATTTCTGATGTTTTTTTTATGGTTAAATGAAAAACGGGTCATGTAGATTTAAAAAAAGTAACTAAAAGTGTTAAAGTGTTAAATCTGAGGTGTGGTGGTGAAAACGAGAACGCTTAACGGGGCGAGATGCGACCAGAGACTCGCTGCATTGAACATCACTGATAATACACCGAGCTATGTAACACATACGCATAAAAATCAGCTTATAAAGAGATTCATAGAGTTAGCGTTACATTTGCTCTTCATCCCTCTGAATAAATCTGGGAACATTCAGAGGTGTTATTTTTCTTAATCCACCAAAAATGGATTAAACCCTGAGTTAAGTCCTGACAGGTTGAAATGAGGATTAGAAAAATGAATAATGAAAATACATTTGTCATGAAATACAGAGGCGCCTCCATCTGCTTTGCTGCAACATTAATCAACACAAATATTCAAATTTTAGTTTGATATATCGTTTCTAGTGACGGGGCGACATCAACAGTCGTGATTAAATGGACTGAAATGAATTCAAGTTCATATTCAGAATATAAAGCACAAAAAAATGCTACAAACTGTAAATACTAAGTGAGACATCTGCGAGTCACCTGCTCTCTGGATAAGCAAGTCAAGTGAACACCAGACACCTCCATTTGCAGAACAGGAGGAGCTGCTCTTAATAGGTTAATACCCAGTACTAGGTTAATAAAACACAGTCAGCACCACCTCTAATGCTCTGCTTGTCTTACATGTTTAGGTCCTAAACCTTCATCAGATCTCGGTCCACCAAGTGAGCCTCAACCTGAGATTGTTTTGTTGAGTATGAACAGCGATATTTCACGACCTGAGAAAAAGAATCAACGATCTTTGATCAACAAAGACACTTCATCACCGTCACGTTTCTGTACCCGACACCCTAAAACACAAAGTCAGATTTAGTGACATTCAGTGGTGAAGTTGCACACTGACGGTGAAACAAGGGAACGGCGTGTCACCTGCAAAATACCAGTTCAGCAGCTACAAACCAGCAGCTCAAACAATCCCTGATCTGAGCTCTCAAAGATATTTCAGTAACGACATTCATATTCTCAGTAAAGAGGGAGGAGGGATTAACATCTGCCAGATAAAAATGTTGACTAGCATCGCCTCCGTCTCCTCAGTCTCAGCATGTTTACCACAATCAGCACAACAAACAACAGATAACATGTTCCCATCATCATGGAGATGACATGTTGTACACATGACGCCGTTCTTTCATACGGCTTAGTGTCATATTTTATTTGCTCAGCATTCAGATGGACACAGTAGATGCTGCTGGAGTCACTGGAAACATCTCTGGGAACGCTGGACTGGTGCCACCGACCTCATTGTGTAGGAAAGTGATAGAGGACGGCTGGCGGCTGATTTCCCTGAAGACAGAAGCAAACACCTGCTACCTCATGATACCCTCATGAAATGTGAGATTTAAGATTAATAGCTTGAAGATTCGATGCAACTTGCTGAATGGAAATGAATATGTTTTCCTCTAAGGTCAAGAAAGAATCTGCACAGATGAATTCAAAATGTAGAAAAACAACACGGCCGTGTTTAAATGGCAAAGCATGAAGAAGTATGGCAGAGGATGTCCGGGCGTTCAATCTGCACATGCAAAGTGGGGACATCATGTCTCACATGAGTCATTTCCTTTGTGTTGTGACTGTCCGTCACTGCGCTCGCCATGGTTGGATTCATCTGCTAGAAGATCAACGTTCCTCCCACTGCATGTGCATGATGTGTGTAGCTTCAGGTACACAGCAGACTACATACGTCTTCATTATGTTCTGCACTCTTGATACTGCCACAGTTTTTCTCTGAGTCAAACAGTTGGTGAGGAAAAACGTTGAGGAGAAATCATCACGAAACACGTCTTAAAACTAGATTACCGTAAAAGTAATTACCTTTTTAATTGATCGTGCTTTAAAAGGTGAATTTTCCCAAGTAAATCACCACAGTCCAAGTCCCACAGTGAATTTTTTGGGCTTTTAAAGCCGCTCCAGGGACACAGGGTAGTTGCTCACTTAATTGACCGTTGGCTGAACGCCTCCACAGAGCAGTCACATCTTAACAGCTGTATCTAGACCTGTCAACCGTTAGAGTTTTCTTAACATGTTCCCAGGGTTAGGATCAGAAAACAGAGCAGCAGTCTAACATCGCGTGTTGCACGTCGGTAACATGATGCAGATATTTGACCGACGATGCAGGAGTATTCTTCACCGACGACTCCAATAATCCATTTTTTGGGGTAGCTCTTTGTTACACTGCGTCTGGCGTGAAGGTGTACAGTAAATATTTAGAAAGGAGTACCACACACTCTCTCTCACAAACACACAAACACACACACACACACACACACACAGGCATAAACACACACTCCTGTCAGGCCTTGTTACTGAAAATACCGTCTGAGCTTCCCCGAACAGCATCACGGATCAGACAAGCATCAAGCATCAAGATGTGTTTGTGAGTCTGCATTTGTGGTCCTGCTGGTGTGTGTGTGTGTGTGTGAGAGAGAGAAAGTGTGTCAAGTGTGTGAGTGTGTGTGTGTGTGAGAGAGAGAAAGTGTGTCAAGTGTGTTTGTGTTTGTGTGTGTGAGAGAGAAAGTGTGTCAAGTGTGTGTGTGGGTGGGTGGCTGAATAGTATTTTGACGAGACATCAAACAGCTTCAATTATTTCAGCACCGCAGGTGTCATCCTCATTATCCACTTACAGCAATCTGTGTGCTTGAGCGTGTGTGTGTGTGTGTGTGTGTGTGTGTGTGTGTGTGTGCGTGTGTGTTGAAAGATGAGCGAAGTTAACAATCCCATTATTTTTACACGGGAGGAGAGAGAGTTCATTTTTAAATCACGTAACGACTTGAGCAGAAACCTGCGTGTTGCACATGTATCGGTCCAGATATTGATTTATTTTGAGGGAATTATTGCCCTAATTCACCATGATTGATGTATTTGTCATTTGCAGTCAATACTGAAGCAGCGTTAACGCCGATTTACAGAGATCAATGATGGTTACCAAGACAAAGACAAGTTCTTGCTTAAAGGATGAGGCTGTTCTATTTTACTGAACAATTTGCGGATCATTTCTGATTTCCCTCCTCTGTCTGATGCCGATCGGTTCCTCCAAGAAAAGCATAATTTCCTCAAACAGCTGCTCAGCAAACATTGTTAAAAAAAGAGGAAATGGTGCATTTGTTGGGGACTATTTTCTGCAGCGGATTCATCTACATTTGGAGTTCTAGTTAACGTTTGTGTCATCCAGTGCAACAGTGATGTGTCTTTGATTGATTTTTTTTGGATTAATGAGACATTTCCATTAACCCAGAAGACAATAACAATAACAGTTCCTACTATTGAGCCTTTAGGCCAAGCAGAAGATGTCATATATAATAACAATAATAATTAACTTCTCATTTAATTAACTTTTCAGGAAAAAACAGGGTCACAACAGGTAAAATAAAATGCCAAGTACGAAATAATAAAATGAAAATAGAACTTCAGTGCCGGTGTGTGTAAAAAGTCATAATATTGGTTGAGGGAACTCATGAGCGTGTGGAAAGACTGAGATACGAACTTTCAGTGTCCAGTGCTGGAGCATATGAATGACCACTGATACTCTCTTTACCCACCTACCTTACCTTGGTAAGATGGACAGCTGTACATACTGTGACTTTATTTTACACGTCTATGTCATTGTTGGGTTTTTATTTTTCATTTTCTTATTACTGTTTGTGTATTTGTCATTGTCTCCCTGTCTTTCACTCGATCTGATCGGTATTGTTGTGGAGAAATCACTGAAGTCAAAGGTCGATGGTCAGGAGTTCAGAAAGTGTTCAGGAGCCTCTGATGTCTTATGCTGTATTATTTATTGACGCTTGGCCAAGGAGAATTAGAGACACTCTCAAAGTTCATCAGAAGTGCCTGAGTCGGTCTCACATTCTGCCCAACTCATCCTGGTGGATCGACTTTAAACCCCAAGATAACACCACAAATACTACACGCCCAGAATGAGTCACAGAGAATGTCTTTACCCATGGAGGTGTTATTGTCAGCATATTCTAGTCTGGAGACACAGATGTCTGTTTACGCAGATTGGACCGTCAACAACAAGCTATCTATTATGTCTATGAAGGCAGCAACAGGTCTCTGTGACCCTGGACACCACAGTGTTGAGATAGACTGGAACCTACTGTTCCCAACCAAAGTCAAACAACTAATACTGCTGAGGACCTCAAGGCCCACACGGGACCATGTGTAACCTAAGGATATAAACTTCCATAACAGGATTTTGCAGCATTCAGCAGTCTAGTTGTTGATTGTAACCACCTCGCCTCATCTAAGAGTCCCAAGTGTGTACTGAAAGAGGAACTACGGTGCCCAAGAAATGCAAAAAAAATGAAGGAGCAGTGATGTTTTGTTGAAGTTTGTCTGTTCTGGGTTCGACGTGGTGGAGTATGGATGAGAACCTGCAGCATTTGAAGATATGAAAGTCTCATTCTAAGGTATGAAGCAGATAAAGACAAACATTTACACCATGAAGAAGAGAATTTTATAGTTACAGATCGCGGACTGAAAGTGAGGATCTAAAACAGCGTCAGTGCTTCTTGTCCAGGTTCTCTGAACTCTGATGAACATCATCGCCTCAAAAACATTCCCTCGTTTGATGCTGATGATGTGACTGTCGTTAAAAACCTCCCAAAGGTTCCTCAGTTAGGTGCAGCGATCAGACGAGTGTGAGCGTGACATTACGTACATCATTCTCAGACTCATTAAACCTTTTCAGTGAGCGCTCGTCACATGAAGCAGAAGCATCTGCATTTATTATATTTCTCATTTATTCAGATTTGTAGCTACATGATTAGAGTATGAAACTGCACACACCTTATCAGGTATATTCAATGCACGGACGGCGTATGGTGCATAGGTTAAATAATAAATATGCAGATTTGGACATGTGCATTAATATCTACTTATATTAATGATAAAGTATGAGTGTGTTTCATAGAAGTTTCTGCATTAATGTCCCACATACACACCTACATACAGAACATTGTGCTTATTCTTAAAAATCACGCGACCTTCACGTGACCATACAGAGCGCTGCGGCGACATGTATGTGCATGTTCATGTTCGACTCTGTAGGAATGTGTGTCCTGTACCTGCACATGTAGGCCTCCGCGTGTCCACGTGCTCGCTCATCACGTGAGCTCCTCTCTCGTACTTTAATAAATTTTCTGTTTTCTGGAAACAGTGCACAGCCCTTCACACACAATTCAGTGATTGTGACTGTGGCCGGTAATGAGCCCAGGGGACGGAGGAAGGGGTCAGAGGTCGGAGAAAACCTATTACAGACCCACACACCTCTCGTGCCAGGCTGCAGGGATTTCTTGGAAATATGGCCTAAAAATTGCACCTCATTGTTCCGCACCTATAGGACGGTATGGAGCGGAAACAACAGGTGATTTACTGCAGCGAAATCGTCCTGAATTACATGAATAAATGGAATCAATAAGAGAGGAGGCTAAAAGTGTCATTAGATATTTATTCATGAGAGACTATGATACATGTTCTATATAATAATAGAATGGCTACGTTTATATGTATTCAGGTTTTTATTATTTCCCCTTTTCTGTATGAAATGCTTCATAAATAAATATCATTGTCATTATTATTAACAGCTTGCAGATATTATAATGTGTCTGCTTTCAGCACTATGAGGCTTCGTGCCAATAAATCGGTTTTATTGATTTGCAGTTCTTTCACCTCTCAGGTCACGCGGCAGCTCGAGGTGTGGAGATGTGGAGGTGGAAGATTCTGCGCCAACGCAACATCTTCATTTGTAGTTCTGTCTTATTTCTACCTTTCATATAGTTCATTGTTTGTGTAGATGTAAGCACAGGTTAACGTCTTAACACAGTTATATATTTCATTTCTATGCAAATGTTTAATTCCTCTGCACGTACTTGATTTTACGTGTAAAAGTCCGACTTCTCTGCAAATGTTCAATATTTTAGCACAGATTTTATTTTAAATTTATCTCAGGTTCATTTTAACGTACACTGTAAGAAATGTCTGTAGATTTTTACAGTGGAAAAACGATGACAGTATTAATATGACTGTGTTACCTTTTCCAGGGAATTTCTACAAAATAAAGCAATTTATATTAGAGACTGTTAAACAACGTAATATTTAAAGGCATATTTATGATCTGATCTTACCATCATGGTTTGACAGTTTTTCACCGTAAAAATCCAACAGACATTTTAAAATATGGAATATCCTTTTACCATAATATTAGAAAAGGTTCAAGCATATTTATTACAGTAAAAACAAAAGTTGCTGATACTGGATGCTTGAATTTTCCTTGAGATCAATATAGTATCCATCCATCCATTCATGACTTTACAGCTTACTCAGAATTACAGCCTGCTGATGTTAATTGTTGATTTTCATGCCTCAGCTGGATAACAGAGTTACGGCATGCAGTATTTTGAAAGCAGACATCTGGATTTTACACATGAATCTTAAAACAAACACGTCAGTTGTAACAAACCGCTGAAGACAACCTCAGTGATGACGAGACTTCACCTCAGCATGAAACCTAATAAACGTATTTACCGAACTACAATAACAGAGGCGTCGGAGCAGAACACACTCGTATGAATCATTTTTGTCTTCGTGTCGGTTCGTCCTGATGATAAAAGCGTCAGATGAGAAAACACAATGACAACCTGTTCTGACTTTTTGGAAAGTTCAGTACGTCGAGGAGGAAACATTCAAACTAATTTAAACAGATAACTTTTTTAATTACCCTGATCAGAAAGTGAACTTTTAATCAGGTGCTTGATTTTCTGCTTTTTCCAATCACACAGCACGGTTGATCATCAGACATCCATTCATCATGTTCAGGTGTCTCTGTGCTGCTGCTGCTTCTTTTTTTTTCTTGACTGACTCGGTGAGTTTTCGCCTCGGGCTCTAAATAAACCTCTAAGAACACGCTGAGTGTGAACGTGCCCTGAAATTACTGATAGTTTTATTTATGCATGATGCTCAGGAGAGAGAATATGTTAATAAAATAAAAACTGTGTAGTGTGTGTGTCTCTTTGTATGTGTTATTCTTTACACATGAGATTTTGTCTGTTTGCGTGCTTCTCCGAGTTTGGTCAAACATCCCAATGAAGCGCAGCTGTGTTTGCATATACTGTGTGTGTGTGTGTGTGTGTGTATTCTTACAAGAAACCAACACACATCGAGTCCCATTATTCGCAGAGGGAGGCTCGGCTGTTTTAAGCACCAACAAAGTGCATGTCAGATGAGGGAGAGGAGTATTTGCCCTGTTTGGATGAAAACCCAAAGACTTGGCGAACGTTCAGTTTGATGTGGAAATGAATGATTCAGATTCTCTGGGTACCGTCTTGTCTTTTTATGCCCCAGCTGCCACCTCCTCCTTTTCTCTTCCTCTACTTCTCATTATTGGACCAGTACCGATCGGTCTAGATCTCCGTGTATCATGTGTTGGATTGTTTTAAGTACGAGCTCCAGCGCTGCTACGCGTGGTTCATTTCAGGCAAAAGTCTTTTTTTTATTAGCTTTAATGTAACTGCAGCAGAGAGGAGCCTTTGAGTCTGTGACAACATCCAAGCTCTTCACTGTCAGAATGAATGATGGAATGGGTGGCTGTGATCTGGAAGTTATAGCCCTTTAAGTTTGAAAAATCACGGGAAGTCGCCCGAATGTTCGTCCAAGTTGGATGAACGGTGCCTGAACCAAAAAGAACTGAGTGTCAGCTGAAAAGTTCTTGTTCTTTGCTGACCTCCAGTGACTGAAATTCACATCTGGCTGCAGTGATGTAGAGGTGTACACAGGGTGCAGCATGATGTCACTGCTGGGTGCAGGTACAGGTGCAACAGTTGCACACAAGGATGTCAAAACTTTCAACCAAAGTGAAGCAAAGTTTTATGGCTGGATTTTAAAGTAGCAAACGGCAAATGTAGTACATGAAGGAGGACGCACGGTGGTTGCAAAATGCTTGCACACATGTCAGACTCTGTGGAAGAAGACATGCAGCGTCTCATTCTAAGGTAACAACAACATAACCATTCTATATTTTTCAGGTGATTATACACTGATGAAAACAGAGTTCTGAATATGTCTATGTCTGTCATATTCTGTTAATAGAGCCCTCTAAATCTGACACACTGGACCTTTAATACTGTAGTTCCCAGGTCAGGTGATAACTGCTGTTTTTCCATCATTCTGTGATCTGACTTCATGCTGCACGCAGCACGAGTCTGCCAGCAGCGGGTACAGTAGAAGGAGTTGGATGAGAAGTTGGAGGTGTGCATCCATCCAGCAGCTCACTGTGTCTCCTTCTTTGTTCCATTACTTATTTGAATAGTTTTGCTATCAGTAAAAAGCTCACAATGACTGTTTGATGAATGACAGCGCTCCGTGTTAATCCCACTGATGGTCAAAGGTCAGTTTGTGTTTGTACCACATGCATGGGGAGGTTTTCAGACCCGGGCTGCAGGGGATTTGCTGATGGGGAGCAGAGCTGGCGTCACATCAGAACCAGAGTCCATGTAACTGGACTCAGCAGCCTCTATAGACGTGATGACAGAGGACTAGTCAGTGATATTAGCTGCTGGATGATTGGTGATGTGCAGTATAAGAAGCAGCTGCACTTCTCTCCGCCTCACCACTCACAGTGAAGAAGCCTGAATATTTCCCTGACACCTAAAGAGCTCGCTATAAATGCTGCAGAGATGTCAAGCTGAGTTAAAACCTTTTCTATTTTAAAGCAGCAACATACAGGATGATTTGATCTATTTCAAAATATATCAACAAGAATCTTTTTGTCCAATGCAAATGAATTCCTCATGAGTCCCGCGCCAAACATTTTACATCTGCACTTCCAAATTTCCGCTGTCCTCCAGCTCTGTAACCCAAGACAGGAAATGGTTCTGTGGGCTTTGTGTGTTTGGAATAAACAGAACTCGATGAATGGAACAATAAGAGGAAAGATATTCTGGCCCAGCAGTCTCCCAGGTTTCTTTTCTCTCACTCTGACTGCTCATAAAACTAATTCAAAGAGGCAATAACCGTGAAGGGGATTTTTAATAATAGCTTCACCATTTTTTATCTGCCACTAACTGACTGGCTGCCGTCCAACACTGAAACACCCTCACTAACACTATCACCTGATCACAGCTGCAGAATGCGTCTGTGCCTTTTGGTCATTTATGATATTTTAAATCTGATCACAGCCACTTAACGCTTAAAAAAAGACCTGCAGTGATCCTATAGTGGATTTAATGTAGATTAATATGTGTGTTTAAAGTCTTTACAAGACAGAGGGACGTGAACCGACCGATGATGACTGGGAGGCGCGCTTCCGTGGAGATAAGGGTGCGCGCGTCGCAACATCATCTGGAAGAGCCGATAAGAAGCCAAGCGAGAAAGAGCATCACTGTGGATGAAAGGAAAGCGTTCGGAGCGCAGGTGACCCCGGTGGAAAGATGAACAGATGACGGCAGAGACGGAGAGAAAGACACACGAAGAGAGCGCATGACTGAGAGGAAAGAGGGGGTGACCGGAACGCGCACTTTTACGCAAAACCACAGCAGAGAGAGAGACAGAGCGTAAAGGAGAGAGAGAGAGAGAGAGAGAGAGAGCGTAAAGGAGAGAGAGAGAGAGAGAGAGACAGAGAGAGAGCGTAAAGGAGAGAGAGAGAGAGAGAGAGAGAGAGAGAGAGCGTAAAGGAGAGAGAGAGAGAGAGAGACAGAGACAGAGAGACAGAGCGTAAAGGAGAGAGAGAGAGAGAGAGAGCGTGCGCATCCCTGCTGGATGCTATAAGGCTCGTGAGCTTCCTCCACGCTCAGAGTTGAAGTTGCTTTCCGCACGTGAGAGTCTGAATGGC
This sequence comes from Larimichthys crocea, assembly GCF_000972845.2. Lineage (NCBI taxonomy): Eukaryota > Metazoa > Chordata > Actinopteri > Sciaenidae > Larimichthys > Larimichthys crocea. The sequence goes on along the minus strand of NC_040011.1, from coordinate 11,625,235 downwards.
GACAGAGCGCGGGCAGCTGACACTGAATGAAGCGGGAATCACGAGTAACCGGACGGATCTGTGAATGAAACATCAGCTGATTCACAAACTGCTGCGAGAAGCTTCTGACCTGCGTTTAGACTTTCTGCGTCTTTCTGTCCTTGAATATTTTGATCTCTGAGGATTCCTTTAAAACAAACACAGATTTGTTTCCTCTTGTTTGTCTGTGCCAGCTTGGAGACGCATCGCCCCGGTGCCATTACGCGCAGCGAGGCGCACAGCTCCCCGGTAGTCTGGCAGCCACATGGACGCGGGTTGTGGGGATGCTGAAGGAGCTGCAGCACCCCCTGAAACCAGGCACCATAAAGACACAGTTTATGTGACGCTTCCCCTCTTTGTCACCGGGATATAGACTCCACGTGTCATAAACTACATGTTTAAATCCTTTTAGAGTCCTTTAGAGGAACTCCCTCCTCCTCTCCTGTAGTTCTAGTTGTGATTTCAGGTTCAGGTGTTAACAAAAAAAAAAAAAAAAAACTGATCCCGGACTTTCAAATTAAAGCCACAAAATGACGTCATGAGTCCACATCAACACCCCAACTCGGAGTGACCGACTTCCAGCGTCTCCGGACATCTCGTGCGTTATGCTGAATGGACCGACCTTCCGCGACCGCGACCCGATGCGACTCGTCGACCCGAGGCACCTCCCGCAACTGATGTCCTTGGAGGACCATGAGCCCACTATGGTGGAAGGGACCCTGGTGCCCCGCAACTCCACGCCGGCAGGGGAGGAGGGGACTCCGGGTCAGCAGCATCAGTCCTTCCCCTGGGTAGTGACCCTGCTGGCCGGCGTCCTGATCACGACCATCGTGGTGGATGTTATAGGGAACCTGCTGGTCATTGTGTCCGTGTTCAGGAACAGGAAACTCAGGAAAGCAGGTAGAGGAAACTAAACTCTGTTTTTATCAAATCTGGTGAATATTAAATAGTGTTATATCCCTGTGAACTTGAATTTATGCTCTTGTACCTTCAATTCTCTCATAAGATTGCCCTTTAAAGCTTTGAGCAATGTTCTAATTTAGATTTCTTAAGTTTTCACATGAATTCTATTGAAATATTCTGCACAAACATCATGAAATCCTTAAAACAATAAGTCCTTAAATGTCACTAAAAAGATTTTATTATTACTGATTATGATACACCACTACCCTGCAGACACTACGTCCACTGACAGCAGTGAGAGTGAATCTCCACACTCCCTGCCTAATGATGACACAGTATGCTTTGTAACATTCAGTTTCTGACACTTTCTCCTCGTTATGGGATCATCAGCAGGACAGGTCAGGTTGGAGAAGTTGTTCCACCTCCTCAGAGTTGCACTCCTCTGTCGGCTCCATGCGGTGTGACTCCCAGCAGATCGCTTCTTCACACTTTGACAGGAGGTTTTTTTTTTTTGGCAGCTGCAGACGATCAAACACCGAACACTGACATGTTGTTCTAGTTTTATACAAACAGACAGAATCTCTGTCACCCGTCAGTGACAGTCAGCTCTGCAGATGCAGCTTTTGGAGGGTTGCCACGCTTGGCTCTCGTTCAAGGACTTCTGGAAGCTAAAAGTAGTGAAGAGAGAGTCGGTGACTCACTGTAATCGATGTGTAAATCTGATAGTAGCCACTGACTGATGTGGACTTGGAAGAGCAACACTGTGCATAAATAACCCAGGCACTCAGGACTCCTCAAACACACAGATGGAGAGAGAGAGAAAATCAATTTAGCCTCCTAATTGTTATCTCTCACTCGGCAGCATGCTCTGAAGCAGAAGATATCACATTAAAAGCACTCAGCGAGGACGGGCGGCCTGTTTTTCTTTTTGCACACATAAGACAATATATGAATATTTATGAGCTTCCATTTACGACCCTGGTGGAACTTCCTGTGAAGCTCCAATATTAACAATCAAGGCAGGGAAATCAATTTAAATGCTTGTTTGTTTGACGGTCAAAACCAAAATCAGCCCGAGAGGAGGAGGAGGAGGAGGAGGAGGAGGAGGAGGAGGAGGAGGAGGAGGAGGAGGAGGGGATGCCCTTGATTGAAAGGATTGGAGAGCTGCCATTCAGTGAAAGCACTTAACCTAATTTCTGTGTTAATGGACTCAACAGGAGGTTGTACTAGGAGGAAATTAACGCACATTGTGGCAAAACCTTGAGCACGACTGGTTGTGAAAATATTTCACCACTAACAGGTGGTGACAGGTTTAATGTTTATGCAATGTTTGGTTTTGGTTTGGTTTTGGGGCGGCTGTGGCTCACAGGCAGAGCGGGTCGTCCACTAATCAGATGATCGGCGGTTCGATCCCCGGCTCCTCCGGTCTGCATGTCGAAGTGTCCTTGGGCAAGACACTGAACCCCAAATTGCTCCCGAAGGCTGTGCCATCGGTGTGTGAATGTGTATGAATGGTTAGCTCCACAAACTGATGAGCAGTTGGCACCTTGCATGGTAGCCAATGCCATCAGTGTATGAATGTGTGTGAATGGGTGAATGAGATATGTAGTGTAGAGCGCTTTGATGGTCGGAAGACTAGAAAGGCGCTATATAAGTACAGTCCATTTACCATTTACCATTTAGAAAAAGGTTGTACAGTTGAATGCACAGAGCGTAGATCACAGTCACGGTTCAGGTGCAGAGCTGCTAACTCCATCTAATAAACCTGGACTGATGTTTGAACACTTTACAGCCGCACAGCTAGATCTAATCATATCACATGCACGTACAAATACAACCACAATCATGTGATCAAAAGTGCACCGAACTGTCGAGATACTAGTGAGATATTTGTTTAAATCTGGTGATAACAGACGTTCATTCCTACAGACTTCTACAGCTGATCTTTCACATCGCGAAGCATGTGGGAAAGTTGGAATTTATGTTTGTGCAAGTTATCTAGTAATAAAACGATGAGTGAGGAGGACGGGGAGACGGAGAACACCGAGGGAGTGTGTACGGAAAACTTGTTTGCTTCTTCAGCATTTCTGTTAATGTCAAGCTGCTCCAGCTTCTGTTTCTGTGGCTCTCCAAGAAAACCTTTTCTATGTTTCAATATCGAGTTGTGGGGAAGGAAAGGTTATTTCCATCGTTAAATATAGAGACAAAAAGATACCTGAGCACTGCTGTCTCATATTCTTTTGGATGGACATCAAGGACATATGCCGTGTCCGTCCAGAAGAACTGGGAAGATTATTGTTACACTGAATTTTTGGATGTGAATGTGCCTCTTGTTGATTGGCCTTAAACCTAACAAAGAGGTGAGGCTGCCAGGCAGAAGTACTCGATGTACACGTTCACTAAAACTTTTGCTTTTTCAACGTCAAGCACATCCACGCTAAAATAAAGTCACTGAAAAGATGTGGAGACATTGGTCAAATGTGACTTTAATGTCTAAATAGTTTGTGACATGGAGGTCACCAACTATTTCACTGATTCTGGTGAAACTGGATCATATTTTATGATTTTATGGAGGAAATGTTTCTGGTTTTCCCTCTGATGTCCTCCGGCTGCTCCGCCTCATGAAAACTGCAGTAAAAGATTGTTTGGACGTTGGTTCCTGGGTTTGATTCCACTCTGTGTGTCTCTGTGCCTCAGTGTCAGCCACAGTAAGAAGACATTAAAGACGGTTTTGCTTCAGGAGGTTTAACTCGATTGGCCCCTCAGGCTTCAACGCCCTGCTGCCCAAATGTGTCTTTCTTTTCTGGCTCTGACCCACAGGATGGTTTAAAATTGAGTTTCTGAGTCTTAACGAGTTACCTTGCAGACCTGAGTCATGTTAAAGACACTGCAGACTGTCAATCCAAGCATCTTCTGCAGCAGCATTTTACTGCAGGAGTTCAGACACTAAAAACTTTGTGTAACTTTTCTGTAATGAAATAACAGATTTTCTTCACATCCGTACGTCTGTTCTCACTCTATGTAACTTTGGGCTCCGGGTCGGGAGAAGTACGTAACGCTTTACGGCACTAAGTCACACAGCAGCAACTATTTCACTGATTCTGGTGAAACTGGATCATATTTTATGGAGGAAATGTTTTCTGGTTTTCCCTCTGATGTCCTCCGGCTGCTCCGCCTCAACTCTCTGTGATTTACAGAGTTTATGACGGACAGTGAAGTAAACTGAAGCTGCTGTTAGCTCTTGTTGGCTCAGTTTGTTAGTTGGGATCAAAGCACCATGGGAGTGTTAGTGTTTGTACCACAGGCGTTTTAGACCACCGGGAAGAAGGAGAGGAGGTTTTTTTTTTTAGACCTGGGTGAGTGAAGTCCTGGAGCAGAGTCAGTGTCATGCCAGAACAGGAGCTGGGCGATCAGGCAGATACAGTGTCCATATTTACCACAGTGGGTAAACATTTCCCCACTGTGTTGCTTTAAGATGGAGTAATCAGTAGCACGGACAAAGAGCAGATGTTCATGAAAGGATCTGAGTGACATTTAGAGTTCATCACAGCCGGCTCTGCTGTGGATTACTCTGTCAGAGTGGGTCTGTCGTCTGACCCCGATGAGGGGAGAGACGCTGATCCACCGGCTCCAAGATCAATAAAAAATATTTGATCCGTTCATGCTTTGAACATAATTTATTATTATATTTGTATCTTCAGGTCTTTTTACGGAGCTCGAGCAGCTGCAAACCGAGTGTGTGCAGATCATGAATGAAGGTTATCTGTCGGCTTTGGGTGGATCTTTTGACATAATGAACTGTGACAGGATCAGGTAATGTGTCTCTGACAGGGCAGATGGAGAGAGGAGATGATGGATGGAGGGGAGGGCGAGAAAATGCAAGAAGAGGAGGATAGCACGCTGGAAGAAAGAAAAGGAATTCAGAGAGAGAAACTGGGAGACACGAGAGACCTGACAGGGCAGGAGAGGAGGGAAGAGAAGAGTAATTAAGAGCAGAGGAGAGTGATTGAAAAGAGAACGCTGTGGGAAGGTGAGGAGAAGAGTGTGTGAAGGAGAATCAGGAAGGCAGGAGATGAATTGAAGAGGAGGGCTGAGGAGATGAGGTAACCTGAAGAAAAAGGGGGAAGGGGGGAGATAAGAGAGGACAGGAGAGGGAGATGAGATGAATAAGGAGGCGACGGGAAGGATAAATGAGAGCGAGGGAACAATTCATCCAGTTCTCCACCTTTAACCATTACGCCTTCACTCAGGGATCACAGGCATCCGGCAGGCTGATGGGAAAACAGGAACTAAATGACTTTTTTTCACTGATGGATGGATGACAGCTTTGGTGAAGCTGATGGGAATGACAGAATAATGTGGCTGTTTGTGTATTGATTTATGGCCATGCTAATTTGTCATTGTGACAAGCGTGGAGCTCCGGAGCATGACCGTGACCGCATGATAGCAGATTTATACACCCAGGCGACAGAGAGAAGGATGATTCAAAGTAACACAGCGGAGAAATCTGAAGTTCTTTATTCACTGTGGTGAATATGTTCAGCTGTACTCGAGTATTTCTTCTGATTACATTACTTATGATCAAAAACTTGCAAGACGACAACCAAACATCAGCAAGGTCAACAACACAAGACCTAGCAGTCACGAACCTGCAGCGTTTTCTCTGACATTATAGCAGCTCTGGTTCTGGCACGACACCAGCTCTGCTCCCCGTCAGCATTCCCGCACGCTCCGTGACTTTAAACCTCCTCTTCTTCTTCCCAATGGTCCAAAACACCTGTGGTACACTTTACTTCACTGTCCATCATGAACTCTGTAAATCACAGAGAGTTGAGGCGGAGCAGCCGGAGGACATCAGAGGGAAAACCAGAAAACATTTCCTCCATAAAATATGATCCAGTTTCACCAGAATCAGTGAAATAGTTGCTGCTGTGTGACTTAGTGCCGTAAAGCGTTACGTACTTCTCCCGACCCGGAGCCCAAAGTTACACAGTGTGAGAACAGACGTACGAATGTGAAGAAAATCTGTTATTTCATTATAGAAAAGTTACACAAAGTTTTTAGTGTCTGAACTCCTGCAGTAAAATGCTGCTGCAGAAGATGCTTGGACTGACAGTCTGCAGTGTCTTTAACATGACTCAGGTCTGCAGGGTAACTCGTTAAGACTCAGAAACTCAATTTGAAACCATCCTGTGGGTCAGAGCCAGAAAAGAAAGACACATTTGGGCAGCAGGGCGTTGAAGCCTGAGGGCCAATCGAGTTAAACCTCCTGAAGCAAAACCGTCTTTAATGTCTTCTTACTGTGGCTGACACTGAGGCACAGAGAGAGACACAGAGTGGAATCAAACTCAGGAACCAACGTCCAAACAATCTTTTACTGCATCAAGCTTAGATCTAACTTTGTACAGTCTGACATCACAGATAGTGTATCTATGAAGTGTGTGTGTGTGTGTGTGTGTGTGTGTGTGAACCTTTAGTCGATTTCCTCCTGGAACTCTAAGTTGAAACTTGCAGCTGGAGCTGTACATGTTTCCATTAACTCTTCATGTGCTGATCCATCAACACATTTTAAAGGTACCGTGTAAACGTAGAAACTTTACACACCCATGCTTGTCAGCAGGTAGTTTTCTTCTTCATGTCTTTTTTTTTGGTGGATTACAATGTTTACTGACACATCACTGCCACCTAATGACAATCAGTGGAATAGCATGAAAGCATTGTGTGTGATGTCACCTGTTCGATCCCGGCTCCTCCAGTCTGCATGTCGAAGTTTCCTTGGGAAAGAAACTGAACCCCACATTGCTCCCTGTGAGTCGCTTTGGATAAAAGCGTCAGCTCAGTGCAAGTGTACTGTGTTTAGTTTACATGTTAGGGTATTTTTACAGTGTAGTATTAGTACTTTTACTTAACACAGTACAAACAAGACAGTAAGACACGTTCTTCTATTCCAACATAACTCTTTGGTGGAGATTATCGCTGCAATGATTAGTTGATTAATCGATTAGTTGTCAACTATTAAATTAATTGCCAACCATTTTTTGAAGTGATTCATAGTTTTGACAAAAAAAACAAATTCAGCTTCTCAAAGGTGAAATTTCTGTAATCTCCGTGAGTATAAAACAAGACGTCTTGGGCATTTTATGGACAGAACAATGACTTGATTATTGAAGAAGATCAATTGCTAATGAAAATAGTCGTTAGTTGCAGCCCTCGTTAAAATAGTTTTCACACTCTCCATGCAGAACCACAAAACCTTGCAAACTGAGTCCATCTGCTCTAGAAGAAGATAATACACTGACTTAAATCTGATATATGAAATATATGTCATGAGAGAAATGTCAGCAGTCTCACACAGATGGAGTTCGGTCAGTTTTGAGTGTGGGATGGAGGGTTGGTGTTACTCTCGTATCTTGAGAAGTAAAGCTGAGCAGATGGCTGTTCTCTGGGCGTTGCACAGAATCCCAAACCAACCGGTCAGACAGCTGGAAGCCAGCGAGAAGGGAGGGGGGCTGCTCTGCTCTGAAATATCCCACTGAGGAGATTTACTCCTAAGATAAGCTCACGATTCTTCTCTGACCTTCATTTTCATTTCAAGACGCACCAGAGTTCACTGTGAGGAAATCCACAAGCCGCCGACGTCTCCGGAGAGATGAAACTTATTATGTAAATGAGCGAACTTTCTGCAGAAGACAAGTTTCACTCAGTTTGAGTCTGTGATGACCACCAACAGACATGAACAAACATACATGCGTAGCTATAATTAGGCTCGGCCTTTTATTGCGTTTTTATTAAACTGGGAGTGGACTTGTCCGTCCAAATCTCTAATCAGATCTGTGCAGGCTGAGCCTTCCACACGTTTTAAAGCAGCATTGCAGGGGAAGTTTTTGTGATTTAGTGTTTGAAAGCACAATCCCACTGAGGTACAGGTGTATTTGATTACATTACCCATGGTGAAAAACTAACACTAACACTCACCAACCACTAAAAGTCAGTCCCACATTTACTCTTGTCCTTCTTCATCACCCACTTTTCTCTTCTTAGCTTCATTCATCAAAGTCTTATGTCTTTTCTCCTCTGTCATTATTTCAATAGAAGCTAAATACAAATACTAAGACCGATCCCAAGTGCTACAACACTGCGACAAAGTGACTTTTCCTGCATGTCCAAAACTCACATAGTGTGGCATCTGTAGCACCATTGAATGACACACAAAAAAGCATAAAATGTGTTAATGAAGGGCGCCCTGGTAGTTCACCTGGTACTGCTGTAGCAACCCTGGTTCTGTTCTGGCCTGTGGATCTTTCCCTTTTGCTGTGAGTGCCTAAAAAGTTGAATAATTCTTGAGTTTTCTACAAGAAAATGTTGAATAAAAATAAATAAAAATATCAGTGAATCATTTGCAGCATCAACATTTGGTGACTGGCCAGATGTTCCATCATTATTATGATAAAAGCACAATATGGACAGCACTGGGATCCTTTCAAAGTCTAATTGCTGTAAATCAGTCGTTTATAAATGTAATTTGTCTGAGACCACTTCTGCAGTGAAATCAAACCTCATGATCAATGTGTCCATTATGTCATCAAAAAACCTCCAGCAGAGTTTAGGAGCTACAGTACAGTGCGACCCAAAAGTGGTGCATTTAACTATATGAGTTGTTTGAGAAGTTTTTTCAGAAAGTTTTGTTGTGACACTGTTTTTTCCTCGTGATCTCGTGTCACCTCACCATTTAGTGAGTATCAGGTGCTCAAAGACGTATTGTTGGTGAGACGGACACTGGATTGTATCAAAGTACTTCAGATTGGAAGCAGCCATTGGTGCCGAACCTTTTTTTGGCTGTAAAACCTGTTTCGGCTGCTCCTGATGCTGACAGCAGCGTTTCATCTATTCATCTATTTCTCCCATTATGAATGTCATTTTATCCGCGGCAGGTCTGACAGTTCATTTTCTCTTTTCAGCCGTCTGAATGAATGCCTCTTGTTAACTATAGGCAATATGAGGAGAGCAGTGTAATGCCTACCTGTCATTAAACCTTTACGGCTTCAGTGTTGGGTGACTGTACTGCCCGAGCAAGGTCACAGCTGGCCGGCAGCGAGTCCTGCCACGGTATGGTACAGTACTCGCTGTAGTAAAAGGATTTTCAACAGCTCTTAGAAGCACGGACGGACAAGCAAGTGTCACGGAGGGCTGACGGCGTTGTTGTTGCCGCTTGGTCATAGCAGGTGAACTCAACAAGTCGTGCATGTTTACAACAACGAGCTAAATATTGCATAGAAAAGAATACATGAATACAAAGACAATGTTTGAAGATGGTGGCAAAGATCTGGAGAATTCTTAATGTAAGTAAATGTTGGGACACATTAATGGTGTTTGCATTTGAATTGTTTGGCTGTGATTATAAAGGTTCTGGTAATGATGGTGTGTAATGGTGCATAATGGCTGCTTTGGCACTGTTTGACGATTATGGACAGTTAACGAGAGAGTCATCCATCGAGATGACTTCCTGCATGGCTGTTGAATAATCGCCAATCCAATCCAACAAGAAGAACTCAGACTGTAACGTGTGGATACTGATCATTGGGCGTTCGGAGCCTCAGATTGGCCATGAAGAAAAAAGAAAATGCTTTCTCTCTTTGTACACTCCAATGTCATGCACACAAATGAACCAAAACATGGGAACAAATTGTACCTTGTGCACACAAATGCATTTAGAACGTTAGTATAGTTAAATGCAGCCTCCAGATATTTCGTTATGGCTCCTTACTGGTGGTTTTCAGGCAAACAGCTCCTCTGAAAGGGGTGCAGTTAACAGTTCAGGGATATTTCTCTCTCCAGAGTCATTTCTGAACCTGAAAAAGTCTTTTTCATATCACACCCTCTGGGATTGGACTAATCAACGAGACAAACCTAATTTGGAAACGCTGCCATTGCTCCAGGCGTGACATGAGGAATGTAATTGTTCTTCTTTCTTGTTGTTCTAAGTTTTTCAGGTCCAATTTTATTGTGAGTAAAACTGTTACTCTAAGTTACTCTAGAGCGTTTCTTTTAGCCGTGGATAACTCACAATCATGAGACCTTATAGTGAAACTCCCGCTCCACAGAGAGTAAAAGAGAGATGTTAAGGCAGCAGAAACAGGTGGCAAGAAGCCAACGAACGGCAGCTGCATTATGAAGGCATGTGCTCTGCTGCGGCGTGTGACATGAAGTCATGACCTCCCTCGCCCCCCCGACATCGTGTCCGATGAGCCCGACCTGATCCCAACCACCTGCGAAACTTCGTGCTGCAGCAAGCGCACCTGTCCGAGGACTCAGCCACTCCGGTGCGCTGCCACAGCGCCGTGATTTATTTGATCTAATTTCCTTTAACTGCTCGGATGCTTTATCATTTTATATAATTCTGTCTGTTTGTATTTGCAGCAGTGGTGAGGATGTGGCCGCTGCTGGAGGCGTTTGAGACACAGTGCGTCTCATTTTTAACCTCACACCCTCAGATTGTGACTTTGGAAGTAAATTTGTTTTATAGATTTCTCTGCTGTGTTTGTCTCGTTACGTTTAATGCGATGCAACCTCACACCCACTGACATGGTGCTGCATACCATCACAAATCTATGTTTGACTGTCACCTCCTGAAAGGTTGGAGTTTTGTCTGATGTGGATCACCGAGGCTGTTGTCAGGTTTTCGGTGGCGTTATCAATCATGTTTTCACAAAAATCTGGAAAATGGTGTATTGTGGTAAACCGTCTGTCCTCAGTCTGGTGGTTTGCTTATAGAGGAAGCAGCTCTTTGGCTAACATGCCCAGGAGCCAATCATGAACCATGAAGTCAGGTAACGTGGCCGTTCTGACCAATGAAAGAGCAGGAGGCGGTGCTTTAAAGGTCATATTTACCTTCTGTTCGATGAAATCTTCCTGAACTGTTGCAGTGTTTATGTCATATGGGATGCATAGTAAACTAAAATAGTTGTGTGATTGCAGATTAGGTCATGTGAGGGTTTAAAATATTCTGCAGTAGTGAGTTGCTGCCCCGAGTGAAGCAGTTCAAGTGTCTCTGAGTCTGGCATAGAGATGCAGTCATGCAGACATTGTACATAGGTTGTGCATTTGGCTATATTTGATGACTAAACCTGAAACACTGCCATGAAAACTAGTTGCAGAACAGAAAAAGAGTTTGAGTGTTCTTTAAAAAGTTGTGAAGGTCACGGATGAATGGACCATCCTAACCTCAGTTTGATAACCTCCTGTCTCTTCACAATATTCCTGCATGATCCAGAAATGTCAGTTAAAGGTTGAGTGACGCAGACAAAGTGTCTATTTTTTCCTGCAAACTAAAACTCCGTATCTTTCTGTTTCGGGGGTTGACAGCAGTGTTTGCTGTTGTACTTGAAGGTAGACGCAGCAGTCAGAGCTGCCATCAGGATCACACGCTGGCAGCGGCGGCGGCGGCGGCTGTGGTGTTGAACACACTCGCTTGAACACGCTGCTGAGAAACTCAGCGGAGTGAAAGAACGAACACAACGAGCTCGCTTCAGAATAGACTCTCTCTGCGGTGACGAGATGCTCGTCTGAGCGCGACGTGCTGTTACAGTAACTTTAAAAACTTTATGCTGCCTCCACACGACAGATGATCTCATTAGATTCTGGAGCCACGCGCTGCATACATTTACATTTCAATGTAGAAAAGCCAATGTCTTTGAAACGACTGCAAAGATCAGAGCACGCTGATGGAAATCTTCCTTTATCGTTTGTCTTCATGAACAGACTAATCAGCACAACTGGTTGTGTTTAATTTATCATTGGTTCACATTCATGATGTGCTGGGGCTGTGTCTATTTGTGCTCAGTGTAACCGCTGTGAAATACAAATAGGTTTTTATTTCACTGATTAGCCGGCTTTATCGATGACAGCGCTCGCTCACATTATTCACTGTCTACATCGCTGGACCACAGCTCACTCAGCGCTGCAGCTCAGTCTCATACATCCACCTGAATATCCTCAGCTTCAAGCTTCAGAGACATTTCAGGCTGACGTGTGGCGTCAGGTTGTGTTTCTTTTTTTCACTGCTGCAGCCACAAAGCTCTACGGCTACACCATTCAAATGAATGCAAAAACCTGTTTTTACTGCAGCACCAGAGTTGGTCTGGAGCTGATCTAAGGCAGTATTCAGAGTCTGCCAAAAACCACCTGTGAGCGATGAAACATAATCAACGTTTCTGACGATTACAAAAGCACAAAACCAAAAGATCATGGAGCAAACTCTGATACCTCAATAAGACACTTAAAACCAGACCAAAGCTTTTGGATAAAACATCTTACAGAACCTGACCTGGAGGACTGAATCTTCAGAGATGTAGTTTTAACGTGGCTCCTAAGATTTCAACTATTTCAGTACCCAACAGCGCATAAATCACTTAAAGATATCACCACTTCAGCAAACTAAATAACCTGTAATATATATATATACACAGTATTTACTATCAAGGCACCATCCAGCATTCTGAGTACATTTGTTTTGACTTCAGCTGCTTTTCTTTCTTCATTTTCTCCTTTAAATTGACTCGTGTCTCTGGTGCTGTTATTTCCTTCTAAGTAAAGGATCTTAATGTGTTTTTCCACCCCTGCTGACCTGCACCTCGTGCTTCTATATAAAGATAAAGTTTAAATGTGGACCGTGGGCGCAGCTGAAGCACCTTCGAGTACACAGCATCGATATGTTTACAGCACGGTCGGGTGTAATGAGAGCGGCTGTGGCTGTGGTAAAGACAGAACCACGGACTGATACACATTGGCTGGCGGTTAACAAGCCACAGCTCTTCTTTAAGTAGCCTCCTGTGACGCACTGGAGACAAAGGGCAGAATAAGAACGATGAAGCTTCTTCATAATGAAGATGGAGTCTGAGGGTGATAAAGGCTGAACAGATCAGCAGGTAGAACAAAGTGTTGTTAAAGTGGACGGAGTTAACAACCACACACTCCCCTCCTAATTTGATAAAGGCGTCCACCAAAACATCTCCATTACAGCAGTTTGTCAGAGATCCGACGCTGCTGGAGGGCTAACGTGCACAAGTCTGCTGTAAATGTTTCATCATTAAGGTGAAGGTCGGGCGATGCGTCATCGTTGAAGAAGACAAGTGGTACAAATTTATTAGGTTGGCTACGTACCAATGGAGTCAGCCTGTCACAGTGACTGGAATGATAAAGTGAGAGTATTTGTTGTCTGCAAATGGGCTACAATAAAACAGTACCACTGTATCTATATATCTTTATCTGAGTTCTCTTGTTACCCAGATACAACTTAGGGCTTTGAAAAACATTTCATGTAATCAACAACGCTTTCATTTACTAAAGGGCTGAATATACTCTCTATAGAGACGGTGGATATGCACATGGTTCTGTTTACTAGGTGGCAATGGGTCATAAATTTCAGGCTGCATGCTGACAGTCTACACGTACATGCTGACTGAAGAAATGGACGTCATACAGACCCTTGAACCGTTAAATTTTCGCTGTCAACAACAGTTTTTCTTTTTCTTCAAGGTAGAGCTGTAAAGAGAAAGCCTCCTTGCCTATGAGGGTTTTTTAATCATCAAAAGAAACAAAAAAAAATGTAATAAATCGGTAGAAACTGACGATTGCTGAAAATGATAAACCAGATATCAGTTTAGTGGATGAGAGCAGGGTGGTAACATACATTAATGGTAGACCATCGGAAGTTAAAAACTTCTTTTAACTTTGCTATGTTTCTTTTTATTCAACTGTCTGATCCCATGTGCCATGGAATAGTTGTCACTCATTTAATTTCACTAAAATAATAGTTAAATGTTATCCTCACGGTGGCGCTCGAAAACTAACAGTGGTTTAGTCGGGATTCATCTGAACAAAAATGTGACACCAATGGTTTTACTGGGAGCCTCTGGGACTTTAGTTGGTGGTAATGAAGAAAGAAACAATCTACTACTTTTTCCATTTTCCTCACTTTGAATTATCCTGAATTCAAATGCAACCAAATGGCTGTCGCTGAAAAGACTAATGTGGCTTTAAACATTAAAAGTCAAAAACATTTTTAAGACTCAACTTTACTTTTCCTGCACAAACCTTTTTCAAGTAATTACATCAACAGGATGAGAAGAGAAGATTTGAATAGAAATAATGAAAATTAGCATAACACAATAACAGCTGAGTTTTGGTTAAAAGATCTTCACTCAAAAGAAAACAGAAAGAAAGCAAAGCAGAAAAAGAAAACAGCTGAATTGGAGTTAGAGGGAAATATTATCTGAGACAGAAACCTAGCTGCCTTACTAATACAGGACGGACACAGGAGAGTTTTGTACAATGGCTGGAGAATTGAAATGCTGCACAGTCCACTCGAGGCGACAGCAGGGAAATGTTAAACTCCTAAATCAGACCCTGGAATTTCATTTCCCCATGTGGGAGACCTTTACAGCACATCAGCAGGGGGCGAGAACTTTTTTTTTTATTGTCAAAGCATGAGCCGAAAAACCGTCATGAACTCTAATCCACCTGCTGCTGCGACTGGAATACAAACCAGCGCTCACTCTCTCTCACCTGTCCTCGCTAGATTTGGACAGTCATATTCATTAGCATGTAATGATGGCGGAGACATTTAACTGGGAGTGATGAGCTAAATGATCCGGATGCTAATACACTTAGAGGGGAATGTGATCCGGCTGGGTTTTTGGGGTTTATGGTTTTCGTCTGCTGCTCGCTCGTCTGTTTTTGTTTGCTGCTTTCCGTCGGTACCGTCCTGTTCCGAGTTGATCCGAGGCTCTGCGTTCTGAATTTGTTTTGCTTTTGTTTGTGTTCTGCTTCATTCCTTCTATGACAGCCCTTGTTTCTTTCTTGACATGTTGTTTTTACATTTGCTGGCTTCAGATCTTGTCTCTCAAGTTCACTTACAAAAAGAGGCCAGGAAATACACCACTGTTTTACTCTCAACATTTTCTCCTAACAGTATTACCTCATATGTACGTGGTTTTGTGTGTTTGAATCCAGAAGCTACTACTCTCTAAGAGGCCAAAAGATATTCAGCTTACAATGATATAAAAAAGGTACAAGCAGATAATCCTAAATTGGGACCAAAGAACGTTGGTTTTTGATTGATCTGGAGCCAGACCTCGGGGGGGAGCTTGCCAACGAGCACCTGGTGACCCTTAGTTCATGGAGCTCTGTAGGGCACAGCCTGAGGTATCATGGACCCACCACCCACAGGTAGAGGCATAAAGGTCAGGTGCTTTGCCAGCTGGGCGGTGTGCTGTTTCTTGGCATCACGAACTGGTCCTAGGGACTGGTAGGGAAGGAGCTGGAGCTTGTGCAGACATGAAACAAAATCCTTGAGCTGGACTCATCAAAATTTGGTTTCAACTGACCAATCGATTAATTCTTTGACCATTGTCTAAGCAGCGTGATAATCGTTTTACCTACACAACAGTTTTTAAGGTGAAGGCACATTGTGTTTGCCTTCAATCTGATGTGTTGGACTCCAGAGCAGCCCCACATTCAGAAACTGAACTGCATTTGTAACTACAACCATCTGTATGTTGTTGGAAAATCAAACCCAGAAGAAAAAGAAAGCACTGGTTGATGTTTGGCAGCTCAGACGGTGTCCTCTAAGGACACGTTCCCCCAAGTATTTCAAACAAATGATAAACATATGATGCCGATCTTCAATGATCATCCTCCAAAACAACCCAATCAAGTTTCAAGTCTTAGCAAGCTGGCGGCCTAAAGTGTTTGATTTTGAGAATGTTTCCAAGACAAGCAAGAATAACTGGAACTTACTCACCTTTTATATTCTCTTCTGCTCATGTTCTACCTGTCCATGACCTGTTTTCTCTCCTCGTGTCTACAGGAAACGCCTTTGTGGTGAGCCTGGCTCTTGCTGACTTGGTGGTCGCCATCTATCCCTACCCGCTGGTCCTGACTGCCATTTTCCACGATGGCTGGATCGCCGGCTACATCCACTGTCAGATCAGCGGCTTCCTCATGGGTCTCAGCGTCATTGGCTCCATCTTCAACATCACGGGCATCGCCATCAACCGCTACTGCTACATCTGTCACAGCCTTAAGTATGACAAACTGTTCTCCAACAGCAACACCATGTGCTACGTCGTGCTGGTCTGGGCGCTCACCATCCTCGCCATCGTGCCCAACTGGTTCGTGGAGTCGCTGCAGTATGACCCACGGGTGTACTCCTGCACCTTTGCCCAGTCGGTGAGCTCGCTGTACACTATCACGGTAGTGGTGGTTCACTTCATCCTGCCGATCGCCATCGTCACCTACTGTTACCTGCGTATCTGGATCCTAGTCATCCAGGTGAGGCGGAGGGTCAAGCCGGACTCGCGGCCAAAGATCAAGCCGCACGACCTCCGCAACTTCCTCACCATGTTCGTCGTGTTCGTGCTCTTCGCTGTCTGTTGGGCACCGCTGAACCTAATCGGACTGGCGGTGGCGTTGGACTCTAGGCTGGGTCGGGCGATACCGGAGTGGCTGTTCACGGCCAGCTACTTCATGGCGTACTTCAACAGCTGCCTCAACGCTGTCGTCTACGGCGTCCTGAACCACAACTTCAGGAAGGAGTACAAGAGGATCGTCCTGATCATCTTCAAGTTTCACTGCTGAGACGAGGCGCTGAGGCTGAGGCTTGTGACAAGAACAAGCTATTAAAAAGTGATAAAAGAAAGACAAACTTAACCTTTACAAGGAGGGAAAACAGTGCTAATGAAAGAATAAGAAAATAAAGGCACACATTTTGTATGAGTCAGAAAAATAGAAGAACTTGAATAGCTGGAGGTGTGGAGGAGAGGTGAGTGGGTAGAGACAAAGTAAAATAAATGATGACGCACTGAGAGTTATCAGTGATGCCTTCAGGGAAAATGAGAGACTTAAAAATAGGAGGCGGGAGGCCAGAGCTCGGGAGTAACTCTTAACTTAGTAAAGTGTTTTATCATCATGTTCTTTAAGTAATTCACTCACAAACTACGATTCAGATTAAACATTGTGATTCCCCGTTTTCCCCTTGATTCATTTTGATGCATAAACTTCACAGTGAACTGGTTACAAGTCAGAAATACCCAACGCTGTCAATGTTTCCCAGAAAAATGAGTTTTTATCGAAATGAAAAACAGATTGGTGCTTTTGGGGAATATTAAGTCGTGTGATATTTAGTAATCATCATTAAAAGGTGCTGCACACCTGTCAGTCAGTCTGTCTTCTTGGCTATATAGTTGTTAATAACAGAAATTATTTAATTCTTTGGATTAAGAAGCCGACAAATCACTGGGATGAAATAAAAAGACAGAAGACATTTGTTAAGAGTTGCAAATGTGATCACTTTAGGCTCATTCAAATCAAAACTTGCCGCCGATTGACTTGAACTTCAGTCGCTTTGACTTGATAGCATTACCCAAACATTCATTTTTAAAAGTTATTGACATGAATACATCAGTGGTCTGCACAGAAGCTCTGACAAACAAACACATGGGCTGTGTATCAAGAAGTTGAACAATGCAACAATTCAGCATCACTCAGTGTGCACTCCCAACACATTACCTTGTATCATTAATGGCAAACCATCTACCTCACAATCATCAAGACTAAAAGTCTCAAATCTGTCTCACAGAATTAAAACTGCTGTGCAGTTTTTTGGTGTCTTTCAAATCCATTTATTATCAGCTTGTTCTCACTAACAAGTCATCAGATGTGGCAGCTTGGTCAGTGGTTCTGCATCAGAATAGCATCACCCGTAGGTTTCTAAAGAGATGCAGTGAAACTTAAAGTGTGGTGGTCTTGCCAGTCCCAGATCATCTTGGATGGAGCTGGAGGCTAAAGAGGTTTAGTAGCCACCGTTCAGGTTTTTAGGGCTTTTAACCAAAACTGCAATCTTTTCCCAAACCTAACCGAGAAGTTTTTGTGCCAAAACGCAACCATTTAAATTCCTAAAATGGGAAACGCATATGACGACCCTTTTCATCCAAAGTGACACTTGAATTTGAAGTGTAGGGCTGCTGACCAAGCTGCTGTTTCTGAGCCGGGATCGAGAACAAGTTGTTTTACTCAATCTGGACTTCCTGAATTAATCACCTCGTTCATACCCGCTGGTGCCGCACAATATTAATAGAATTTGCATTTTCGATCTGGAAGTGGCATAAATATAAACGTTGTCATGTAAAATCAACTGTCAGTTTGAGACAATAATTAGTTTTACTTAAGTTTTCAAAGTTATCTTTGTCATTAATTTGTAATTATTAATATAAATAAGTTTAAACAGTTTTATATGAGGTGAGGGGGGTCGGAGTGACTTGTTAAGGAGCAGGAATTCAGAGTTCAAGACTCGGACTTTACTTTTAGTGCCAACATTCTGGAAATTAAACTTGTGACTTTGCAAAAACAAAGACTTTTTTGGTTTGGAGTCTTTTTCCCCTCTGGGACTGTCTCACCTCTTCACATCATCGGTTTTCTTCTACCCGGGTCAAGAACAGCTCAGGTGGGATGGATGGACTCTCCACCTCCGCCTCTCCACATCCTGGTGTTAATCCGTTCATGTTTTCTCACACGTGGACCGGACGAGTCTGTGTGTAAGACGCTTCGATGAACAAATGCAGAGCGAGAAAAAATAAATAAAGACAGAACACAGTGTCTCTGCCATTCAGACGAACGCTGTGTGATTCCTAACTCATCATTCCCACATCACCTCCTCTCCCTCGGGAATGAAAATATTTACTTATTAACATGAGAATGACAAAAAAAGACAGACATGAAAAATGAGAAATTCATTTATGGTTGTTCTGGACATTTTTCTGACCACATCACTGTGTTTCACACTCTTGGAAATTGGAAGATGCACGTTGCATATGTATGGATAAGCAGGGGGTTGCTGCTGTTGTGATAATCTGCCTGTGCTTCAGTGTGTGTGTGTGTGTGTGTGTGGATCAGGCTGTTCTGGGACCAGTTCTTCACAGGGCAAGCTGTGGGATGGTGTGTGTGTGTGTGTGTGTGTGTGTGTGTGTGTGTGTGTGTGTGTGTGTGTGTCCATTTTTGTGCCAAAACGTTGCCGGTTTCAAACCCATCAAACGTCTTTAAGGAGAAATTTAAAGTGAAATACTCTTTTGTTGTTTCTTTTACTGCTCCTGTACGTTTGTAAGTTTGTTTACATGAAATCCAAAATGTTAATCAGTGACCAGGCTAGCTGTTTCCCCTTTCTTCCAGTCATTATGCTAAGCTAAGCTAATGGAAGATGTTAAAGTATTGATTATTGCTTTTATATCATTTAGCATTGCTTTGGTTGTAATTTAGCATATTAAGTACATTTCACTCTTAATATTTGATTTTTTTTTGTTTTTATATCTTTAAATATTAAGTATAAGCAACTGAAAATACAAGAAATTTATTTATAGTTACATAATAAAATATAATAAAAAATATTAGCACAAGGATCAATCATCATCAAGTTTCAGCTACGTCTACCAGAAAGCACAGTTTGTTTATAAAAACTGCTTTTATGAACCTTCAAGTTAAAATGTACGCGTCTGTATTAACACTGGGCTGAATGAGGTTGAGCGGGTGTTACATATAACGTTTGTTTCAACTGCATAAATGACTAAATTTCAGTGTTCAGCTGATTCTAACTACATACTGAAATATAATCGTACTGAAACGACGGTTATATGCAAACTGTATGCCTCCAAAAAACAAATTAAAGTCTGTGCAATGATTCTTCCTGATCATTTTGCTCCTTTGAAGGTTAAAAAGTTTGATATTAAATAAAAGAAACTCAAACACAGATGGATGTGAATTTACATCCATACGAGCTGCAGTTAGGGAATCGACCGCAGGTATCGGCCAGTTAGAGCAACCTGGCGAGCTGCAAGTATAATTGGCCCAGTGAGGGTTTAAAAAATAAAAAATAAAAAATACAGTACCGGCCTTTTACATGTAGTGGTGCCGATGAAAAGTTTCCTTTTTTCCTCTTTAAAAATCAATGCAATGATCCGAGCTTGTTGTCTGTGTTTGCATTGGAAGCCAACAGTAAATCAGAATGTACCTGTTTTCCTTTCATACGCTGTTTTGCACATCGCCGTGGAGAATGTTTGCTCTGAATGTCTGTGATGTCGACGAGAAGCCCTGGAAAACACGTCTTAATAAAAGAACGTTCACTGTGAGCTGCAGCCTCTGTCTGTCTGTCGCTTCCTTCACACAACACGTGAAAAGACATTTCACCCGATTCAATCAGTTTGCTGTCAAAGAAACGCTCCTTGATTGGCTCGACTTCCTCGCAGATGTTTGAACTTTGAGTTTAACAATGTGAACAGTCAGTGGGGAGGAAATCTTGTGATTTTCTGCTGCAGCTGGATGCTACAGTACAGAACGTGTTCAGTAACAATCACTCCTGAACCTAAATCAAGTCTTTTAGTTGCTAACTGTAATCATACCTTCAGCATAGTGGTGTAGTATATTCGGTGGTGATGCAGTTGGAGATGTTTGAAGAGAACACTGTCTTAGTCGTATAACAAGTTTATTACAACAAGTTCAGTATCGCAACAAGTAAAACGTTATTTTGAAAAGCTCCTGGCCGAATGATGAGAGACTCTCCTGATCTATGCGTTACAAACCCTTATATACAGTGGAGGTTATACAAAACAATACAATACAAGCAGTCTACATAAACAATAGTATAAATCAGTGTAAGATAGGGACAGAGGAACAGAGAGGCCCCAACAATTTGCTCTTAACCTTTGACCTGAAAATCCCTTAACCACGTCAAAGGAAACACACACAGGAAAAAAACACGTATGGGACTTGAGATACCCGATGACTCTCTTAACATATATTACAACAACAAACCTGACAGCTCTTTGGTTCTTTGGTACCCCTGTCCAAATAGGACCAAGATAACAGCTAGCAGGCCAAACAATTATCTTGATGTAAAGCATATATATATATGTAATAGTACAAGCATCAAGATATAACTATGCGTCTATGTGCAGACACCTCAGTGGCACTGGCATTTGATGTAACCCATGAATCAAACACAGACCTGGTCGTAACAGTTGTCCTGACAGCCTGAACTCTCATTATACAGTGTATAACTCTCTGCCCTGTCTCCATGTCAGACATATAAATCACCTCGCCGCTCTCTGTATCGGTTCAGTCTATAGAAACCTCTCACCACACTGACACTCGTCTGCTCTCCGAACACAAACCATCCATCCCTCTGCCCTCTCTTGAGCCCGTTGCTGTGGTAACGGGAGGAGATCTTAAGGGACGTCCTGTCAGTCTGGAGGAGTTGTCGCCGGGAGCGATGCCGCCGGTCAACGCCGTCTTTCCAAACTGTTTACACCAGGAGGAGAGGAGGAGGAGGGGGGAGAAAAAGCAGCAGATCGGGGAGGTTTTGGGAGACCAGAGGAGGTGACAGAGGAGCGGAAAGTGAGATAAAGGAGAGAAAAGGAGAGGAGGGATGAGGAGCAATAAGATAAGAAAGCAGAGGTGATGGAGCTGAGGAGAGGCGATAAGATTTCTTGCTGCCTTCTTTTCTTGTCATAAGACATGTCGTCATCCAAATGTAATGCACATCATGGAAAAAAAAACATGATGGAAATATGACGTTTATGTTTGTTTCCATCATGATCATGTTTTCTTTTTAATCGATACACTAACTTCTACCACTGCCACCGACTGTCATGTTTTGCTTTACATTATCACAACCCAAACACCGCTGTACAGAGTGTATTACAAGACTCATCATGTGAAAGCCGGAGTGGAGCAGCTGCACAGACTGTGTTTGCAGCTTTAGTTGAAATAATGGAAGCGCTCTACTCTGTCCATTGCTGTTGCTGCCGTGTCACGCAGTGACGTGAACAAATTCTCCAAGAGCGCGGGCAAAACATGCAAGAAATCAATAAATAAATAAACCAGTCACGGCAGATTGATGTCCACCATCAGCTGGGATCTGCACATTACTGACTGAACAGGCAGAAAAACAAAATACAAAAAAAGATAAAAATCCAGAACACAGGACACAAGGAGCAGGAGCAACAAGACGGAGGAACAAAACTCAGAACACAGTCGACTAAATACACATGAAGACAAGATGACGAGTCACAGGTGAAACTAATAAGGCTGGAACTGGAGGAGAGGGAAGAATTTCAAAATAAAACAGGAATCCTGTGCAAAAAGTCGCTGAATCACCTGACTATTTACATATATAAAGGTTTATTAAGTTACATTTAGCTCTTACTCTTAACGAGCTTTATCATTAGTTAGAAATACTTGAAGTTGCATCTTGCCTTCTGTCATTTTTCTATGAATTCATCTCCTCAGTTTTTCTCCCGCCTTTATCTCATTTATATAAATCATCCAACTTTGAAAAGTAAAAAAAAAAAAGCAATTAAATGAAAACAACCTCCGGCAGGATTTTGCTTGACTTATGTAACATGCACATGTTACATAAGTCAAGCAAAATCCTGCTCATGTTACGACTGTGTGAGCTGTGAGCTTGAATTTTAATGTAGTCACAGACAATCAACATGAGAGAGGCTGAGACGTGACCCTTAAAATGCACAAAGTTCTGTTGGCGGTCCGTAAGGTCAGACTGTTAACGAACTCATTATTGATTGTCCTGCGCATGGAGCTGGAGAACCCTCCATGACGGGAACTGAAAAGCCCGCATGAATAACAGTATGAATAACAGCTGACCTCTCGTGGTCTGTGGTTCACTTTCAATTGGTATTATGTAATCCAGCATACTGAGTGACAGCGGGCTGATTAGTAACTGACCATCTTCATTATGTGAAGAGCTTTGGATGTCGTCAAGTGCTACATGTGCAGAACTGACCTTCTGGAGGAGAGTTCAACAAAGCCAAAGGCCGGACGTCTGATAATCAGAACAAATCTATTAATCATCTATTAACTTGTCCTAAATCGCTTGTTTCAGATGAACAAGAACGTACTTGTTGCCCTAAAACCGCCTGTTCGCCAACATTTTGGACAGTGAAGTTATGTCATCTAGGACAAAACTGTAGTTTTGGTTCTTGGTACTGAAGCTCAGAAAAGAAACTAAATCTATAAGTGCAAACACTGACAGCAAACCTCCATCAAAAAGTAAAGAAACCTTTGATTCTGATCTTAGTTTTGAACCTCATATTAAGAACATAACCAAGAATCCTTTTTATCATCATCTATAGAACGTTGATTGAACTGCAGCTCTAGTGGGCTGTTCCTGGTCTGCATCTTTCGAAAGTGGTCCAAGGAGGGAACAGTGGTGAACCAGTGACGGGGTCATGGGATCAGTCAGGGTGCCCATGCCGATCCATGTCCACTGCCGAAAACGGCAACGTGGGCATCAGAACATGACCATGGAGCAATGGAAGAAGGTGTCCTGGTCTGATGAATCACGTTTTCTTTTAGATCTTGTGGTTTTCATCCTTCAACCCATTCAGACCCACAGAGTCAAACGTGCAGTTGTTACTCAGCCGAGAGTAGACTGGTTCTACTGGGCAGTGTCCAGTATAAATATGTGAACTATGATGCTATATAAGTACATTTACCATTCACCATAATCATTCACCAGCTGAAAAATCACTGGAGAAAGTCCCGAAGCTGCACATGTTCGTGTTCAATCATCTGCGTATGACTTCTGCTTTTCAATTAGAGAGCGACTGGCTGGTTTTGCTCATGGCGAGCCACCCACCACTTCTGAAGGATCATCCTCTTAAACAGAAAATATACATTATTCCCGGCTCGGCTTGACTCGCTCTCTGAGTTTTGAAATGGAAAACATCTTTCCAGAGATGAGAAGTAAGAGCAGAGAATCCTTTAAGCCGAGTGTCCACAGGGAAGCTCTGCTTATCTTGTGTTTTCAGTCAGAAAGGTGGTGCGGCTGCATATTTCTAAGAGCGTTCAGGGAACTGCCTGCTCTCCGAAACCGCAAAAATATTTCAGCTTCATCCATAACAAGACTCTGACAGCTTTTCAACAGTCTCGAGTTAACAGCGGGCGCTACACTCGCTCACACAGGCATCTGTTGAGCTTCAGGTGAGACACCTCAGGAGGAAAAACTGGACAGGTCAGTGCTGAGGGGCGATATGTTGGACTGTGAACGGCAGTCGGCATCCTGTAGGCGTCATTGAGGGCATTGGACAAACACCCCTTGTCTTCACTATCATGGTTTGTGTTAGAAAAGTTTCAATAAAAATAAAATAATTTGACGCCGCATGTGATCGGCCACCTCGCAACATCAGCTGACGAAATAATCTGCGAACAGTGAGTCTTTATGGATTAAACAATAACGGCAATATTCACCCTGGTGATAATATATTACAAAGTCTACCATTTAATCCATGTCAGAAAATTAATGAGCATGATCTATTTTTGGTATTTCATTTACAAGCTAATGAAATCTGACACTCCCCTGAGTTAAAGGATTAACCCAAAGACCTTCCTATGCTTCAGTCATGGTGGTGGTGTTTGGAAAACCCAATATTTCTGAGGTGGTGAGTGTAAAAGTCAGAGAAACACTAAAATCGGGTCATGCCATGTTTTCAAAAAGATATTATCTCCATTAGTAAGCTTATAGCAAAGACCCTTCATATGAACAGTGTACCGAGGGAAATGGCTTAGCCTTCACATTTATTAATGGAAAGATTGACCAAGTGGATCTGGTGCCAAAGGTTTTGGATATATAGTCAAATATGAGTCCAAAACTTTTTGGATTAGGACCAGCATTGATGTTTTGAGAGGCGTTGGGGTGTATGGTATGACATCTGGACTGAATAAACTCTGTGAACTATTTTAAATTGTACTAAGGTATGTCTGCTGGATTTCATAAAGAACTGCCTCCCATGCCTCTTCAGTTTTAACTGATCTCACAGTGCCGTATGCGTGACAAAGGATGCTGTCCAGTATGTTATGTTTAGGCATATGATCAAAGTCTACGCACTAATCCAAGACTTGTATTTGTTGGAAAGACACTAAAGTTTTCCAGCGGCATCGTTTATTATGACAGTTTTTCAAGGCATCTCTGAGGCAGGAGGAAAGGTTGCGGGAGATTAGACGTTCTTTGTGTACTTTAGGGAAGTTAAGAAAAACAGTCTTTAGAGTCTTATCATGAGCTGAGCGCTTCGTGTCTTATTCTTTTAGGCAATTAATCAATGATTCATTTATTTTTCTGATCGGGTTCTCTTTACTCCAGAACTCAGTGCAGCTGACATAGAACAGTACAGCTAGTCTTTGCTCTCTTCTTTTCTTAGCTTCCTCAGTCAACATCCTCTTCTTGTTACACTGCCCGCTTGCCCAGCTCCGGTTCTGGCACGACACTGAGTGGCTCCACTCCCCATCGGCATTCCTCAACACCCCAGACCTGAAGACTTTCTGTTCTTCCCTGTGGTACACCTAATTAAACTTGAACTTTTTTAGTACTTATAAACTGCCGCTACTATTACTACTAACTACCCATGCTCGAATTGGTAGTTTACACTGTTGTGGTTCGTCACAGAACCACAGTTTCATAAAGAGTCTTTTTAATGTCCCGTATCACGTAGACTCTGCATTGTGAGACTGAACAGAGCTCAGTTTACAACAAAAGCAAGTGCTGAATACAGTCGGTGTCATCAAAGTGTGTTCTGGCCTCTTTGCTGAGACGATAATAAAAAAAAAAGCTGGAAACTATCTGTGCTTAGAGAAAGGGGGCGAAGGAAGACCGACATGATACGGTTCTGTAAAACCCTGCAGCAAGAACTCAAGAGGGAAACCAATAAAACAATTCCATCTTCCTTTACAGCCCTCTATAGGGCATTTTCACCATTGTAAAGATAAATGCAGGACTGCACGTGGTCTATAATGAGCAGCTCATCTAAAATGCATGCTGCTGTTTCTGGAATACATGGCTTTACATTAGAGACTCGCCCTGCTCCCACACGGGTTAATGTAATTCCATCTCTGGCTGACCGTAAGTGCAACGCACGCTTTAAGGAGGGAAATTAGCCCCAACAGACCTTTTTCTCTCCGTCCCAATCCAATCGGCCTCCATCTCATTTCTATCAATTAGGCAGAAAACAGGATTACTCAGGCTGCATGTGCAGCAAATGTTGAAAAGCGTCTGCACCTCAGAGGATACGGGAAAGAAGAATATGAACTAAACCTCGGAGCTGCAAGGTCCAAAAACTGACAGGCTGTTAGTACAGGTTGAACAGTTTGCCTTTATGTGGTTAGATACCTCTGACAGTATTTCTGATATTTTGAACAATAATGAAATGAAATGACAAATTTGACAGATTAGCACATTTCATATTAATGTTTACACTTTATCAAAGCGTTAACGACAATCCAAAGATGCATTAATGGGGATGTTCTGTGCACAAAGACCAAGAATAGAGTCTGAAATTCTTTTTCTGAGAGTCAATTACAAGTTTGTGGCTGGTTAAAATAATTGGAAAAACTTAAGTCGGAGCAAACATTTAATTCCCAGTGGCCTTACTCCAGTCTGGTAATCCTGGGTGTAACTGAGACACGACTCCTTCGTGAATTTATCGTGGCGGACTGATAACGTGTCCGTCATAATTTAGGGCATTTCATTTTCTGACCTCTAACCGTGATCCACCCCGGCTCAGATGACGCATAAATTAACAGAAGTAATCTTCCCTCTCCACGTGAAGCGGGTAAAACGAAACACTCGACACGAAACTATGAGGTGAGTCAAAAGGTGTTTTTGATACAGCCGCCTGCACAGCACTGAAAACTATTAAATAAAGTAGAAAGAAATAAAGACATAGCTGAGTTACACTGATCTATAATCAGCAGTGACCTGACAAACAGCTAAAAAACAACCATGAGCAAAACAGATGGTCTAATTTGAAAAACTGGAAAAACAAAGTTACTGAAATGTAAAATTACTGAGTTACTGTCAAATCATGTGTTGAGTAACTCTAAAGGAGAATTGTATTGAGGTCCAGACTGTACTGATTAGAAGATCTTTGGGTGTTTCAATGTGTTTAAAGAAGAGACACACTTACTTCTTTAGGACCTTGTTGTCATGGCAGTGTGGGCATAACTAGTAAAAGGTCAAGCAGGCAACCTCTGCGACCTCCAGTGTTGGTTTCCTGGCGCCAATACTGCAATAAAGTCAGTAATAAAGAACGTAAGACAACGGAGGCTGAGCCCTCTTGTCATTTACGAACCACCTCATACGTGATTGAACTGCCGTTGATTACCTGTGACCTAACGTTACGGTAGCTCATGTCTAATCATCTGTGCCTTGCTCACCTTCGCTCAGTCAAGGTCTGATTAGAGACTTCCTCCTTCGAGCGTCTTTGCTCGACTCGACAGCGTGGGACTATGATTGGCTGAGTTGGATTAGCTGCCAAACCAAACTGAAGACAGGCAGTAGCTCAGGAGTTCAGCTTCACTGACACACAGTTGTCTTTTCTGCCCAATGCATCTTTTTAAAAATTTAATTTCTGGATATATTTCAGTTTGTATGAAGAGTAAAGTCAAACCATGATCATCGTTGATGGTCCATGTTGGGTTGCCACAACAAAAACCAAGTCTCATTACGTTCCATCCAAATGAATCGCAAATTTTAACCAAATTTAGAGCAATGCAGCAAAAGAAAACGCAAATTAATGCCATTAGTGACTGAAAATGAATGAAGTGAGAAAAGGGATGAACACCATTCTATTCATTTGGTGTTTTGATGATGGTCCAAATTCTTCCATAAGTGTTCAGTTGGACCGAGGTCTATAGTATGATTTATTTTCATACTGAATGGCATCTGCATTCACTGTGTTTCTCATTTATTCAGGTTTTTCCTTCAATTTGAAAAGAACAAGAACAAAAACAAAACTTTGAGGACAAGAAATACTTTTGGCAGCTACCTAAAAAAGAAAGCGCACACGTGGATACTTTCAACGTTATTTATTCTGAGCGAGGAAATGTGGAAATGAAAGACTGCTAAGATGAAAATATGTTATGTGTTTTAAGTAATTTATCAAATAAACATTTGCAGGTTTTAGTCTGTCCAATCTGGATCTGGAAGATGACGTGTTGGGCTCGTTCCGGTGAACTGAACTATTGATCGGTTGATTATATAAAGTACAGAATTGATTAAGTGACATTTAAAATTATGAATAAATGCAGCCTTTAAATGAGCATCAGTCCTCTTTGGGTAGCTGCACACCATTCATCATCGTCGTCTTTCTCTTAAAGTGTCCAGTGGGGAAAAATCTCATCCAAACTGTTTAGCACATGAATTCCATCCATCGAGAACAATGGGTGTTTTTGTCATTTTACAGCAGATGAAACATTTTTGTGACATTTACATGTGCAACAAACGGATATATACACAAACTCCAAGTGTGATGCTACAAATACTTTACACATAAGGCTCATAGCTTTCAGCTTTTACCAATTTTCACTGATAAATACTTGAATTTCTTTCGATAAACGATGAAAATCAAAATCCTTCTACTGCCACATGAACAGAGACGACGCACAACAGTACAGAAGCTTTAGAAGGAACTTACAGTACATGTTGATGTTTGTCTGCTTATTAAAGCAGGTGGATGGGGTTGAATATAACACCTACAGCTTGTAACTAAAACCTGTGTTTTATATTACATACATATTGCATTATATTACATGCAGAGCCTCTCTGTAATTAAACCAAAGTGACATTTTCAAGGTTAATTGTAAGTCTTAAAAATGCATGCTGTTGAAAAAGAATATCATTGAACATTAATTTAATGAATACATTAAAACATAAAAACACATTTAAAAAAAAAAGAATCCGATCAAAAAAAATAAAAGTTTTAAAGACGAGAAAAAAAAGGTGTTAAACCAAAGAGCTCCTACACAAAGACGGTACAACTAAAGGTTGATAGATTTTATTTCGGGGTTGAGTACCAGATCATTTTTGATTGATTCTCATTACGCTCATCAATCTGCGTTCTTATCGAATCCTGGCTCGTTGTTGCTCTCGCAAACAGACGGAAATATGAAGACAGTTAAAAAAACAACTTTAAAACATAAATTAAAATATAAATATTCTCTGTGTCAAAACAAGTTCAGCGTTTGAGCCAGATGTTCCACCATCAGGTGACTTTATGGGATTTTATCTCGTTCCCTTTGAAAACACAAATCTTGTAAATGGCATTTCAGTTCAGATTATTTGGCGTCGTAACCTGTTGGTAATGTTTAATCTCCCAGTCCAACGGAAACCTTAACTTTAGAAAATGCTGCTGCTGCTTCTTCAAACCATTTCTGTACAAATCCAAAGCGGTGACAGACTTTATATTACGTGATGTTGTGTGTAGGATCGCACTAGCTGTGTTAACGTACAAATGTGTTGCAAAGTTTTTAACCGAAGTACGAGTAATTCACCAAAGGAAAAACTTCCATCCACTACCGCTATGCAAAGCAGGTGGTGCCAGTCTGCGAACTATAAGAAGAGTCAGTGGAAGTGGTAAACTGAATTACTGTCAGGTCGAAATACGTTGATTGACTGGTATAGAAAATAAAAATGAAATTGAAACATCTGTCCCTACAGATAAAATGAGACGACTCGTGATGAGATCCGTATATTTGTAATTATTATAATTATTATAAGACACACAATCATAATTACGTAATCGATTTTTCCTTTGATGAAAGTTACTTGTGTACTCTTACTACTGTAAACATGATACATCTGTACTTGTACATGGTGGTGTGAACAGGAGCAGCTGGTTGATGAAAGAAATTTAAAAGCAAAAAGAATCAATCTTTTGTTTTTCGAATAATTTGGATCTGGAACTGCCAATTTGGATATCAACCCTTTTTTTTGTTATATATATAAAAAAAATCTGTAGTCTTTTGCTACAATAACTTTAAAATTAGTTACTTGATTTGAAGTTTGATGTTTTAAATGTCAAAGTAGTGCGCCGCTTCACTGAATAAGGCAAAAAAATCAAAGTGCAACAAAAAAAAAGTCGATTTTGTTTTTTCCTAAATGAGGTGGTCAAACTCTAAAAGCTCTGAATGTCAAGCTGTTACGAGTCCACGTTTAAAAAAAGTTTTAGAAGACCAAATCGATACTAGTTTGTGAGGTAGTTTGATTTTTTTTGACTAAAATATTAGAACCATCAAGATACTCAGGTTGTCAAAATGCTAAATTAACCTCTGAAAATCCTTTAAACTTTTAAAATCTGTTCAAGTCATCTCCTAACTGAAGGAATGATTTAGCTTTTATCATAATTACGTTATCGTTAGATTGTACTACGTGACTTGAAATGCGAGTAACTGCCAGTCGTCGTGGACACTGTAGTATTGCGGCGGTGACACGATAAATCCTTACAGCTTCGTAATGTTTAAACGTGTGATGGATGAACCCTAAAAACGCCGCCGTATCCAACAGCAGCAAATCAAAGAGGAAGAAATGTGCCCTAAAATGCTTTCTCAACGGCCCGGGGTGTGTGACATCCACCTGCCGACAGTCATTTCGCTTCATCACTGCACCATGTAGGTGGAGAACGTCTCTTTCTGTCCGTTTCGGGCGATGATTTGCTCGATGGCGATGTAGGTTCCCGTGAGGAACCCCACGAACCCGATCAGGCTGATGACGACGTTCCGTATGGTCGACAACGGCGACAGGCCCTCCGAGTGAAACACCAGAATCTGGAGGATGGGAGGGAAGATCAGCGCCAGGAAACTGCTGCTGACCGAGCCGACCAGCGAGATGACGAGGTCCAGCTCCGGTATCAAGATGGCGAGAGCGCCTGGAGGAGGAAGACGGACAGAAAGACCGAATGAGAGAGAAGTTTGTAACAGAAGTTAAGAAACTCATTTTAAGTGCAGACGCCACCAATCATTTCAACTAATAGATATCAGCAAGAAGCTTCCCCGGTTGATTACTTTCATTAAGACAATTACTTTATATATAATAAGTTTTCTGAACATTTATGATTAAATGCAAATGAGGCACTCATTTGCATACAGACATATAATCATTGGATAAAGCCAGGTTCATTTTGTTGACATGTCAGAGTCAAAGGTTTTTACTTTTTCTCACTCCATTAATTTAGAAAATAAATCAAATCCATTCAGAACCTTCAGAATATAGACAGGAGCCTTTAAACTCATCATGAAACTTCCCTAGTTGATTACCGACATTAAGACGATTATCGTTTGTATAAAGTCTTATGAAATGTTATGTTTAAATATGCAAATGAGGCATTATCTAACGCTAACGTCTGGTGAAATCTACAGACACAAACAGACAAAGTGAAGTCGAATAAATGACTATTAGTCTGAAAGAAGACGTACGTCTATGCACTTTGGGAAAACCCTATGGATGCCTCCACATAGAAGCCTATATATGGTGTGACTCGCTGTGCATCCATCAGTGGACACACCCTTTACTTTTCTAACACAGAACCATGATCAAACGTGACGTGAGTTTTCATTTTTGTCATACTCTTCTTCATAAAGTGTTCCATGTTGACGCTGATGAGAGCGTTCACTCTTTAGGACTGTGCTCCCCTCTCTGTGAACCTTTGCGTCTGCAATAATATGTTGCATACGAGTTGCATGAAGGTTATGGATATGAACAGAAAAACTGCAGAATGTTTGTTTTGGAGAAACTCCAGTGGCCTTAAGTCTGCAGGAATGTCTTCTTAGAGATGGACAATTTTGGTATTATCTCCACTGTGCACACACGCATCGCGATTCTGAATGCAGCCTTTTATAGACTAAATGTGATTAAGACACCAAACAAACAAAGACTTGATGGGATAAAGAGCGTGGGAAAACGGTTTCTCAGCATTTGCAAAAAAAATGTTTGGCACTGAGAAATGAATACATTTGGTATTTTATGTTTAAACTTTGTCAGAAACGATTTGAGTGTTGAATTTCACTGCCAACTGCTTTTCAAGGATTAAATTCATCATGACTGGTCTGGTTCTTTTTGATATAAGCTCCCAGTATTTTTTTTTTTCCAGCTACTAACATAAGAAAGAGATTTTGAAGCTCCGATATCAGCTGGTCTTGAGTGACAGAAGCTTTAGAAATGTTAAAAGTTCTCGATGCTAAGACGCATCGTGATGTGGACGTGAGAAGATTCGGCATCGATGCAGTGACAGAACGTTGACTGTTGATCATCAGGCCTCAGCTGAACAATAAAGTTTTGAACTTAAGTTGTTACGTCTGACTTGCATTGAATTGTATTAGGAATCGTACCGGGAGGCACAAATTAGCCACGTACTAACGTCAGCAACCATAAAGAATACGCTGAGCAGCTAATCAGACGTAAATTAAGGCACTGTCAATGTTACCGACTCTAAGACAGAAGAGAATAACCCAAACTGTGGCCACTTTACAGATGAAATAAACTTGTACACTTTGTTTATGTACTGAGCTGGGTCATGTACTATTCAAAGGATGAAGCTTTTAGACCGTTGAAAGCAATTTCTAAATAAAAAGGGAGTACAGCTTTAAAACCGAACAAAGAAAGTGAGAAACTTTCTACTATGGGTCTCTTTTCATTCTGATTTTACACATATGTACTCCGGTGACACGAGAATTGTCATGTGTGATTGAAGATCAGGTAGGGAAAATTAAAGCCATGGCAGATAACGGGCCGAGAAGGTTCAGAAGGCAAGCAAGAGAAAGAAGGACGGATGAGAAATGAGGTGAGCCGTACCGCGGGATGAAAGGGGAGGGAGGAGACAGGTGGAGGTCGCAATGGGAGAAAAACGGCATGTCAAGAAGCAGAGGATAGAGATGCTCGCTGGGAGAAGATGAAGCTGTGATTGTGGGGTTTGTTTTTCATGTGTCGGCGGGAGCGGCCACCACGCTGCCATGGTCACCGGGACCTGAGTCATCTTCACCCGTTGCTGTGGAGACAGACATAAACAACAACAGGCAGTCGTGTTTGGACAAAACAAGCTCTGACGTAACCGAGGTGTGTGTTTCCATTCCTGCTGACACACACACGTTTCGCTTTGTCCGTTAGCATCTTCTCTGCAGTGAGCGGAAAGGACGAGTCAGGTGTTCTTGTTCTCTCTATAACGTTGGGCACACGTTAACAGCAGGGCTCTCTGAACCTTAATCAATTATGCGCTGCTGCTTGTTCACAAACTCTGTCATATTAATCTACGGGGTGATGGCAAGGTCGCGCTTTCATGTGACAAGTACGCCGAAAGCACCTTGCCACCAGGGAGTAAACCTGTCACGTCTAGGAAAAGCCCTCTCGCCATCGAAGAGATCCCTTCAAACTACACTTGAAGGTTACCGAGCCATCAAACGAGGCATGAAGGAGGACGGCGATGCACGGTCTTAAGAAAGAAAGAAAAGCCTCCACAGCAAATAGACTGCAAGGCCGTAGCTAAGAAGGCGGATACTTTCCCCCCGAGAGAGACAAAGAACGTGGATCATCGAGCGGCTTCAAAGGGCCGGAGAGGGAACGCTCCGAGCACACTAATGTTGTCATACATCCTCCGATCTTAAAGAAACAAAGATAAATATATACTCCACGTTTCTACCGTCGGCCAGCTGGGACTTTGGAGAGCTGGAGAGCTTCACTTCAGAGAAGGAGAGAATGTAATGATGGTGATTTTATGATGTCAGGAAAAGGAATGCGTTTAATAAAGGCAAGGTGTACCTCTGAGGTCGGGCATCATGTTTGCATCTTGAAGACGAGGAAGGTGTGATAAGAAACTCCCGTGTGTGACATTAGCAGAAATGGAATATAATATGCAAAGGAATGTTTTCATTAGTTCAATAAGAATGGTTTTGTTTTTGTTGCCTTAGAATGAGGCTTTTAAATCTACAGACCCACAGGTCCTCTTCTACAGAGTCCGCTATGTTGCACTGCCGTGTTTCTACAGTCGTCCAGAATAAACTAACTAAACACAAACTTTTAAGTTTTTCACGAGTTTCATGGCCACTGTTGGTTCTCCTTCATGTCTGAAAGGACTGGGTGAAGTGAAGGGGTTTCAGTCTTTGGCTACACCACTAGATGCCACGAAATCCTACATAATGTAACCCTTTACATAATGCAAACTGTTTTGCATTGGGTAAATAATGAAACATTATTAATGTAACACACACGCTTGAACCAGAGAGAAAATGCAAAAAGCAGAATAAAACTATGAAAAATAAAAAAATAAAACATATGGTCAGAAATGGAAAAATCCAAAATCATTAAAAGCCATGTGTCTAGATAAAACTGTAATCTGTGCACTTGAAAATTTGAAGACGAAACAGTTATTAATTCAGTGCAAATATTCTGTGGATGTCAGGGATCAAGTCTGGCATCAACATTCTGCAGATAAAAAGACGTCGAGATGTCATTTGATCTACAAATCACTGAGTTGTTGCTGAGTCGACAGAGTGACACAACCAGCCGTGAGCCAGTTATGGAAAGCTGGAAGAGAACCTAATGCTGTCGAGACAGGAGGAGGCTCCAACGCAGGGTTCTTAAGACAATAATAACAGTAACGATATCCTGATGCATCTTTTGGACAACAAAACTGGAGCCACTAGCGACTAGAAAGTCTGAGCTTTTATCTTCATACCTGCCAGCATCCAAAGACACGCTGGGCAGGCCAACCCGGCTCAAATAAGCAGCCAGAAGAAGAAAATAAAGACTGACTCAGAGGGAAGAAGGGATGTGGGGGGTCTCGCTGCCTTTAGACTGTCAGCGGGCGATTCCTGAACTGAGCCCACAATTTTCAAATCCACTGGGTGAGACAGCTCCTCAGCCTGGAGAAGTCAATTACCTCCAGAGCTACAAAGCTGTAGCCAGCGGTCGGGGATGCTCTGAGGTTGGATCAAAGATTAGTAGGGAGGGTTTCCTTTTCTCTGCATCAACCTGAATGTACTAGACACCGTCCCACTGCCTCATTTCTTCACCTCGCTGTTAGCAATCACCAAGCAGGATGGAGCCACAGAACCTGGCTGCCTCCAGCTTGGGAGATGACTTTCATCTGGCACAGCCAGAACCGGATGATCTGCTGCTCGGTGGACTATAGCTCGTTAAAGACGGGAGCTCAGTCTCCCCAACAGACTCCTTTCACCGGGACCAACAGCAAGTGAACAGTCAAGGTCTTTGTATGCTAACGTTAATTAGCTCAGCATGTCTGCTCAGCATGGAGTCAGCAGCTGCAGCTACAGTAAACTTCTCTGACACTCCAGACAAAATGATCAAATCATGGACCAGCAGGATGGAGAATAAAAAGGTCTTCTTCATTCTTCATCAAGACTAAATGCCTCAACAAATCAGTCAGATCAGGCTTTTTTTCTGAGGATATTAAGAACACATCCCACTCTGACCCTCCTGCATCTCGCCTTATGATTTAGTTAGTGAATGACTTATTAAATCTGTGTCAGTTGCCGTTTTAAATAGCACCTCAGCTCAGTCCCTGTGGGTAAATATGTCACAAGTGTATCCATTTTAAATAAAAATCAGTGGAGGTGGTTTCTCTCTTTAAAGATTTTTGAGATGTATCTCATTCCCGTGTAGCGCCTGATGGTGGCTTGTCGATCATATGAACAGTATGATTTCTTTTATTTCAACAAAAAGAGAAAGAAGAGACTCAAAACCATGAAAAGATTGGAAAATGAAAGCAGATCATTTCCTGTTCCTTGATTTATTAATCTTTAGTTCGGATAAAGTGCAGACACTGTTATTTAAACTGGTTGTCCTGAAACATCATATTCAGATGAAAGGTTTGCATCAAACCTCCACTTCTGGTTTTTGCAACAGACGCACCAAAGATGCGTGCACGGTTCTTTGGGTTTGAAGTGAAACATCATCATTGTCAACCAACAGTTGTAACTAGAGAGAGAGAAAAAAAAAAGATCCTGTGTTTTTGTAGTTCCAACAACTCCAACAGAGTGATACGTCTTGTCTTTCACTGATCGCCTCTTGTTAATTTTACCGTTCGTGCAGAGTCGCTGTGATTGGCCAGTTTGTGCTGGCTAACCTTGATTGGTTGTTTGATTCAAACTGGGTTCAGTTTTAAGGGTAGATGGCCCACAAACAGATTTCTTTAAAGAAACATTTTAATTAAATATTGTTAGAGTCAATCATTTGAAACTAAATTATAAAATTGCTGCTTTCCTGCTACACAAACTGACCAAGTTGTGGAGTAAACCTCTCACACTGTAAAAAGAGTTTTCTTCTTTTTTGTAGGAACCAGATTGACTTTGCCTCAGGATGAGGTGCTACACTTTTGCAGAGGTGATTATTCTATGTTGTGTAAATCCTGCAATGGTGAACTGAAGTCCTTGCTGTCGGCTACAAAATAATATGTTGCCGAACGTCTCCTGCAGATGGTCGAGGTTATTACACTGGAGAAGGTGATCTACTTAATGGATGTCGACATTTCTGAAACAACAGCAATTAGATGATGGAAAACTCTTTTAACGTGCGATGGTTCAGTGTTTTGTTTCGTTTCCTGATGGTAGGAGTTTATTTGTCAGTCCAACCTGTCAATGACAAATCCACAACTCATGATTATGAAAGACAAAGCTGAAAAACAAAGATGCTGATTTTTCCATTTCTCTGTCGCAGTCTCGTCATAGCCGGCAGAGTCTATCATTTAACACAACATCCATGATCCCTAACAATCATTACCTTGGCATCAAACACTCCTCCTCTCCAATTTTGTCTGAATAATTACCCTCTCTCCATCGCGCCTTGTTGCCGTCCAATTCTTCATGAACACAACCTCTGGCTCACCTCCCTCTCTCGTACTCCTTCATCACTGTGTTGAGTCAGCGAGTCTCCTCGCCCTGATGAACCGACTGATGTGGAAAAACTCTTCTCCAAACCAACAGCTGCGCTCGGGATTAATCACTTTAAATTGTTGCTCTAAGGACGGATGTTCCAGACACGCTGAACCTTGTTCTGTCTCAAGCCTTGACAGGCGAGATGAAGCTGTAACTATTTCAGAGCCAGCACAAGACCAACGACGTGGCCTGAGAAAGACTACGAATAACAGCCATCCATAATGATGGTACCAGGGTGATTTACACAGCAGATTCTGCTTTTTCTGCTGTAAAGAAGTAATTAATTATTCCATTAGCCGAATCATTAATCAGTTCCCAACAGTCATTAGTTACAACTTACCATGTGAGAATTTGGAGACGTTACTATGTGATGGACATTTTACCTCTATG
The DNA here is from genome assembly GCF_000972845.2 of Larimichthys crocea. Classification (NCBI taxonomy): domain Eukaryota; kingdom Metazoa; phylum Chordata; class Actinopteri; family Sciaenidae; genus Larimichthys; species Larimichthys crocea. The sequence goes on along the minus strand of NC_040011.1, from coordinate 11,588,149 downwards.
CTAGTGGGTTGACTCTAGAGATGGAAATGTTGGTCGACTGAATGAAATAAGTATAGGATCTAAATCTATAGGATGGACTGCTATGAAATTCATGGTCCCAAGAGGATAGATCCTCAAGACCTTTGTGATCCCCTGACGTTTTATTTAGCACATCCATGGGGTTGACATTCATGTTCTCAACTAGATGAATTGTGATAACTTTGGTGATCCACTGACTTTACATCTAGGGTCATTACCAGGTCAAAATTCTCAGACGACCAAAAACTAGTTTGTGCAAACTTGAGCTGCGTACCAGCTTGTGTTTAATGGATTAATGTTAGTTAATCTAACCACAACTCTAAAACATTAACATAAAAACAGAGTACAAAGCATGTTCTCTCAACAACTTAGCAATCTTAACTTTGCTGTCACAGAGGAAAGTGTAGTGCTGTGGAATGCACCTTTATTTAATATATACTCTACCTCAAGCCAATACAAGTCATCACGACTCCGGCAGCAAATAAAAATCATTTTAACTTGGCCAAACAAACATTTTATGTGAGTCTGAGGAGAGGGTACATCTAGAGGGTTTTGCAGAAAAGTACAAACATTACGTTTGCTCTGCAATTACAAGCTTTTGTTGGAGGGGTTGGCTGTGCCCTCCTCGCTAAACTATTCCTTCTAGATCCTCTGCAAATAGCATTTCTTAGGAAATAAAATAGATTATTTCAGCCCTTGGGATACACTATAAGAGTAGTCTGAACCTTTGGCCAAGTGGAAATGGGATGTACACTCATCAAAGTTACCATTTCAATTTGCGGGAGCTCATGGTTGTTTGAAATTACGAAAATACAAGGTAACAGGAAGCTGTCATTACTCTTCCCCGTGAGTGTGTGTGTGGATTCATTTAATCAGGAGGTGACAGTCTGCTGGAGGGTCTGGAATCAATTTGGACTGTGACGATTATTTATTTAATTTTTATTTAACCTTTATTTAACCAGGAATAAGCTATTTTAGGGAGTTACACTGAGTCAGAAACAAGAGACAGATGATATAAAACACACTAAAGCCTTACACCAGGTGGTTTGTGTTTAGTTGGGAAAAGCTCAGACCTTTGAGTGGTCGCGTCCTGCACTGAACTGATTGCCTCAGCATGCGTGACCGAAGAGAAAGCTCAGCGCTCAGCAGCATTGTATTTTGCTCCCGTTGATACTCACAGATATAATTACGGTTCATTTTCTGCTTCACGTTAAAAGCTATCCAGCGGGAGGCTTTTTGTGCTACACCTGTAGACAATACAACATATTTTTTGTCACAGAATTAGTGGCAATTTGTTAGTGGTGGTGTTGGCACTATTGCTCTAGGGCTATTCAGTGTTTCAAACAAAAACACTTTAATTAGGCAGGTCCGCCCGGGTATATTAAGGGTCCCAAAAGTATTATTAGTACCTTTGGGCATTTTTTAAAATACTTTTTATCTGTGCAGGAGAACCATATTGATTAAATTGATTAATTAGTGGACAATATTGCCTCGCTCTACCCTCACGAGCTGTCAGACAAAGAGAGAAAGATTTGTTGTGTCAGTATGCATGTTTCCATACTCATACTTAGAGTAGTGTTCACACTGTCAATTATGTAAAAATTCAGGGTACTGTAAATGCCTAGATGGTTGAGTGTGGAAAGCTGGACACAGTACAAAGTGTAGACTATACAGAAGTGTACTAAAAGAAGTATCCAAATTGAGACCTGAGAGAGATGCGACGACAATTCTCTGGTATTGTGTTAGTAGACACGGACAAGATGGATATTTATCGCATGCGGCCCACCTGCTGCTGTGAAAACTGCAAGGTGAATAAATTTAAGCAGTTTAGTTAGTTTAGTTTAGTTAAGCAATATAGAAATAATATATTGGTATCTTTTAGTTTTCAAAATGTTATCAAGGTGAACAACACCTTTTCCAGGATGTCCTGTCATATGGAAAACGACCGGCACCACTGCCAAGAAGGGCTGAAAAAAATAAAATATTTAGTAGCGGTACTGCTCGTGACATCTGGTCAAAAGTTGTTTTTGTTCATTTCGAGCTTTCTTTAAAGCTACACCCTATAGTTATAGCAAAGTACAGCAGATGTGTCGGCATTGAAGAACGTCTAAAAAGGAAATTATTAACATAAACATCTGCCCACAATGTGGTTTGAAATCTGTTTTATGCTCACATTTCCAAGCAGTAGTGCAGTTTTACCAGCAAGCCTCGGCTTTCAAGGCTCTCCATGAACAAATGCCCTTTAATATCATGTAGAATTATTTTCCACCTGACCAAAGCAAAGCAGGTGCTCTTGACTCCACTCATGTCACAAACAGCTGAAAGATCACTAAAGCACTAAATGATCCAAACCGTGCAAAGCACGCTCTCCGTAAACGTGGATGTCGGTGTAAAAAACGAGGACATAAATATACAAAACAGCGCGTGGAAGAAAAGGCTCCAATTAAATGTCAAATAAAAACAAGGACATGCTGCTTTATTACCGCAATTTAAAAACCCCATGAAGACGGTGAAGTACCCAGGCGTATAAAAACATACCTCTTACTGTTAAATAAGAGAGATTCAGCCTTGAACAGCTCCTGGATTGTATGTGTGAGCGGGCTAATAAACAGCAATGAGGAGAGAGTGCGGCGTGTTGTGTGAACATGTGTGAGAAAAGGAACAGCGTGGCCTTCGGGGTGGAATAACAACAATGTTTACTTTCTATAACAGAGACAATTGAGGAAACGGATTGCTCTAAATTGTATGGCTGTGGGGGACAGTATGATAAATAAGGATGTTTGCTGCTTGTTTAGAGCGTGCTTTCATGAATAAATCCATATCAATCTCTTCTGAAACTATAATTTTTCTAAATAAGTGACGTACGTCTTGAGCGAAATGGAAAGCGGGCCACGGGGGTGAGCAATCATGTTTCCTGAACGAGTTGTAAAAAATTATATCAGATTATGAGGACAACCTGCTCACAATCATGAGCGGGAAATGGTGGCCTATAAGTAGAGACAGGTAGTAGATTTAAATTTGGTGCAGGGTTACAACTAATGATTTGTTTTTTCCATTATCTAATCAATTAGTTATTTGGGCCATAAAATGTTAGAAAATTTTAAAAGTTTGCCAAAGCCGGAGGTGATGTCCTCAAATGTCTCGTTTTGCCAACAACCCAAAGATAATCAGTTTACTGTCATAGAGAACTAAAGAAACCAGAAAATATTCACACTTCAGGAGATGAAATCAAAGATTTTATTCTTAAAAAAGGCGATTCATTTAATAGTTGACAACTGGATCGGCCCGAGTGTTCGTTGCAGCTTTGCCGTGGTGCCGAAAAAGAACATGGCTCAGTCATTTCCAGAAAAAGGGATAACTGCCTGACAGACAAACTGAAGTGACGGTAGAAAGGGCGCACTCAACTATGTGAAGGGCCGAACCACATACAACCATACAACAAAAGGTTTAAAAAAAAAAGAGGACAAAAGCATATTTTGAAACACAACACAAAACCACCAAACTAGATATTGCAGTAGCACCCAGTTATGAGCTGCTGGTCTTCCTTTGTGGCACATTGTGCTACACGAAATGTCATCAAGAGACCTTTCCAGCCTGCTATGCAATTTGTTGTAAATATAACATTTCATTGTGATGGATCCCCAAATAAACACAAAGGACGTACTGGAGTCACTCAAGGGATAGCAAAAATGAAAGTCTAAAAGACCCTCTGCAATGCTCATGACTGCCTGATCACTAAATCTGAAAGTGTTTGACTGAATGAACACCAGGAAAAGCAACGGCGTCATTAAAATCGCAAATGGTTTCTCTGGGATACATGAATGTAGCAAACAAACTTCCTCAGATATCTTGTGTGCAGACAACTTGATTTTTGTTTGTGGGGGACAGTAGTTGATTAAAGACACATTTTATGGTAATCTATACATTAGGTATGCCCATAAGTTTAATTTCATTTGAGTATGATTCATCCTCTGGGGACCATGAATATTCGCAGCAGATTTAATGCAAATCTCGTACTGTTGGTTCAAGGGAGACGTAATGTAAAGTTCAAGGCCATAAAGAGTCATCTTCATGAATTTTCATGGATTTTTCCATGTAATTGTTACCCAAGCATTGGCAGATTGGCACCAATTATTCCTTAATATCCTTTTAAACTTAGATTTCAGAAGAACCACACTTCCGTTTTTTGGTTCGTACAAAATCATTTTCCTCCCTAGAGTGTGTTTAGATATGCCTGGATGCCTTACAATCAATACCAACAACTGAATGTTGTACCGACAAAGTGGACACATCCTCCAAAGGCCTTCAATGTTCTTTTCACTTAAAGAAGAAGTTGTTCAAGAAAATCTAAACTAATAAAAGTCAAACGCTTCTTTCTTTCAACAACAAACATATTAAGCTGCAAACACTTCTGGGAATACTACAACACAATAATGACAAACAAACAAACAAAAGAAGCTCTCGTGGGCATTTAACTTTAACTCCTCACCAAACAAGGTTGGGGATAAACAAGCAACATGACTGTTGTCCTCTCACACTGACCTCTAAGAGCCCTCGGGTGTTACTCAAGGTTTTTGTCCTACGATGTGTCAAAAAGACACTTATATACCAGCTACAGAGAGGAGTTCTGGTTGTCGTCACATAACAAAGATGAAAAAAATCAGTTCGATTCACAGTGGTCCTTTTTGATTCTTTCATTTTATGGACTCTCCTCTGTATAAAGCTTCAGCTTATTACCTGAAACTTGAAAACTCAAAAGTCCCATTATGGTGGGATACTGAGCTACCCGCAGCATGCTCTTATTTTCCCAACTCAGCCAGTCTGTGATGTTTTATACCAGAAAATACCAAGAGGATAAGAGAGGCAAAGATCAAGTGTGAGTGACTTTAAATTCTTAATACTAACTTTCCATGGCTCCTGTGCTGAAGCACACCGCCCTCACAAATTCAGCCCTGTGTTTTGTTTTTCTTTTCGTTCTTTATGCAGTGCCTCTTTTCACCTGCAGGCTGAAGACTAACTAGCTCTATTTCATGTATTTTGAAATGAATAAGAAAATATCACACCAATGGTCCATTACTCCATTGTAAGGTTTACAGCTCTCTACCTTCTGAGCTGATTAGAATTTTTAGGACCTTAAAAATTTGGGTCACGGACCAGAATATTTTGAGCAACCCTGATCCAGACACAGAGTGAGAAAACATAATGACTACGCAGGGCTGACAACGGAAAGAAGGCTGAGGAGGAGTGGAAATGAGGGAAGATGAAGTTGGAGGGCGAGGCTGACCTTCCCTGCCCAGCAGGAGGTCCATGCTAAAGACAGAAATCCCCAGGCTGACCTGTCGGCTCGCAGTCCGCCAACTCTGGCTGTGCTTCTTTTAGCTCGGGCTGACACACTAAGTGAGCTGTGGTCTGGATGTTTGGGGACAGCAGGTTGTCATTCAGAGATAAGGCTGTTCACAAACGTGACTTGCACATTCAGACACCATGTTCTGATTCGTTTCTCAAATGTGACCTTTTTGGGCTGATTGTTCTTCCTGTCACTCGCAGGTGATCAGGTGAGACTCACTGCATTGAAGAATTTCCACCTTATCTTACAACAGGTGCTGTGATAACGACAAAGACCGAAGAAGAGGTATGCAATGTGTCATTACGTGCGCCACAGCAGTCACATTCGCAGACGTTTCTGTTTCCTGTGGTGACCCAGACATAAATATCATATTCCCACAACACACCACGTATGGCTCGATGTGACCTGTTTTTGGTAGGAGGTAGTTTCCTCTACTTTGTTTGTTTCTTGTCATACCGTACCTTTAAATACAATAGAGTACTTCACTTTACACCTTGTGACGAAGAAGCCATTTATCTTGCAAACTAGCTTGGCTATTTACAAATGCCAGGATTGTGCAGGATGTCAAATGTAACGCAGATGAACGATTCTATTAGAAAGTTGACTAAAGTCACACTACGAGGTTAGTATAGGGTGGGTTTAATCCATAAAGCAGGGGAAGTCAGTCTCAGTCCTCCTCATGCCTAAACCCAACCAACTCAAACCCACAAAAGAAACGAGTACAGGCCAATCAGAGACAGGTAGGATGTCCCTTTTGTTGAGCAGCGGTGTAGAAACACTGTCAGAATAAAAGAGTCGCCGTTCAAAATGGAATCTCCACCAAAACGGAATAAAACTCAATGATACTTGTATGGTGGTTCCGGCTCTGGGTCCAGAGGTAAAATTGTAGCAGAATTTTATTTTGTTTTGTTTCTTATGAATGAATTCAATACCCGTGAACATTTGTCCTAGTACAGAAGAACTGGACTACCATAACCCTGACCATGAACTGGAAAACTATGTAGCACTACTTAGTGGTGCGTCTGCTCTTCTCTCCTTTATTGTGGCTAAAATAGATCTACAGTTGGTTCATCACCTGACCTCTGATCTGTGAGTGTCACTGCCACTAACAGACACAGGGGTAATTCAGATGGACTGAAACAGCGCAGAAAGCAAAGGCCAAACAACAGAGGTGAATTATCTCCACAAGACGTAAAGGTGAATATGTGCCTGCATCGTGATTCTGAAAGAGTAAAAAAAAAAAATGACAGCACTATAATAAGTCCAGCAACATGCAGCATGCGGCATGCCACCTTTGTGCCACAGTGCTCCAGGACGGAGTACAAAAGAGAGGAGGAGGAAGAAGAGGAGGAGGTTCACGCGACATCCTCGTGTCCTCTCTTGTTCCCGTCAACAGCTTAACAACACAGCTCAGATCAAGCCTGTGGCAAAGTGACTGAGACGAAAGAAACACTTTTGAAAATGCATCCAATAAAGCTGCCATACAGAGAGGAGATAATTCTCACCTGGTATAGAATATATAGAAAAAGAGAGGGTTTTATGGAAAATAAGAATGGTCTAGAATTGGGTTGGGTTTTCATTAGCAGTGTTTTTGTGTCTAATTGCAGCATCTTTCAAATTATTCTGACAGTTTTTGTTTGTGGAAAAATTAGCTAATGGTGGAGAAAATTGGTGCAGTCTAACAACCCATTCATTTGTGTCCTCAGCTCACAAGAGAGGGGCGAAGGAGCAGGGGGTTTATTGGCATGAATCTCTTTCTGCTGCGAGGCAAGGCAGCTTTATTTTAAAAGGCAAAGCAAAAGCAGTGCCTTTATCGATACAGCACATGTGGACGTTAACGATAAATCAAATGGCTCTTATGTGAAAGTGTTGCTAGAGTTTGTGAATCGGCACCTCTGGCGTTGTTTTGGTTAGCCGGTTCATCTGGTTCTTACAACTTTATGGTCAAAGGAATCAAATATTTATTAAGTTAAAGATTTATTTCTGTGTTAAAAGGAGTTTTTCTTTGCCCACACCATGTCGAAGGCTACAGGGGGTCTCAAACTAAATCTAGCTGCTAAAGAGCCAGAGATTTTCTATAAGAGGTGGTTAAGAACAAGACTAGAACGAGAGTGAATAAAGGACTGTTCTTCATGTTGGTTGAAACTAACTGAATGCTGATCTGCTCCATGTCTGATGGATGTGCTAATATGTTACCATATCAACTTCATGAGGGTGTTGTGGTGCTGAAAACATTTGGCAACATGCGATTACAACTTGATAGGTTGATAAAGTTTGTCAAGGCTTTTTCCTGTGAGGTTGTTTTAGAAATCTAGGATCTGCCAGGATTGGTCAAGAATTAGTTGATGCAGCGTTACCAGAGGGTGTCTGTTAAAGATTTATTAACTCATCAGAGGGCGATCCTTGACAAACCCTGTAACATGCTGTTATCATGGCACATACAACTTCAAGAATCAAGATAAAGACATGTAGCATTCCCACAGCTGCCACTCAGAGGCTCTGTGATCCAAATCAACAGTAACAGCAACAGTAAGGTCCTCCACCCCTCAGCCTATCTCTGCTAAATTAGAAAAGAGCGCTCACTTCAGAAGAAATCTTCCTGCATTGAAATGAACTGACCTTTCGATCCGCATGCAAGTCAAAGCACAGCTCAGCAGAAAGAAAGCGATGAGCGAGAGGGACGAGGATTTGTTGTTGTAGCCACTAGATACACAAAGTAACGTCAAGCTTCATTTTACACTTGTGCCTCTTAAAATCAGAATAACTTTGGCACGTCACATAATTCTGCACTTACTGTGACTTTTTCCACCATCACCTGAAAGCCATTCTGACATCACAGACTGCCAACAAAATGTTCAACTGATCTCACATGAAGAAAAGGCATTTGGAAATGTTAAACACCAAACAAACCAAACAAATATGTTTGGTTTGTTTGGCATTATTCCTCCAAATCTTAGCCACCTGTTCACTTAAACACAAACCTTTCCCCATGACAAAGACAAGAATGCGACAAGCTGAAAAATAATATTTGAAATGTATGTTTTGTGTTCATTGATGAAACTAGACTATAAAGTTAGTTATGTGCAATGTCTTTCAGAGACCAGGACCCATCTGACCCATGAGAGCCAATAAGTACAGCCTGACACACAAAAAAAACCCATTAATCAACGACCCCAACATGACCGTACTCACAAACCGCCACTTTTACTATGCATTACAGTAGCACAATTGTCAGGACTGACTGCTGGGAGCAGCTAGAAGCTGTCCAATTGTTCCAAGTGTGTTGTTGAACTGCAGAACAACAAGTAAACTATTACCATTACGAAATGGCTGAAACTAATAAGCAGTTTCATCCAGAAACTAACACTAAATCTGAAATAGCTCACAACATGACCACTGTTTTGGAAGCAAAGCTTTTCAGATGAAACATCAGGGCTCCACTACTCTGACAGAAGTCTTTCTGGGTATTAATAGCTTAAAGTTTCCTCTTAATTTGAACTTGTACTTTTCATCTCTTTCCACCATTTAGAAGAACAATAAAACAGTCTCAAGAGTTATGCACCTGTCTCTGTGGCAATGTTCAGGGGGTTGTTTCTTTGTACTCTGCCAGCCTCTCTTTCGCTGCACACTCTGATAACCTTGCAACGAAGCCCACATCGCTAAAATACTGCAGCAGCAGTGTAACAAAGACAAAAGATTCTCTCTGTCTCTCCGGATGCCCAAGAACTGTTCTTGATTCAAAGACCAACACTCTCAGAGGCATTCTCCAAAAGATTTACTCTGCACATACGCAGATGACGATGCACTGCTTCCATCTCATCTTGTATTCTGATACAAAACCAAAAGCAATCTTCTACTCGCAGATGTGCATGTAGGGGCAACATGCTTCCTCCTCTAGTCCCCTGTCCTTCGCCTCCTTCATTCAAGCACGCATCAGTGGGATCCCACTGGAAGCCTTTTCTTATTGCTGCACCATCTCTACATTCCCAACGCGTCCTCTGCTCTGCGCCCATGAAACCACAAACTGCCATGCAAATGACCCGGCAGACATGAAAAGGCCCATGTATGCATTTATTTCATTTTATTGGCTTATCAACATGCATGTGCAGAAACCTATACAGCGTGGCAAATGTCATCTGCATAATTCTCTACAGGCTCCAATCACAGCTAATAAAGGAAATGAAAATCCCGGGGCTAAGAAGTGCCGTGGTTCTCTAACTGAGTAAGTCTGCTGTGACTTGAGGTTTCATTTGATGTGAAGTGCAGTGAGGAGCGAATGGCAATGAGGTTGGACGTTTCTTGCTGGGAAAAAGCTGGACTCATATTTCCCCAATTACAACTGTTAATCCATGAGAGTATGATTATACCAACTGGGAATAACATTTAGGAAAATATATCATATTGACTGGTCATACATACTCGGCTCATGGTTTCCCTATCTATGCTTGGTGTAGGATCATTTGGATGGCAGCCAAAAATCACATTGCTGCCAACCCAGGGAGAAAATGTGATGTTCTTGGTCCAATATACTGCCAGTGTGGTTAAATTTAAGAGCTAGCGTTAGTTTGGTTCCTCCAAATAGAGAGAAGTATGAGCTTCAACACTATCTGTTCAGTGTGATGTGTCCGTGATGTGTGGGGTCTCAACAATACATGCACCTTGTATTTTGTATTTTTCCTTAACACTTAATCGGCTAGTTACTGGTGAAAAGGTATCAGTCTAATGAAAACAAAATACCAAAAACTGACATCCCTAATACCTACTGTATAACCACAAACAGAGATAAGTACTATTATATACTACCTAAAGCAGTTCCTTTTCCTGTCTTTGCCAATTTAACAGCATAAAATAAGAATATTGTTTTGCTTTTTAGCTACTAGGAGCCCAAATTCAAATTAAAAAATTACGTTGTTATAATGACAGCATTAAACAAATAAGGGTTGATGAGTATTTCAGTCTGCTTCCATCAAAGTGGGCCAACCTGACATGTACAACTACCTTATTGAATCTCGCGGGGGAATATATGTTGATCAGCCACAATCTGCACACGTCATTTACTCAGTAACTTCATTAAGTGACCCTAATTAACTAACGGTTTTCCACAGACGTACACATTTTAATCCTCTCTGTGGATGGCTTGAAGCCACAGATCTTTAGAGAAGTAAAGTGAATCGTAAAACTCGACTCAGCAGCTTTCAGACATGGTGCCATTAGGCACTTTTACCCCAAAGACGGAGTGGTGGTCCTGAAGACAGGAGCGTAGCAAGTGCCAGCTTTCATGAATGGTATTACAGCATCAGTGACATCACCGTAGAACAAGTTAAATAAGCTGCATGAGCTCTATGCCTCTACCTCTATAGTGCATTGTATTCTCTGCCCTGTTACACTCACTTACGGCATATTCATGCATAATAAAAAGACCTTAAACACCCTCGATGCTGAGAAACCCGACTTCAAATCACCACACATTTGTGCTAGATTATGAACCCTTCACATCTCCCTCGAGGCTGATGTGATTAAACTGCGGTCTTAACATCCATCATTTAATGGAGACTTTTATGCAAAACACTTAACATCACCACAAGTGGGTAGGACACATAACACCTACTCAGAGAGGGAACTTTCTATTGTATAGTGCTGGCTGTAGAGGTTTCAAATTACAGTATACCCATGAGCCTATGCATGAACCATATACAAGGTAAGAGAAAGACATAACTGAAGATGAAACAAACCCAAAAGTACCTCTGAAGAAGCTAATCCAGGTATGATTTTTCACTTTTTACGTGCTGTTGTGTGACGCTTTGAAGGTGAGGATGGAGTTAGACAAGGCGAGTTTGGACAGTTACAGTGGAGCTGTGGATCACAACCTTTTTGTCTTAATAATAAAGATAAAACTTTTCAAAGGCGTGTCAAGTTTCAAGTTTGTCATGGAGTGCTCTGACAATATTTGACAGCATCCTGCTGGCATGACAATAAAATTACAGAAAATATAGGAGACACCGCGGTGGCTGTGATTCAGAAGGTAGAGCGTGTACCATGCACCAGTCAGAAGATTGTGGTTCAAGTGTCCTTGGGAAAGATACTGAACCCCAAATTGCTCCTGAAGGTCTGTGCTCGGAGATAAATGCACAAAGCTTTCTAAAGTATACCGACCTTTGAGCTGAGACTATTGTCATTTGTTTTTTAATATAGTTCTTTCTAACAACTGAATTCATAATAGCAATTCAACGATTTCCTAACCACCACATATCGATGCTACAGTACGTGTAAAAGATAAAAAAGTATTAAAAATGAAAAGATTATATGGATACATAAAAACTGACAATGTTCCACTGTGCTATGTTTAATTGTTTGTGAACAGCATAAATCTCTTTGCAACAAGTTTTAATGACTTGTTTCATCATGCTAAACTTCAGCAAATTGCATTTTGAAATGATAAAAAAAAATCCGTATGCTATTGATTGGATACCTAATATACATATATGTGCTTTCTCTCACAATGAAAGGTGGACGTGAGCTTCCACCCTCCTCATTGCTTGTAGATTAGCCATCGATTTCAGAACTCAATTATGACTTCAGTTCCTTGTTTTTGACAAAGTAGCCGTTCTGGGGGCCTCGTTCAGCCTCTCTTTATCTACATAATAGAACAATGGTGAACCTCTACTCATTTTAACATGAGGCCCTGGCTAGTGTCATGTCCATTCATATCCCAAAATCGAATTATCGGCATCAATCACAATCAATTACAGAATGTAATCAAATAAGAGTTAGTCAACTGGTTTTAAAAACCAGAAGAGAAGAAGCTGTAATCACGTCTCTCCATGAATACATTGATTTTTTCTCCTCAGCCACATCTTCCAGCTCTTTCTTGCTGATCCTGAGGTGTTTCCAGGTAAGGAGAAATGCTTAACCCCTCAAGTATGTGGATCTTCCACTAAGGGAGAAGTCAGAAGGGGAGGAAGCAGGAAGCACCTTAACTGACTCGTTTCAGTGTGAAGGAACGGCACTTCTACTCAAGTGAAGAAAAGTTTGGAACAAGGCTTAAAGTATCCAGAAGTTCACGAGTAAAAAAAGTTGTATCACAGAAATTTGTTCTGCTTTCGTACCCTGTTAATCATCTCACCACTCCAGCTGTGATGAGAGCATTCTTCCATTTCTGCTGAAATTAAAGAAGGATTTCTATCTCCTGGACTCCTGCTGCCCTCAGCCCAATTTCAAGTTTATCATCCAAGAGAGAGCTGTTACTAAAGACCACACATAGAACATTTTGGGAAAGTAATTTTCCATCTTTCACCGATTCCAATGCAAACATTTCCCTCTTGTTTGTACTTACACGTGAAGACGACCAGGAGGCTGCGGAGCAGCAGGTCGACGGGCCTCTCCCACCTCGCGGACACGCGAGCCACGACCGGCGGTATGAGGATCTCTGCCGGAACGTAGAACTGCAGGGCGAAGGTGATGAAAATACCGAAACAGTACAGCAGCTTCACGGCCTGGTACGTCCTGGAAAAGAAGATTGATTAAGAGAGGAGGGTAAACTGACCGGAGAGTCACAGAAAGAAAAAAGAAACATCAATCATATTTAAATGTCTTTAACGCAACTAATAGAAGCCTTTCATAAAAACATAAACAAGCATTAATGCAAGACCTCAACTTTCGTGTTCGAGACCCATCAAGAAACATCATCATAAAATGAAGATGAATCAATGGGTAATTTTTGTAAACAGCAAACGCTGCTCGATTTTTAAAACCCCTTTGAGTTTTCAACCTCAATGAACAACCAATCTATTACACTAATTAGATGCATCAGTCCAGTCACATGAGGCGTTTCAAAAAGACGTCTGTCTCCTGTCGTCGTGACGATAGTAACAAGTAATGAGCAGAAAAATCCAGTCGGCGTGTTTGGTTTTAGTTCCTTTATCATCTCGGACGACGATGATGGCACAGTGGGAATAAAAGGAGCACAAGGTTGAGATTTTGTCTCAGGAGGGTGGAAGATCAAACCTCTACAAACCAGAACACACACACACGAAAATATAGTTTGCTCTGTGAAAGAGAAGATTGTTTTATATTTCATGAATAATGGCAGCTTGAAGTTAGAAACTGTAGAAGATTCCAGAGTGTAACAATGAAGAGTGACGGGTCTTAAACAGTGGTTCCCATCCTTCTTCCCAAAGACACCCCTTTTTTCTAACATTGAGCGAACTGACTAAGTGACACATTTTATGGGTATTTCATAATATATTCAATATTTAACAATAACAGAACAGAGCAACTGATAATTAACCAAACACTGAACACAATAACTGCAGGAAGTTTGTGTCAAACAAACAATTTTGATGAATTTATCTCAGATTATTTAATCTGAGATAAATTCTCCTGGTATCTTTTTTCTGTTGCTGGCCACTAGATGGCATCACAGGAACACTCCACCAACACTTTCTCATTCGTCTCTTCCTATAATTCCACTGTACTGTCGATAATGTAACGCTGTTATTGTTTGCTAAAAAGCTAATAATTAATTCAACACTGTTGTGTTTTTGTTCACATGAAATTGATCCTTCAGTTCCTCTTGAAATAAGGCACCGCCGTGCAGTGTAAAGAAAGAAGCACGTGAGTTTTTGGGAAGATATCTGCGTGCACCTTTTTCACCCTGTAGACTGAGCTGAAATCCGCCTGCCTGCAACATTTAAAGACTTTTACTCTGCACGCTGAAAAACACACGAATCAAAGCCAGAGCTGAACAGAGTGTGAAAAGAACAGCATGCTGTCAAACGTCAAATCAGGCACCAACATCTACTTGTGATCCGGTGAATGTTGGCGTTATCTTACCAGCAGTTTGGCAGGTTGAGAGTGATGCTCCCTCCTATGTGCTCTCCAAAGCACATATATCCTATGGTACCGAGGCTGATGTAAAGGAACGTGACGATGCCCATCCCCAAATACAGAACCGGGATGAAAGTCTGAGGCTTCTGCATCTTGTTCTCCAAGGGAAGAACCTGCCGACCCAGAGAGACAACCGGACTGTTAATAGGACAATGGACCGTGATGAATGTGTGATTTGTGAGTCATCCTCTCCTTTGACATTTGAACAATATTAGAGGTAACAAAGAAAAAAGGAAAATGTCTTAACAATGTTCCTGTGAGTTTCTCATTTTAAAATGTCACTTCCTCTCAGGCAGTGAGGTCTTGATTCTGGCTTATGGCTGTTATAATGAAGGAGAAATTTGTGTTGACATTTCAGCAAAAGTATTAAAATAATATTCTTTCAGCGCTTCTAATTGAATACCAATGAAGAATCTTCTTCTGCCTGCAGCTTCTGCAGATCATCTTAAAACACTGACAAGAAGAGACACACATAATGTTCATGTTTAGATATTCCAGTGTTTGTGTTCCTGCCATGTGTCCTCATCATTTTTACAATGTGGACAGTAACGTTCTCAACTCACCACCTTTGTCCTTGTCCATGAGTATTATCTTAAAGACTCTGAACATGACTTGACATGAGTATTTTCGGTGCTTTACCTTGCTGCAGACAGCCCTTTCCAACTCCAAAGCAACTCCACTGACAAAACACGTCATTTTACCTTGCAGAACACAGGAGTATCTGCTTTACCGATGCCTCAATCTGTAGCAATTTACGTTAGTTCGGATACAAACTGACGTGTCGAAACATCAAAGTCAGTTAATGAAACAAACTAACTGATCAAGGCTGTGGTGCACCACAAACTCCTTATGTTCTGTGAGGTAAAAATATGTTTTATTAAAACATAAAGTAAGTATTTTTGTGAAGTCAGGTTGCTTTGAAGAGAGCATTGACTGACGGCAAGGTGAAGCGGTGTGCATGTTACATATGGTAAGCCTACTACCCCATTTACAACAGCAATCTTTAACTGAATATTTGATCTGAATAAGGAGAAATGCAAGTTGTATCATAATTGCTGATTTCATATTAAGCTCGTTGAAATCTAAATCTCTAGTTTGGCCACATTGTCAGGAACAAATTTAAAGTTTCGAGGTCACCAAACTCTGGCTCCAAAGTTCGCCGACTTTGCCTAATTTGCAGATTGAAATCTGATCATACTGTAGACAGAATGGGGATAATGAGAAGGCTTATAATACCCGGTGTAAATGCAAAGACCCCAGATCAGATGTCATAAACCAGACAATGCATCCAGACACGCATTTCATGGTAATACCAGATGTGAGTGTTTAACATTTTCTGTCAGTTATCGGCAGCCGGTCACGTACCACTCCGATCCCTTCAAAGGCAAAGATGGCCGTCCCGAAGAAGAGAGGGTAGTCTTTAGCTCTGCCGACTTTTGGTAGGGTGATGGGGTACGGGATGTTCTGGAGAAACCAAAAGAGAAAAGACTTGAACATTATTTCTACATGATACACAAACTGTACCAGCTTGTTGAATGCTCATCCCTGACCGGCTGAGTTGTTATTTCTGAATACCAGAAAACTGTTCCACATCTAATCATATCACATTTGCAGTCAAGAAATCCATTTGGATAATTTGTGATTAAATTAAGGAACAACACCTTGTGCCAAGAGGACACCACTCTTTAGTCCTGTTGGACCAAAGCTTGCAAATTACATTAGTTTGGAATAAAATAATTAAATATGATTGAGGTCTTTGATGAGCAGCTGTGAAATAAGCAGGATAATACAAGTGGAATCATTACTGTAAAATAAACCCAACTAGGAGGAAAAAATACAGCTTAAACCCTCAAAATCTCTTTTGCACACTGCAGGTCAATCCCACGGTCATAAGACCTGTTAAACAACGCTTCGAAATGAAATACATCGGCTGGGGAAGGATCAGCAGAGTGAGCTGAACTTGCTATAATGAGGAAACCCCCCTGATGACTTCACTCTGGATGGACATATTTTATATTACTCTTAAAATGAAGGTCACAGGGATGAGCTTAAACCTTAAAACCTTGATGAGGAGTCATTAAAAATGATATGGGAGTAGGTACGTGAATATTAACCACATGAATATTAATGCATTCTGTGGTTAGAGGCAGAGCTGAAAGGCAGAAAGGGCATCGAATCAGACCTGGCAACAAAAAGAAAGATGTTCCAAGCGGTTTTTGAAAAACTTGTAGCCTTTATGCTCGAGCTTTCTAAAATGTCCTCACTCAGGTGATTCATCAGCCACAGAAACAACCTACGGGTCACATACATCTCAAAGTGCAGCAGCTTTGTACAGTTCCTGATGCAAGAAATTGCTTTTTTCAAGTCCAGGCCCGTTGTTCCACGTATCCATTAAGGTTAGAAGCTCCATGATGAAACACACTTTAACTGGAAAACAGGTAATCTGGGGACTCTGTCACCATCAGTTCTCCTGTTATCCATAACAAGTCCAGTATCCAATCAGAGAGACGGATTATCACACGGAAAGAAAAGATCACATTAGATTATTGCTTGGATTGGAAAATATATTTTCCACTATTCGCAGATTACAGTTCTGTGCACAATGAATCTCTCCCAAACACACCACAGGAAGCTGTTTTTGAGGAAAGGTCTCACTGTGGAAGCAGAAAACTCTAATAATCACTTCTCTGTGTGCTCATGCATGCAAACACAGAAAAAGCTTGACTAGAAACGAAGCTTCAAACTGTGACGGTGGTGAAAATTCTTCTATTGTCTGCTCTTTAGTATTGGTAGCTGGAATCAATCAGATAAAAAGTTAATTAAAAGTTTTGCTATTACTTATCACTTGAGTAACATTAATAATAAACATTATTGCTGATTAATTAGTTTTTTAGTGTGTTCATCTTTCTTGTCCAGATACTGAATCCCAAAAACTATAATATTGTTCTTGTATAGTATCTCATTTCCATCTTAATGACATGTTTTTAATTTTGCATCGTACAAAAACAAACAAGCAGATATGTTGCTTCCAGCTACTGTGTTTTTTAATAAATCAGATTAGGAAACAGAGTTTTTGTATTTAAAACAATAAAAAGTACATAATCTGTAGTTCATGAATGCCTGAGGGTACGAAAGGCTAAGGTGTAGTGAGCAACGATGGACGATACACAGCTCTGAAGTGTTGTTAGAAATCTGGTTCATTATGTGGATGAAATCATAGTCAGCATGAAAAAAAGGCAGAACTGAAGAGAAATCTGTTTTTTACCATGAGCGAGTAGAAGTAGATGAGGACCAAGCTGGCCGTCATGACCAGGTTCGCCACCAGAGAGAGGGGAGCCAGGTACTTCAGGTTGGGGGTGAAGACCAGCAGGATAAAGAAAGGCAGGAAGCAGAGCATGTAGAGGCGGGAGTCGAAGCTCGGCACCAGGACCTGGGTCTGGTTGGTGTAGTTCATGTGGCAGTTGAAGGTGGTGGCGTTGGCTGCTTCTACCACCTGATGATGGCAGAGGTGGAGAGGGAAGCACAGAGAAATGAGTCAGTTTATAAAAGGCAGAAGGAAGGAAAACTCTGAAAATCTGTGCCTGGATATGATATTTTTATGAGGAACCCTTCACTTTCTGTTGAATTACTCAATCATTCAGCTATGCATTACAGGAACACTAATTAGTTCACAGCATTAAAAACAAGTCTGGAAAAAGAACAAGAAAGTGACGAAAGTTTCAATGAAACGGACTCAGGATTCTGCCTGGTGTGGTCGGTGGGACAGCGGAGTCATGTCAGATAGAGACCACCATCTAGTGGTAAGAAATAATACTACACAAATGAAGTCTGTGTATGGCCACACAGAATTTAAGTGTTTGATTTGTTTACACTGAGATCTGCTTAAAGTCTTCTGGACATGATGCAAACACACAAAATACAGACTAACATCTGTGCTGTGTACACAATGTTTAAAAGGACATGGGGTCCATAAGTTACTGGTAAAAGGTCACGATAAACATGGATCAAACAACAGCTATGTAGGAAAATACTCAACATTTAACATAATAAAGAAAAAGAGACGTTCATAATGATAAAATAAATCCTGTTTTAATTCCTCTGAATGCTCCTGTGCTGTATTTGGGGTTGTTTCTATCTCCACCTCCACCAGAAATGTATCTGTAGCTTCACCAGTGCATGCTGTCATGTGTACAACAATAGCTAAAGGTCGTTTGGTGTTATTTAAATGTATTCTGTTAATGCTGGTTTCTTCTACCATCGAGTGTGGTCGTGTAAACTTTGAGAATCGACCCACTCTCTCTGCGAGCACATGTACTCACATGGGCAGTGCTCTTGCATAACTTTGGGAGCTGCCACATAAACCAGAACAACCTTCATGTGATCATCCTGACGGAGGCGATTCCACAATCAGAGTAAACAGAGCTCAGTTTGCACGCTTAAACTTGAGCTCAGCTTTTACATTCATCGGTGCATTTGAGTGATTCTGAGAGCTGTGCAGGTCAAAGGTTAGAAGGCGAAGTAACCGGTCTGTTATGTTGACACAGCAAACAGCCCCCCAGTGCAGCAGACATGTAAATCAGAGGAATTATATGTTTGAATGAAGGGATTTATGTCAAGTTGGGTAAGTTTGGACAAGCAGAGCGTGGAGTTTGTGTGTGATCGTGACCTGTTTGATATTGTCACTGAGGAAGACAAAGTAGACGCAGCAGAAGCCCAGCTGGGTGATGATTAGAAACAAGTTCACCGTGTGTCTGAAAGAGAAAGAGAAACAAAGGGTAAGCACGCGTGAACAGCAAAATGCTGAACCTGATATCAGATCAGTGTGTGCTCATACAGTAGGTACAGGTCGTCTCTCTGGCAGGATTTTTAGATCAAGTCCCTTTAAATTTGTCTCTGTCCACGGCAAAACTTTCCTGCGATGCTTCATTTCACCTCTCTGTTTACTTCTGAATCATTTTCTATGAATGTCCAAGAAGTTCTCGGGAAAAATAATCATTTGTTTCCAATTATAGAAACGTTGAACCGTAGTGTTGCCTGCAGACAGATTTCTAATTTGCTGTGCGTCGGCTAAAAGACTCTCTAGACTTCAAAAGCAATTAAATGGAGTAAATTAATTTGAAGTGTAACAGAAGAAGAACCTATAAAATAACAAGTTTACAGACCATAAGAGAGCAAAACTCTTCACCGAGTTACAGAGTACATTTCTTTTCAGAATATCTAAAAACAAACAAAGAAATTAACCCTATGGGGATGACCTGATTCAAAGACAAGAACATTTGTCTTACTTTCCCCACTGCGAGTGTCTCCTCAGCCATGAAACGTTTTCCATCCCGTACTGCACCGCCTCACCATAGGTCAGAGACGGCCTGTTTATCCTGGACGGGGGGGGAAACAAAGTCTTTTAACTGTTCACATTCAGCTGTTTGGATAAGATTACCGCTTTGGGGGATACACGCCTTTTCCATTTACACAGTATGTGTGATCCAATGTACACATTGGATGCTGCCTAGTAAAACTATGGAAAAAACCTAAACCGTGGATGAAAGTTGAAGTGAGGTCAGATCAGAGACGTAAGCAGGTTCTGCAAGGAGTGCTCGTTGCACTTTAATCTGAACAAAATCAAGTTTTCATCACTCACTGACACCGAGTTACTGTTTTCTTCTTGTTTAACCTGTTTCTGACTGGTTAAGTTTGTTTCTTTTTTAGAAATAAAGTTGCAAACAGGTTTTGAAAAGTCACTTAATATAGCGAGAACATTTCCAAGTTATCAAAACTGGTCTAGGATTGATTTTGTGTGTAAGCCTGCGTGTAACGTAGAATAGAGCTTGGCTGATATAAATGTTAAAATATCCCATGACACGCACATGTAATGACCTAATGACTTTTAATGATATTTAATGATATTTAATGACATTATTGTCCCAGATGCTTTATCTTTGTGTTCCAGGTGCTATCTGTATTGCCCCCGGCACAACAGGACTTTCCTAAAGTTTCTTTGTTTCATTGCCACATTGTTGACATGTTGGACCTGAAACCTTGAACTTTGTATCCCCAGAGAGTGATTTACTGACTGCACCACTGGGGAGAGACATGGCTTTCAGACGCCCACTCACAAGCTGAGAAAATGACATCACGTGAAAAACTGGGGTATTTTTGTCTGTTTAAATTTAAACACAAATCGAAATGTTGGTGATAAAATTCTAAGATTCTCCAGTGAGTTTGCAGTTGTTTATTCCACTAACTGAAAATTCATGGACCTGGTGGAGGAGAGTTTTTGTTTTGTTCCTCGTGTTCCTGAAGCGGCTTTGTCTCCTCGGGATCAGTGTCACCTTTCAGAATTCTTTCCCAACTGGAGATATTGTTACTGCACAAAGAAGCTGCCTCACTTTTCAACACGGTCAGATCAGCTTCTTTATTTGCAGAAAAGTCTTGCAATAAAATGAGTATGAACAAGTTTTCAGGTGAGATGAGGTCTCATTTCTTTTTCTTGGATGGCGATGTAGCGGCCCGGCTCCAGCTATCACAACATTTACTCAGTTCAAACGTTACCTGATACGGCACGGATGCAAACATGCATATTTAACACATGATGTGTACCTTTTGTGCACCACACCCTCTGCTCTAAACAGAACACTTGCACTATATTGTGGGTGTAGATAGGCCCAGAGTGTAGGTCATGTTAAAATAAGAACTGCATTCATGTACAAGCTTTTGGGTTCAATTCTTAATGTACATATATTTTTATGAACACACCAGGTTAGAGGGTTGCTTGTACAATTAAAAGTCTCGTATATATCCAAGCAAAATTAGTGTTGACAACCTTGAACTCAACAATATTCAGTTCATTGTTGGGGATACATTAAATCAATGAATCGACTAACCATTGCATCTCTAATTGGAAACGAACTGAGCTGAGTGATCAGTGGACGGGGGCTTATATTCATCCGGAACATCAGAATTTTGTTTTAAAGACTTCAAGTTCAAGAGTTATAGGTCACAAAACATAAAGTTTGCTGGTGTAGCACCACCATCTGGGCAATCAGTGCATTCTTTTGTTTAAGTCGTGTCTGGTTTTGGGAGCTTGAGCTGTTACAGTCTCTGAGAGCACAAAAGAAGATTCATCCTAACAGATACGACAGATCAGCTTTGAACCCTGACGAAGGGTAAAGGTGGGATACAATTATCAATACATGGACTGATAACTACATATTTGCAGGCTTAGTAAGTGCAACCTGTGGCTCCTGCGTGACTGTGAGGGAACAAGAGGAAGTGATAAAGCGACTCTGCGATAAAGGAAGCTCAGAAACAGGAACAGTAGTCTTTTTCCCACAGGCACTTTTCCTCTTTATTTCTCAAACTGATCTGTGACTGTGCTTCTCTAAAGGAGAAGCTTGTCGTGGAAGCTCTTCATTCATGCTCGTTATCTGCTTAATCCTCTTTAGAATGGCGGGAGGGGGGAGCTGCTGTATTTCCCTGCACGAACAGGGCAAAGGGCGGGAGACACCGTGGATGGATGGGCGGGTTGGCTGACTGCTAAAGGCAGCACAACACACACACACACACACCCACACACACACACACACACACACACACACACACACACACACACACTCTAATGGAAATCTGATACAGTTAAGAGCACACGAGTGTGTTAATCACCTCAGTTGTCACACATTACCAGCTGTAAAAGAGATAACGGATCATTTTCAGGGTTTATTTCCATGTTGGCTCAGTTGCATAACCTGACGGCTTAAAACTAGACAACAGTAAACGTCTGATTTGTGGAGCTGATCATAGGTCGCAGTTACTTCACGTCTGGCCTCGGTTGGTACATGGTCCTGTTGATTACACGGTAGAAAAAGGGTGGAGAGACGTCCCTAAATAGAGAGTAATCTGTCAGCTGGTGACAACAAACAAGTCGCTGTCGGCTTAGTAAACAAATGACAATGAAAACAGTGAAGCTGTGGTTTTGTGGCGCGTACAGCGTTTGATTATTTGGCAGAAGCGGACCTGCTGTGAGCGAACGGAGGCTGAAGAAATTATCTCCAGGCTGTGCTTTGGAAACAAACAATATATTTAAAACCCTGCAGAAGAGGACGACTTGTTGCTCTGTAAAGTTTTCCCAAAAACACTTCAAACAAGCGAAGGTTCTGCCCTCAGAGAAGAGGAGTCAACGGTTTGACTAAACAGTTTGATTAACGGTGGTTCACTGGAGCTCTCGTGTTTATATTTCAAGATTTCTGCTTGCATTGCATGATGCTGTAAAAAAAAAAAGTCTGTGCTATCACTGAGGAGGCGCTGACATCTAAACCCGGTGTTCATGGTTCTAATTTCAGAGAATGTTATCGGTTGTTTAACTTAATGTCACCTGCTGTGGAAATGCTGGTTAAGACTTTCAAGGTGTTGTTACTCACTTTGCACTGAGGTGGTGGGAACATTTCACCAGCACCTTCATACAGTGGACTGCGACCACGCCCATACATAGCAGGCTGATGGGTCCGAGCTGGACAGAGAAAGAGAGAAGAGGAGAGAGTCAGGGGATTCATTTATTTAATCTGTCCATGATTGATTGTAGCACAGCATCAAAGAGAAGTCACACCAACTATTCCACCGATTCTGATGAAACTGGAGCGTATTTTATGGAGAAAAAGATTCCACTGAAAAGAGAAGTTTTTTTTAGATTCTGGGAGAATGCTGAGTGGGAACAGAGCAGGTGTCATGCCAGAACAGGAGCTGGGCAAGTGGGTAATATAATTGTGCTCAGCAGCTTCTATGGACATGATGGCAGAGGAGAAGAGAGTGAAGAGGACGCTGACGGAGGAAGCTAAGAAGAGAAAAGGAGAGAGTGAGCGAGCAAGAAGCCGCCGGACAAGAGTAAATGTGGGACTGACTTTTAGTGGTTGGTGAGAGCTTGGTGAAATAAAAGGCTGAAAGACAGACGCCGAGCTGGGCTGACTGCTGCTGGACTAGACAGTGAGATCAGCTGCTGCTGGGTCTGCTGTTGTTCAAATTTATTTAGAGTATTAAATATGAAGTGGGGCGTAAAGAAAGTTATAAGTTCAGTTTTATCTTACTGAACACCTGTTCCATGACGATGCTCTCATGGTATCACTGTATCTCTGTTACTCAATGTCCTTCCTTGAATGCAAATTTAATTTGAAGACGTTAAGTTTATTGCTCCATCAGTATCACTTCAGCCTCTGAATCATGAGGCTTGTTTCAGTTTGACACCATGAGAATGATTTCTATCACGTCACATGATTCTGTGAACACGGATGGGAATGCTCATTACACACAGCAGTGAAAAATCTAATTTTAAAGCCAAAAATAACACCCCTGATCATTAAAATCTGTCCTCATGAATACAACCAACTTCCTCTAATGGCAGTTCAAGCTCACGCCTGCACTGTCATCTGACCACAACATACTTCCCCTGACAAACGGCTAACTGTGAGCCCGACTCCAGCCTGGCTGTGTTTGTAATGTCACAAATTATCTGACAGGGACGGGAAAATAATCTAATTTTGCATTTGCAGACCTGACATGTGATCGGATAATAAAATCCGTGTACTCACCACCAGGCCTGCGTTCTTGACGGCCAGCGGCAGCCCCAGCAGCCCCGTACCGATGTTCCCTTTCAACAGGTGGATGAGGGTCTGACAAAAACTGAAGAAGCAAACAACAACATAACATTTCTTATTGTATATTCAGATCATTTGGACTGTTTCTGATGACCGTTGAGTGCATGTTACTGACGAGGTTCCTGTCCGTTCTCCAATCCTCTCGTAGTTGCGTTGAGGTCTGGAAGGTCCAGGAGGTGAGGGACAGAGCGCGTCCATTTCTGAGGGATTCTGGTCAGAGAACAAAGAAGCTGAGGAGGGAAGGGATGAGAATAAGTGAGGGCAAAAGCCTGCGTCACACAGCAGTGTTAATATGTGGGAAGCTCATTGAGTTAATGAGTTAACTGCACTTTGTGATTCTCCTGCATTTGGTTCAAACATTCCACATATTGTTTTGACTGCTGTACTAAGTATTGATACTTCAATACGATGTGTTATTCGACTCGCTCTCTTCCTAATGTCAGAGACAGAGCGTGACACTGTAGTACACACAGTGTACACGCACGGCTCACAAAGTAAAACACACCATGTTGGTTTTGATCAGCTACGTCGATAGCGACGAGCCTCCTCCGCACACGGCTGTGAATCATGGGTTAAAAAGTCCGAAATGTTTGATTTTTGGAGGAAACTTGATTTTAAAAAAATACTGCCAGCGAGAAAGAAACAGAGAGATGCAGGGCAAGCAGGTGTGTGTGCAGGAAGAGACAGGTGTGTGTCTGTGTGTGGGCAGAAAATCGAGGTGAGCAGGTTAAAGTAGTTCACTTTAAAAAGTAAAAGTTACACTTGCTATTCCTCAGTCACATGAACACAGCACACTGCTTACTGCAGGGCTATTGAGGCCACGCCCCCTACCTGCACAGGTGATTTCTGTACCTGGAGCTGGACTTGATAAAGTTCTACTTACAAATAAATCTGTTGTCTTTTGTTTTATTTTGCATGTCTGCTTATAAAACATTTTATATTTATGTTTGGATATGATAGTTTACAGTTAAATCCCATTGATTCCTATAATTCCCATAGAGTTTCTGATTTGGGATATTTCCAAAATTACCCAACTTAACTTCCTATGAAAAGTTTCTGGAAATTGAGCAGAAATTGTTCCAGCTCTTTGCAACCATATTGCGAGAAGCTCTCATGACTCTTATTACTTAGGAGTAGCGAGGAAGTGTTAGGGCATGTTCACGTTCATGTTCATGTTCATGTTCATGTTCAGTGTGTGTGTGTGTGTGTGTGTGTGTGTGTTCATTGTTGCATCAGCGGGCAGAATGTCTGGTCACAGCGTGAAAACTTAAAGCGAAGTGAAACTGAGGCCCCTGTGACTACACAACAAACACTGACAATGTCACCTGATGGTTTTGTTAAGGTGGCAGGAGACCTTTGTGTTCTTTTAATAAATAAATCAGAAGTACTGCAGCGTTGTCACAACATGTTGAATATATAATGTGTTGTTGTGACCTCCTGCCACACAGTGAAAGCCTCTTTGATGATTCACCGTCTGCCCGCCACGTGAGATTACACATAATCCCACTGTGTCTGTGTGTACAACTACGGACTACACTCTGAAGACAGGGCGCTTGTTTTCCATACCTTCACCTCGGATATCTACATCGCTGGAGGCCATCATGTTGGGTGGTTTAGTGAGCGGCTGGGCGTGGTCTCTCCCCCAGCCTCGTGGATCCTAACACTGGGAGATCAGGGAGTACAGCATTAACAGCTACCCACTGCGAGACACAGAGACGTGGTCATTAACACCGCCGGGGTCCGAGCAACCGCCCGCGAATGACGGGGTCGTTTATTAGAGGGTTAACTTCAGGGTGAAAGGAAGTTAGAGCAGCCGGAACGTGTCCTGTAAATAACATGCGGCCCCTTTTAATTAGTGGGAAATAATTGCAAATTTTGATTATGAATCACAATAAGTGTTAGTTGGAGCAACAGAAGAAAATGCTCTGTCAATTTCAAAGTAAAACCGCCTGATATATTATGAATCCAAGGTATAATGCAGCTGAGAATACGAGAGAAGTGACTTGGCCTTCAGTTTGATGTCGACTACACACCTGTAAGGTTTCAGGGCTGCATGTTACGTCATCGTGCCGCTACAGCGACAGACGTTTAACACCTGTCGGAGGTGTTACATGTCTGTAAAAGCCGTAGCTCTTGCTGCAGCAGGTGTCTGCGCATAAGCAGAGAATCACAAACGTCAAACCTGACATCCTCAAATGTCCAGATGTTCAGTTTATTATCATATCAGACAAAAAAAATTGAAAATATTCACATTTTAGAGGTTGGAACTAAAAAATTTAGACTTTTTTTCTTTATTTATTGTTTGTTTTAATATTCAACTAATCGATTCATCGTCTAATCGTTCAATCATCATAATAAACTCTCTCCGACACATGTTGTGCTCTTGTTTTCTAAGAGGAGAGGTTCGGATGAGAAGGTGTGCAGATCAACGGTCAGCTTAAAGCCAGACACGCTGGTTCTGTCTCTGAGCAAGGCACTTAACCCGAGCGCACTTAGCCACGATGTTACATAAGAGCAGCGTGAAGACAGTTAGTTCAAGCGGAGCGTGTGAGAGCTGTGTGTCGCTGCTGCCGCTGCTTCTAATCACACGAGGATTTGTACAAAGGCTTTGCTGTCCACCTGCCTGAGGACAAAACAGTTCAGACTAGGACTGTCACAGACGTTATTAAAGACGTGCACTGTTTATTTTACGTGGACGGGCTGCATCAGTAACCGGCAAAAACACCCTGAGGGTACCATGGTGATAAAATCCAAATCTTTGTTTGTTTATAACAAAACTCGTGTTCCTGTGTGACACAGCCAGAGAGAGGAGGAGCAAGCAGGTGTGTGTGCAGCGAGGTGTAGGTGTGTGTGCGGGAAAAAAAAGAGAAAGCAAAGCAAGATGAGCAGCAGTTGCACTTGTGCATGTTTGCTTCATGCCGTGGTATCAAAAGAGGCATCGAGTATCGGTTCTTAAAATTCTGCTGTCGTGACAACCTTAGTTCGGACACTGCAGCGTTTTTAGAAAACCAGAAAAAGTGTGAAGTCGTTCTCTCGGTGGTCATAATGTCAAGGCTGGAGAGCACACTTTCTTAAGCTTTCTGCCACAGCAGGTTCAGATCCATTTAATTATGAAAGTCACGTTTTAAAGAAGAACAGCGTGTGCGACTGTAACCAGACCAAAGTCTTAATTATGAGCTACTCAGCAACTTCAACACAATGTGACGTGACATGAAGAGACTGTGACTGACTTCTTAAATATCCTGATGTGTGTTCTACAGTTTCTTAAAGACAAACTAACTTCCTTAAAAGAAAAAAATGCATCTTTAATGGTCCCAGCTCACCGAGTTAACTCTGGTCACTTTATTCTCTCGTCCATTCATACAGTGATCATGCAAGGTGCAAACTGCTCATCACCTGGGGTCCAGTATGTTGCTCGAGGACACTCGGACTGAAGCTGCAGAGAGATCGAACCACCGCTCATGTGATGAGTGGACGACCTGCTCTAGCCTCCTCATTAAATTACATAATTTGCCTTTTTATGAACTGTTACAATTAGGCTGGTTCATGTCTGACGTGCTGTTAAATCTTATGTAGGCTCATCGCGTCATCACTTATAGTTGATATCGCTTATTTAGTCTGATGTTGATTTATTTAGTCTTTATCTTTTATCTTATTTAGCTGATTATTGCTCATGTAGTCCTCTGCAAAGCAACGTCTGCCTGCAGCACCATACACACCATCATCTTCACCCCCTTTCTGTGATCTGACACCAACGTGGTCAATCACTTTTTGAAGTTGTTGCACATTATTCAACTGTGAATTTGATCTTTTATATACCTTTAATACATATATATATTTGTTCTTAATAGATGGTTACTTGTTTACATATGTTGTTTTTGTTTTTTATTGTAGCAAAAAATAATTTATTAAAGTATTTCTGATTCTGTTAGACTGAAGACTCAACGTACAGAAGGAAAGCAGCAGATCCTCACATGTGGAGAGAGTGAATACTTTAAATGACACCCGGCCTGGTCAGTCAGACTAACTGACAGCTACACACTCTTCTGTAATAAGTCATTTCAGGTCAGACATCAGAAGCTACATAAAAAAAGGTGCAAACAGTGAGCTTTATATTCAAAGGTCTGAATGTCAATATTAAACCTGATAGTGGACGCAGCTGCACAGTGTTTACAGAGGACAAGTTAACACGCAGCACATTCCGTGTGTATCCAAGGTGCGGCCAAGCCTGATCAACAGTTTATCAGTTTACACTATTTGATCTGTGGTTGTTCTGGATTTTACATGGCTGCACACACACACACACACACACACACACACACACACACACATAATAACTCTCTGTAATGGACAGATGAAGATCAAACCAGGAAACAACATTTAGATTTAATCATTTAGCTGACGCTTTAATCCAAATTTGGAGTCTGGGGGAGCCGGGGATCGAACCGCCGACCATCGGGACGACCCTGTGCACGAACCGTTGGATGCTATCCGACCCACGCAGACAGCGGAGAAAGGAAGACGAGCTAAAAACGCTACCGAGAGACTAACAGGAGCACAGCAGGACTAACACAGGTCGGCTACACGGAGCAGCTTAGCTGTTGTTATGTGTCACAGCCCTCGGGGTTAGCCGACGTTAGCCGTCTTTGTACCCGTAAACAGTCAACACAAACGGCTCGCGACGAACCGACCAACGTACCTGAAGCCGCGCGTCGTCTCTCCCGAGTCTCGAGCTGGCGCTTTACACGAGGCTACCGTCGCCGCAGACCTCTTATTTTCATATCGCAGTCATGTCTGGTTGATCAGAGCACACACGGCACCGATTGAAGGCAAAGCAGGAGGCGGCTCGGAGAGCGGCGGAGGGAGGGAGGGAGAGAGCCAGCGGTGCGGTCACATGACCCCGGCCCAGGCCCGGGCGTCTGCGTGCGGGTTTGACGTGGCGTTGCCATAGATACGGATTAACAGTTGGTGCGTTTAAAATAGCGCTACGTTTAAGCGCAAAGTTTAACATGTTTAAGCTTTGTTTGTCGAAATTTTGACAACTTAAAAGCACGCTTTGGTTCTCTTTGTTTAAATCTAATATAACTTGAGAAAAAATGCAAGTCACTGCTCTGTTAGTGCTTTTATTTTGAAAGTATTTGAACGACATGGCGTTGCCATAGATACGGGTTAACGGTTGGTACGTTTAAAATAGCGCTATATTTAAGCGCAAAGTTTAACATGTTTAAACAAAATTTCGACAACTTAAAAGCACACTTTGGTTCTCTTTGGTTTAATCTAAAATAACTTGAGAAAAACGCAAGTCACTGCTGTTAGTGCTTTTATTTTGAAAGTATTTAAACGACATGGTGTTGCCATAGATACGGTTTAACGGTTGGTACGTTTAAAATAGCGCTATGTTTAAGTGAAAGTTGACATATTTAAGCTTTCTTTGTCGAAATTTCTACAAACTTACTTCCGTCAGCTTTGGTTCTTTGTTTAATTTTAATATAACTTGAGAAAAAACGCAAGTCACTGCTGTTAGGGATTTTATTTTGAAAGAATTTGAATCGCTTGGTTTGTGATCCGGGGGTCGGGCCAGACTACATTAAACTTCCTTTTAAAGGTTATCTACACGGTTTATATTTAATTTATTATGTCTCCCTCTGGTATAATAATCACTTAAAATCCAACTGAAAATAAATTAAAATAACATAAAGGCGTTTGAGATGTAAAAAAAGAGAGAAGCTTCCGGGGTGACGTTTGCTGTGTCAACCAAAATAAAAGCATAAAGGAAGTGGGTTTACATTTAACTGTATTATAAATCAAAGCGAATTATTTATATATAAATACACACATTTTGTATACTTAACCTAAAAAACACGCAATTTAAAAATATGCACATCTACAAATAATGTACTTTTTTTTTTCCATACCGGAAGTCATGTTGCGCCGTTAGTTAGCTTCACAGGCTAACCGGGGTGTGCGGTGCTCACATCACCTGAAGGTTCACAGGTGAACGTCCACAGGTGAACGTCACAGCTGCTTTCACTGTCCCGGGCTGCGCCACATCTCTTGAAACATGACCGTAAGTTCTGACTTCTACATCTTTATCTTTAGTTTGTCGAAATGAAAGCAGCGTGTGTTCAGCTAAGCAGGCTAGGCTAGCTCTGAAACTTGTTGTTTTTTTATTTAAATCAGAATAAAAGTCGTTTCACTGACAAACACTCCCACAGACTGTGATCTGCACTCATTGTTCGTCACAGCTTAGAAGTCACATTCAGTGATGAACATGATCCGTCAGAGGATTCAGTGTCAGTTATGTAACAGCAGCGTTATTTACACTGTGTGACAGAAACACGAGTTTGAGGTGGCGATGACCTGCGAGGGGTGTTCAGGAGCTGTGACCAGAGTGCTCAACAAGCTGGGAGGTGAGACACACTCACACACACACACACAGAGACACAGACAGACAGACACAGACAGAGACAGACACACACACACACACACACACACACACACACACACACACACACACACACAGACAGACACACACACTCTCACACACACACACACACACACAGACACACACACACACTCTCTCATACACACAGACACACACACAGAAACACAAACACACACACCTCACACACACACCACAAACACACACAGACACAAACACAAACACACACACACTCTCTCCTCCACAGCACAGACACACACAGACAGACACGACACACACACACACACACACACACACACAGACAGACAGCGACAGACACACAAAGACAGACCACACACACAGACACACACACACAGAACAACACACACACCAGACACACAACAAACACACCACACACACAGTCTTTCAGATGTGCCTCTGCTGCAGTAAATAAATGCTTCCTTTGCATATTCTCTCTTAAAGCCAAAAGCTGAAAGTCTGGAGCGTCACAAGAAGACAACAAGTTATTAAATGATAATATTGTATTTAAACTCATAAGTCATAAATCAATGATTTTTAATAGCACATTAAATACAACAAGACATTGCCCAAAGTGCTGCAAACATCAAAACAAAATAAAATACATTAGGAAGGAAGAAAAAAAAAAAAAAATAAAACAAGTTAAAGACAAATTAAGCAATTACATAGAGTAATGGATAGTCATAAATACTGTAGACAATAACAACATTGAGAATTGATAAACTCTTAAAGGGCCAGCGTGAATAAATGTGTTTTAATCCACGATTTGTAAGGCGTTCCACAGTTTTGGAGCTGCCGCTCAGAAAGCCCTCGGCCCTGAGCGCCAGTCAGATCTGAGGAACTACTATCATAAGAAAATTGGGTTGGGGGTGTCGAGGACTTGACACTGACACAGCAGAGTAGCGAGGAGTGGATGGGACGGCGGAGAAAGTATAAATAGTAAATTAGTAAATATAGCAGAAATCCGGTCAGGATAAAAGAGGTGCTGGCGGCATGTACCACCGTGGTATAGGTCATTATACAGACAATCGCGTGATCAGGAGTTTTAGTCTATTCATAGTCAATTCTATAAGGAGCTGGTAACCAATGTAAGGATGCCAGGACAGGCGAGATATGTTCACGCTTGCGTGTGCCAGTCAGGAGCTCCAGCTGCAGCATTAGATATTTGTGCTTGGCCCATTCTAACATACAATCCTGGAGGAAACGAAAGCATGAGTGACCTTCTCGAGGTCTCTAGGGGAAAGGAAGGGTTTGACCTTGGCTAAAACTCTTAACTGATAAAAACTGGCATTGGTACTGAATATTCGAGTATCAGCTACCCACGTGCTTTGGTCTATAAATATTGACGTTGTTTTTAAAAAGTATCCGTAGTTTTACTCCAAGTTCAGCTTTTTTTTTAGGACGCACTGTGAAACTAAAATCAGAATGCAGTGATCTGCACAAACTTTTCATCCTGCATCCTACTGAAACCAAATTAAACCGAATCATCTGTTGTTATTTACATATTACACATCTTCTCGGCTTCTTTGGAGTGTGAGTTGTAGCTCATGTGAAGTGTTTGCAGACGAGGTGAAGCTGAATCAGCAGCTCTCTCGGTAAAAGTAAAAGTGCAGCTTGCATCACGTCCTCCCCCGTGACTTCTTGGCTCTGAACGTTGAGTCAGACAGAAAGTCACCTGATGCAGCGCTGCTTCTTTTTTTTTTTACTTTGGCTTAGTCATTAAAAGGTCAAGTGCTTCAGTGACATCTGTCTCTCAGTGTGTGCAGAGACGTTACAACCAGAAACTAGTGAAACACACACTGACCTTTAGATCATCTTAACATCGGGACTAAAGCATCTCATGGTGAATCTCATACAGTCACTGTGAGTGTTGTTGTGCAGAGCGCGCTGCAGACCGTCTCAGGTTCAAACAAAGTGCCTCTTTGTTCTCCGCGCTCTCTCAGATGTGAAGTTTGAGATCGACCTGCCTAAGAAGCTGGTTTGGATCGAGTCCGACAGAGACGTGGAAGTTCTCATGGAGACACTGAAGAAATGTGGAAAGGAGGTCAAGTACAACGGCACCAAATGAAGGAACAGGTGACACGACGGACATGAAGTGTTATCACAGATTTATGTTTATTTTTCCACATAATTATGTTTATGATCTCCATAAACATGCCGTGAGCGTCGGGGGCCAACATATCCAATAACATTTTTCTTTTTCTTTAGGAAATCGTCGCTGCTGATGCAAAATGAAGATTTATTCTGGATTTTAAACTCGCTGCCTGTCAGGAAGAGTCTGATGGATCTGAGTGACCGCCCCCTCCCCCCTCATTTAAATGCCAAACCGCTCACACGCACAAAAATCCTCCTCGGATGCAGATCGTCTCTCAGTGTTGCGATTTACGAGGTCAGAGCTGCCGAGCATGTTTAGAGAATGACAACAACCCCGAAGATCGTGGCGTTTGACATCCTCTAACTGTGTTTAGTCTGTGATGGAGGTGACATGATGATCTGGCCTGAATAATCACTCGACACGTCTCCAACATATTTTCTGAGAAAGAATAAATCGCAGCCTTTCCTGTGTCGTTAAATTGACAGTAATATTTTACTTAATAACTAACAGATGAGCTGTACAGTGACACCGTGCATGCTCTTCAACATGAACTCCAGCTGTAAAATCAGAAACATCGGGACATGATGGAGATTTGAAGCATTTATTATGTCTGTGAGTGCTTGCAAAAGGTCACATTAAAGCTACAAAATGAGACACTAGTAAACTTCCTTAAACACTTAAGTACATTCCCTGGATTGTAAAGTTTAGTCTGCCTGAACCACGACTCGGTATTATTGCATTCATTGGATTTAACATGAGGAATCATGTGTCATCTGATCTGTAGACCTGCACCGAGGAGGAAACTCAGTCCCGTCTCTCTTCCCTTCAGGGACCACCTGCTGGACTTTATCTTCCATCACAGTTTACACTCTAAAAACACATTTAGAACATATCATGTTGATTTGATTTTTACTAACATGTATGTGTTTTCTGTTCACAACCTCAAGCCCTTGATGTAATTCACTCTTCATGTTACTTTAGGAGAAAGATAATCACTCTGTCTCGGGCTTTTGTAATCTGTCTTGTCTTGGTATGTTCTGCACACACAGAGGAAATAAAAGTTCTGCCTCCACACGTCACTCTAGTTTTACTATTCATAATACTTTGTCTTTGTAGAAGTTACTAAAAAACTATTTATAGTGTCCAAAAACTTTGATTTGGGGAAGGAAAACTTGCTCCTTTTACAACCCAGTCCATGACTGACAAGCTGCTGCTGATAAGACAGAGATATCAGTCACGAGTAAAGATTTTATAATCTTTACTCTTAAATCAAAAATCAAACAGTCTCAGTTCTCTGTCCCGTTCAATAACTTAGGATTGCGGAAACCTGAGTGTCATTCTTGCTCTCTTGAAATATTTCAAGGATCAGATCGATTCTGCCTGTGAATAATCCAGGACATTGTCATGCATGCCTTCATGCTTGACTGGATTCTTGTAATTCTTTCCTTTATGGCATCAGTGAAAATCCCTCTACTGTCTGCAGCTCATTCAAAACTCTCCTGCCAGGATTTTCACGACCACATCACATCGATCCCGGCTTGTTGTCTATCTGTTCCTTACAGAGCTGATTTTATTGATTACTTATAACGCTCTGAGAAGCCTCACCCCGTGAGGTTATACAGCTGAGGTCAGGGCTCCAAGACCTGTCTGAGGAGATCAGGGCTGCTAAAATACACTTTTTAAAAGCCTTTAGTTGATTCTGTTTGTATTTGTGTTTTTTGAGTTTTATAGCTTCTAGTTCAGCATCATTGTGGTTTGTTTTAAATCCGTGACAGAAATAAAGTTTATTTTACTATTAGGAAAGGAAAACTCCCCCATAAAAAAACCTTTTTAACAGGGAAAGAATTGGAAAATGAATCTTTAACTTCTTTTTAACTTCAGAGCTTCAGTAAGAACACACACATCCAGCTGTTGGCATAGACGGTCCTGATGAACGCTGAACCTCTCCCTGCTCTCTCGTTTGTGTGAAAATGTTCAGGTTGCATAATAACTTAATGTTGCGACCACCAGGAGGCGCTGTGTGATCAAGCCTTGCCCACTTCCTTCAGAGCTTTTTAATTGTTGCTCCAGGAGACAAGAAGAGTTTACTAGTTTGGAATTAAACAAAGAATTAAATATAAGATGATATAATCTTCACATTGATAAAAACTCGTAGGTCTCTTTGCTGATGTGGCTTCTGTCTGGAGATAAAGAAACCCTCCTCAGCATGCACGAGTCTAAAATGCAAATAAGTGAACATTGCTGCAGGTGTTTCACTTCTGTGCCACGTTATAATGTGTGCCATGTGGTCTTATATCTCCTGAATGTACATTTGAAGTTATGCAACTACAAACTTAAAGATAACATGTCATTGATCCCCCCACGAGACAGACCAGTACAGCATACAGATAAAGGTTTGTAATGCAGCTGATATTCCTGAGCATTGTGTAAAAATGGTGATGTATGATGGTTTTGAATTTTGAGCTTTAACAACCTTTTGGCCAAAGAAATGATCAGGCTGCTATCACAGACAGACCCTGAGCCGCTGCCCTCACAGCCGGTCCAACCCTTGCGTCGTCACCATGAGTGACACCCAGCAGGACGGTCACCACCGAGGCGTAGAAGAGGGTGCCGCCGCAGATGTAGACGGTCCAGCCGAGGTAGCGCAGCAGCTCGGGCATCTGCTGTTCGATGGAAACCAAGAAGGCGACCAGAGCGGCGGCGCAGAGAGCAACTGCAGAGGAAGCACAGGAAGCATTCAATGAAATGTCTGTCAGACAAAGAGCTCAGGAGCTTTCAGCTGCCCTGGTGCGTGGCAGTTTGTCTGTATATGCTTAGAACTTTGCTTTGTCATACCAGAGAGGATGTTGAGGACCAGAGCAGCGATGGCCTTCTTTCCTCTGCTCAGTGCAGGCCTGACCGTGAACACAGCAGTCAGAGACAGCACGCTGGAAGCAGCTAGAAACATCCACGACAAACTGTAGGTACCTGCAAGCAGACGGGTTCAAATGTTATGGTGGTGCAGGTTCATGTGTTCTTATGTGTTCCTCAGTGTTAACCCGAAGACGCCTCACAAGGCCTCAACAGAAGGACTGTGTCATCCTTCCCTCCTTCCCTCCCTATCTATAGAGGAGGTGTTTCTTTTCACAACCTGCCAATCCAAATGTTGTTCTTATTAATTCTTCTGTCTTACAGTCTTGCTGTGACTTCAACATACATTTCTACGTGTGTCGGGAAAGTAAAAAACAAAACTTATTTTGATGTTTTATAATCTCCACAAACAAAGGATGACATCATGCATGCTTACCCAGCCAGGCTGGAAACGTCATGCAGCTGGAGACGCCTTGGTAGATGCTGCAGCCGGCAAACAGTCCCTCGCTGGCCCCCTCGGTCTCCACCAGCCACTGAGGCGAACAGAGACTTATTGTGTACAGCACAAACTCCACAGATAACAGGGTTGTCAGTACAGTCACTGGATTCCTCATATTACACTCCCACATGCACAAACACTGTCTCTCTTCAGTGCATCGGACAGTTTGACTCTCTGGGTGACGTTGGTTAATTCTCTTCTGAGCCGGGAGAGTTCGGTGCTCCAGATTTTCCTTCTTCTTCACGTGCTGCCTTTGAGCAAGGCACATAATCCACAGGGAGCTGTTACACTTTGCACAAGCAGGTCTGACTGTCTGACTCAGTGGGAAGCAAAGAGCAAACCATTTTGTATCTTCTCCATGACTACTGACATCCACCATGTAACTGGGATAAACAGTAAAGCTTTCCCCTGACAAATGTTGGCGTCCGTTGTCCCACAGTCGATACAATTAATGTAATATACTGAAGCAAACACAGCCTGTTTGCTTCCATCACAGAGCTAATGTTGACCGGCGGGTTGCCAGGTTCAGTCCAATGTCTTTTGTTGTACCTGATGCCCTTTTGAATGAGGCAGGGTAGAACTCCACTGAACACACAGCAGGGGAAATAATACGTGAGCTTCTATCGAATCTGTGCACTCCTTAGATAAATGGCCAAATATATATAGCCATATATGGTGTCTGCATACTTTTGTTCATCATGGTTTGGTTACTTTATTTTCTATCACTGAATAAACTGACCAGGTGACATATTTTATGGCTATTTCATGCAAAACAATGACAGAACAACTGATGAACGAAGCAATAGCTGCTGAAGTTTGTGCCAAACAAGCAATTTTAAGCATCAGAGATGTTTTTTCTGATGTTATTAGTAACTTCTGATACAATTATCTGTCTAGTTATGTGTTCTCTTTGTTTTAAACGTCGTCTTTTGACAGATTGAGTGTTTTCTATGAGCTCTTTGGTTCTTTTTAACTGCACACTTGTCTAATGAAAGAGGCTGACCCCCTGTGAGTGTTTCAGACTCTTCTTCCAACGTTGTGGTAACATGTCGGAGAAGGCTCCTTTCTAACAACAAAGCAGCTCCATAGAGAAATTATTATGTTTCCAGTTTTCTGTGGAAGAACTTGACTCGACCTGACCCTCAACCCCATCCAGCTCCTTCGGGATGAACTCGAACTCCAGATCATCAGTGTTCACTGACAGCTCTCTGCAGCCATGCAGGTTCATCTCTTGGAGAGCCTGAAACCAGACGAGTGGAGGTCGTTATGGCAGTAAAAACTATGTTCAAATGTCCACATACTTTTGGCCATATAGTGTACATCATGATTGGCATGACATCTCAGCTCTATTAGGTTTATTGACACACTAAATATTCACACACACACACACACTGTCCTCAGCTGACCAGGTAATATACAGTATGTGTTTAGGTGTGTGTGTCCCATGGGTGAGGGTGAGGGTGAGGGTAGGGCGGAGTTAGGGCTGTCAGATCCTGTCCAGGGTGCCAAAACAAACACACCCATCACCAAGAGGTTACGTCCAGTCAGGGAAATGTGCAGTTTGACTGACGAGAGCAAACAGTCAGCCGACCCTGCGGCTTCGCGTCTCTCCGGGAGTCTCTGCCGTATATTTCCTCTCTGTTTGGTGAAACTTTATCATCCTGTTCTGGCTGGAAACTCGTGCGGAGCTTTGCCCATAATTCACATCAGAGGAAATGTATCATGTAAATGCATACTGCTGAGGGAATTACACCCTCCTGATCCGTCACAGCACGGAGGAAAGTGAATCATATGCAGGGTTTAGGTTCATTTTATCTGCACATGAAGCGGTGAAAGCAGTTTATGTTGTATTATTCGACTGCACCTCTCGTCTTTACCTCCGTCTCCACCTGTCATTTCACATCCAGGAACTCCTTCCTGCCTTTTCCCCACCACTCCTCATAACCCGACCTCTTAGTTTGCTCTGTCCCCTTTTTTTTTTCTGGATATGTTTGCCTGTTTTAATCTGCTTGCTTGGTTTTGATTTCTGCCAGTTTTCAACCATGAGTAAACTTACCATAAATAAACTAAACAAATAAAAAGTTTCCTTGAATGGAAACTTTATTTATATGTTTTTGACCTCAGCCTTATTTTCCCATGTGTTTGTGTCTAGTGCTGAACGAGCAGCTGCAGTGTCTAATCTTTCTACTGCACATCATCAGTGTGCGTCCAATAGACGTTCTTGTTTTTGCCACTGACAGGTTCAGATTGTTCTGATGTGCATGACCTTGCTTGCAGTGTTTGTTGCGTACGTGTGTGGTCGCCTGCACAGCTGATGAGGATCACGAGTGGGTCGGTACCCATTCCATCCATCGATCTCTCCGTTATCTGTAACCATTTATCCTCATCAGGGTCACGCCTATCACAGCTGACTTTGGGGCGAGAGGCTGAGGAACACAGCAGGGCACATAGAGACAAATTTAGAGTTACCATTGAACCTATTGAGTGCACGTCTTTGGACTGCTGGGGGAAGCTGGAGTACCCAGAGAGAACCCACGCAGACACGGGGAGAACATGCAAAGGCCCCAGCCGAGGTTTAGACCAGAAACTAGGAACTTGCTGTGAGGCGACAGTGCTAAGCACTGCACCACAGTACATTTAGATCAGCTTTTTCTTTCCTTTCTGATTGCATTAAGGCTTAGACTCTGCTCTTTTGGTTATTTTTACTCTGTTGGTTTGAACAGCATCCGCTCCTCCAGGGCCCGGTGGCTTGTGTGGAGTTGCATGTTCTCTCTGGCTTCCAAAGACACGCTCTTAACGGGTTCAGTGGTGACTCTAAATTGTCCGTAGGTGTGAATGTTTGAGTTTGAATGGTTGTTTCTTTCTGTGTGCCCTGTGATGAGCTGCCAACTTGTTTTTGTAATGATAGAGATTTAGTGATCTAAATAAAAGTCCTTTATGCTGGCAGAGCCATGATCAGCCTCAGATGTACTTAGCTCTGGTATGAGCTGGATGCTCCCTGCATGCCTACACTCAATACTTTTTGCCTTAATTATCACATTAGCGTAATGTTGTTGCTTGTAGTGTTTAGTATGTCAGGGAGTCCCATAGTTCTGTGTAATTCCCTAGAAAGAAACTCATGCTATAAATTCATGGAGCGACACTGCACTTTGGTCCTCATTATGGAGAAATTAGAGATAGTGTATAATTGGTTCACTTCCAAAAGAAATGAATTGCCAGTATAACCTAGAGAGGTACTTTCAGTCCGGGCACAGCGGGTCAACTGAAAATGTGAAATTTCTCTGCGGGCAAAATTACAATTCAGCGTGATGAATTATAGTCTCCAACTAAAAGTAGATAATAAATGATTTTTTTTTACTTTTAATGGAGCCATTATCCCAAGGACATTTCTCCACTACGCTGCTCCTGTGACCATCGCAAACATGATTTAACAAAGAGCTTTTATTTTGATTTAACTCGACGTCAGGCTGTTTGTGATGCCCGTCTTGTAGCCAGTGACAGTATAAAGACTGGACAGCATGACTGACGTCACCTGTACCGCTTCTTCCGCCTCCAGGTTAATCTAAATATCGGCAAAGGCGTGGATCATTGGCGGACCTGAGGCGGTCCAGATGATGCCTGGGTGCTCTAATAAGCCACCTGTAACCACACCCGCCTGTCAATCAAAGTGTCCACGCTCTTAATCCTGCATAACTTTAAGCCTTAATATAATGTGAACAGGTGAGTTGTATATAAATTCACCCTCAGTACAGTTGTCATGAACGGGGAAATTAGCTACAGAGACCAAAACTGTTTTTTGTACCAGGCTGTAAACATGTTTATTTCTGCTGTGAAGTTGGACATTTGGACATGGGGACTTATGGAGACTGACTCACTTCTGGAGCCAGCCTCAAGTGGACGTTAGAGGAACTGCAGTTTTCCCCCTCCCCTTCCCAGCCACAGAGGAGGAAATACACATAAAGTGTGTAGCTGTCCTCCAACTCTGCATGAACACGTAGCACTGACCAACGTTGAGAAATGTTCAAGAAAACCAACAACACAAAGCCACGTGGTATTTACGGCGGCTTCCTTGTTTTGGCGATTTCAGTTTTTATTTACATTCCAAAATTAAAGAGGGCCTGAAGCTAGATGAGATACGCTCCAACTGTGAGAGCACAGTAACAGATCAGATAGGAATGTGATTATCTAGAATCACGACGACGTGATCTTCTCTTCATTCGTCACCTGCAAACAGATGCATGTAAATGTACACAAAACGTACACACACACTCACACACACACACTCAGGACGAGGAGGAGACAGAACACGAGACAGAAGCAGACAAAAACAATAAACATGTACATACATGCACACGCACACAAACACGTATACATGTGCTGTGTGTGTGTGTGCAGAAGCTGCGTTGGCAGAGCCGAGATGACATTGTAATAAGACGCCCACAAAGGGAAGATTAATTACACTAATAAGTGAGACTATAATGTCAGGTTTCACCCTGGGCTGATATTGCATCGTGAAGATTGATGAATACTTGGTCAGCTACTTTGAGGCTAAATGGTGTGAACGTGTTTCCCTTTTCCGGAAGGTTTAAAGTTCATTTCTGTTCTCCGTGCATCGGACTCAAATATTGTGACATTTAACATTCTGTTGGCATTTAAAGCAGCGGTCCTAAAGCGAGCGGGAGTCTCCCACCATGACTGTGTGCTTCGTCTGAAGGAGACGCTGAGAAGCATGTATGAACCTGCAAAGAGTGCAAGCAGAGGCAGAGTTTTCATATCTGCTGAGGCTGCGAAGAGACGTTCTGCAGAAAGACTCATTTAAGATGAATGTAAAATTAGATTAAACGAACTCCTGCTGCAGTATCTGTGCGAGTTTGCAGCTTTAAGACTGCAGACGTGCATGTTAAAGATGCTGCTTTCGCTGTTTTCCAAGTTCGTATTGTGTGAAGCTGCAAGATTTCAGGATTATATCAAGGTTCAAACAAGACATGAGGGTTTTAATGAAGTCAGTTCAATAATGAAGACAGTTTTGAACCAATATTGCCACTTGAAGATGGTAAAACTATTAAAGCTACTGTAATATTACACAGGGACTGAAATACTGAAATACTTTGTAATCAGGCTGGACTTTCTCACAGTGGACACCTTGGTCTGTCAGAGGAGTAACAGATGTAATTGATGCGATTAAAAAGGCTGAATATGAAACATCAAACATGTCTGAATTCATTGTGCGTTTCTGAGATAGGTCACTCCTGATGCTCTCGTCCATCTCCTGTTTAATTCATACAAACAAGTATAACATCACAACGTGTCTTTCAGGTGTCTCCTCGTATGTAAACTCTTCATTCAGTTTGGCCTTTCTGCTGGTTTCCATCACAAAAAGTCTCCAAACTCTCAGTCTAGTCTATAAAACATGTTCCTTCATTACGTGTTTAGTGAGTATCTAAAAGTACCACACGCCTAGAACTTTCGCTAACCCTGAACTGTGGACAAAACCTTCCAAAATAAAAGCCTGAATCATCCCATAAATTGCTCACACAGAGCCCCTCTCAAAGTTTAGTGTCTCAGCTCCCCCTTAATTGTGCCATGAATGGCATTTATCTTCCCTAAACCTTAAATTAAGTTATTAAGGCCTTATCATTTCTGTAAAGAGCAGACTGCAGAGCATTAAAGCCTCCACTTCTTCTAGTTCTTAATATAAAGAGTTTCAACTCCTCGGCTCTTTTGAAAGCACTGTCTGTCTGCTCAGTGTGTTCTCAGTGTAATGAGACAAAGGTCTGCCCTCCATCCAGCCACACTCGAGCGTAAAAATAAGTGTTTTTATGTGTCGAGAGCTGAAAGCTTTTACTGCACAGCCTGCAGGCTCAGCCTCTGATGTGTCCATGCGGTGTGTGTGTGTGTGTGTGTGTGTGTGTGTGTGTGTGTGTGTGGTGTTGGTACACCGTGTCCGAGCTGCAGTTACACGTCACCAAACGTCTGCAGCTGCTGACGTCTGCTGCTTTGACTCAGCACAGAAAAAAAAAAAAATCATCTTATTTCTCATTGGCTGACAGTGTCATATGTATTTTAAATCAGATTTTTTCTTCATTGGACGTATACGATGTAACAGACTGCAACAGACTATGGCTGCATCTTTTCATCATATAGAAATGTTCTGCACATCAAACACGTTTCCCCCTAATTCATGTGACATGTATCAAGGTCTCTCTAACTAAAATAAAGCCACACTCGGTGTACTCGGCCTGGTGTGACCAGTATCCAGGGATGTGTTACTCATTACCTTAAGATGACATGTTTAAGGAAGCTGGCTCGAGAGGATTTTAAGGAAAGGTAAAGTTTCAGTATTCACAGATTGTGAATTCACATATGTCTCGACCTGTGAGAGGGTTTTCGTCCATGGGTGACCGTCAGTGCTGCACAACAACAACAACAACAACATGTTTTATCACCTGTGCAGATTTTGTCTCTTCACATTCCCCTCGTGAATAATCATGTTTGCACATGATTGTGGCTGATCTTGAACACTCATTGTGGGCGACTGCGTGTCCTTTACAAATCCCTTCAAACCTGGACTGAAGCCGCGGCGGTCAGGTGCTCAGTTCATCGGCTCTCCTCTGTGTCGGTGTAATTACAGCCTGTAACCCTCCATCAGGGTTTTCTCTCTGTGTGGCGGCTCAGCCCGGAGCGACTAAATCACAGACTTCCCTCGAACGCACAAACACATCGCCCTGTTGCGCTTTAGCCGTTCATCCGTCCAGTCCACCGAAGGACAAAGACAGCAGCTCAGATTCAGATCTAGTACTGCACGGGAGATATGCAACCACCCCACAGTCATTCAGACTAAGTATTTTAGACATTTTTACTTGATCAGACCCAGAAACTTGACTCCAACAGCTATGACTGCAACCAAATATGGTTCAGCAGTGGAATGTGGATGGGTGGAGGCGTATTCGAGAAAGATATCATGATTTTCTCTTCAAGTGAAGAGGTAAAGTTTGACCCAGGGTTTGATTATAGTCGCGGTACCTCTGCATTCTAACGAACAGAAGGTGAGTTGTGCGACCTGGAGGGCGAGGATCATGTGACAGACCAAGGTGTGTACCTTGGTAGCTTGTCTATCTGTTTCTGAATTATTGTGTCCTCCGACCTTGGTGAGGCCTCTGGGTCTTCTGACCTTCTGGTAGCTCTGGACTCCAAACTAAAGGATACTGAGCATGTGCAGTCGTGGCTCCGACCATCTGGAACTATAAAAAACAACGGACAGCCCGTCGTTAGCTCCAAGAAGCTGCTAAAAATCTCACCTGTTCATCCTGTAATGTGTTTATTACTCGCTGTTTTAGTCTTTTACTGTTTTTATTGTTTATTTTTGACTATTTCCTGTTTTCGTGACTTAGTGTAGCTGTTTTTATTGTGTTTAATATTGTGATCGCCTGTTTTAAAACATCTTGTAACTTTGGTTCTGAAAGTTGCTTCATGAATAAAGTTTACAAGGAATCTGACACAGATATAGACAAAGGTAAACAAACATATTTACACACACACATTTGTAGACAATAAGACAATAGTTCAATGGTGCAGAGTGGAAATGATGTTAAAATAAATTATTCATGTATCTGAAATGTTGACTGAATTTACTTTAATGAAATAAATCTTGTA
Organism: Larimichthys crocea; assembly: GCF_000972845.2. Classification (NCBI taxonomy): domain Eukaryota; kingdom Metazoa; phylum Chordata; class Actinopteri; family Sciaenidae; genus Larimichthys; species Larimichthys crocea. Next base: position 11,544,700 of record NC_040011.1, on the reverse strand, counting down.
TTGAGTTATTTCAACTCAAATATGTTATGTAATTGAACATTTTTCGAGTTGAAATAACTTAATTACAATTACATTTTTTGAGTGTACTTCATGTACAGGTAGATATGACAGTATATCGAGTGTATGAGTGATGATATTCACATGTTTAAAGAACAAAAACTGAATTTAAACGTGAACAGTGCAAATAAATAAATAAATTACAGGTGTAGTGGATGTTTGAGGCACAGGTTAGTGTTCCTGATGCAGCCAGTTATAACTTTGACTTGGATCTAATTTAGTTTCATTCTTCGGGGCGTTATGAAGTTTTCTGTTTCTAATTTAACTTTTCTTTTTTTGTTCGACCAATGAGGGGCACTGCATGGCAAACATGTGATTTACACCTTTAAATATGTTCACATGAGCAAAAAAATCCCCTAAAAAGACCCAGAACTTCTTGTGTTTGTGTGTGTTGTGTGTGTACTTCTGCAGTTTGAGCAGCAGCATGAGGAGGAGGAGGAGGAGGAGGAGGAGGAGGAGGCCCAGTTTGACTGAAGGCAAAACATCTATCAAAGTGAAAAGGCTCCCTGTCCCTCAGCGTACAGCAGTAATCATTTTAAGAGCCGGTGTGACCTTATGGAGGAAATCGTGGTTGAAAGAAGCAGCTTTGATGTTTGTTATTGGGTTTAAACATTCGGAGTCCTCTGCTGCCTTCGTCCTCCCCCTCCTCACCTCTCTCATTCAGTTCACTGCACTGTTTACGCACAGGTGAGCCTGAAAGAAATCTGACTTAACTCAAAGTTACATTCAGCTGAAGCGTCATGGAAGTTTTTCCAATTCTATCCGTCCAAATATTGAGCCTGTTTGTGAGGTTTGTGTTGTGAATTTCCACTGAGTGAGATCAGAAACACATTCGACTTGTCGTCTGTCATCGTCTGTGAAAACTCGTTTGTCCACGTTTGCTGACTTCTTGTTGCTTTTCTCAAACTTTAAACTCCCGTTTGTTACCCTCGAAGGAAAGTTCATGAGAAACAAAAGCAGAACAGGTGAGGTGGAAAACCAGCAGCTCATTGGCTGGAGTTGAAGGTGAAGTGGAGCAGACAGGCTGACAGACAGACAGTGTGGCCAATCAGGAGGAATGACGGACAGGTGTGCAGGAAGGGACTGACCAGCTGAGGACACCTGTTGGACAAAAGTGTCACAGTGAAGCACACAGGTGTGAATGCTAAACTAAATGATGGCTGAATTCCATTTAGTTGCTTCAGTTTTTAGAGCTGGCGTCAGTGTCTCCTGTCAATCATAACACACTATTTCACTTTGTATAACAGAACATAAAAAAATGATTTGATCATCATGAAATATTTTATTATGAAATGATGTGTTGCATTTCTGACTATGAGCATCATCTTACCTGAGGAATGGTACTACAGTCACAGTTACTTTAAATTAGGCCCCATGACAAACATGAACTCACTCTGCTCTGTGTCTTTCTTTGTTGGACTTATCTCAGATGATTGGATCAGGTTTGTTTTTACCTGAACACGTCCTGTAATTATTAAAGCACCTTCCCACCTGCACTTGGTTTCAGTCAAACGTCTCTATTTGTGTCGGTGGTCTGTGCTGAAAATGCTGCAATGCCATGAGTGACCACTGGATGAAACCTGCAGGAAGGCTGAGCTTCAACATTATATCCAGGTCCTCTTATACATCCAAACATCACCCACTGACTGTTGCATGACATTAAACATTTGACATTAAAGTGTCATGTGAGGATCAGGATCGTCGTTCACTGGATCTGGATCCAGATTAAATCAGAGACTGTGGGAGCTCGGTATCGGCTTCATCTCGTCTGACAAGAGTCAAATCTTCTACATTTTTGTTTACGCTGACACGCCCACGTTCTTCTTTTCTTTTGTACGATGTGGCAGCAACACTTTCACAGTATTTAGTAATGTTTAAATGTGTGTGTGTGTGTGTGTGTGTGTGTGATGTCTTTCAGATGTCAACCTGTTTAGACCTGCAGAGCTGCAGATGGATAATTCAGCAGCCCACCGAGGAAACATAATTACAGCTCTTCACTCCATCACCTCTGTAAGACATGTTAGCTCAAATACAGAGAGACAACTGCCACGTATACGCAAAAATAGAGAGAGAGAGAGGGAGAGAGAGAGGGAGAGAGAGGGAGGAGAGTGGGTGAGGAAAAAGGAGAGAAAAGGGTGTGAAAGGAGAGGAGTGGGAAAAATAAAAGCAGGGAGACAGAGAAGGAGACAAACCGAGGGAAAAGGCAGGAAGGGTGAAAGAGAGGATAAGTGATGTGGGAGGAGGAGAGAGAGTCTCACGGTATAATGACACCTCCTCCCCTCGTCCCCTCCTCTTCTCTCCATCATCGTCTGGACTGTGGCTTCCAGGCAGAATGGAAAACGCCACGTTGCATCGCAGCTTTTTTTTTTCTTTCCTCCTCCTCCTCCTCCTCCTCCTCCTCCTCCGTCCCTCCCGTCCAGCTGTTCCTCACATCAGCTCTGTGGGAACAGACAGGAGCAATCCGAAAAAAGTCCAAAACAAACGGAGTTAAAGGAGCGTGAGGAATGGATTTGGAGCTTGATTGCTTCTGTCTGTCTGTCTGTCTGTCTGTCTGCGGACGGCAGGTGTTGAATCATGAATCTGGGCTGTGATGAAGTAAACGTTCCACAGGAAGTCAGAGCTTTAACCTTTTATTGAGTAATATCATAAAAATGCAAGACTCCATTTATCATGCCCAGAGAAAATAAGCACACTAATACTAAATACCTGTCAGAGTGAAAGACCTTCATGAAGATATTTATGCAAGAAATATTTCATATTTCCACATCTTTCATGTGTTTCTTTCAAGTACATTAGGCATAACTTTAAGCCTTAATATAATGTGAACAGGTGAGTTGTATATAAATTCACCCTCAGTACAGTTGTCATGAACGGGGAAATTAGCTACAGAGACCAAAACTGTTTTTTGTACCAGGCTGTAAACATGTTTATTTCTGCTGTGAAACATGGGGACTTATGGAGACTGACTCACTTCTGGAGCCAGCCTCAAGTGGACGTTAGAGGAACTGCAGGTTGTGGCTTTACTTCATAGGCTTCATTTATCGGCCACGTACCCCATCTCTGCCCTCGCCATCCTGATAAAGATAAGCTGCATGATGACATGCACTTTCAGTGGCTCTCAGTATCTTTGTTATGATTGATTTTAAAGTTTTAGAAAGCTCTTTGTTGTTTTTTAAGTTTAACCTATCACACAAAGAAAAGTCTTTTTAAACATGGGCGAAGTAAAACTAAAACATGATGTGAGATGATGTCATAGGAAAAGAAGGACATGAAGGCTCATGTGAACATTTACAGGATATATGTGGAAAGAAACAACAAAATAAAGATAAAATATAACATTTATTCATATACAGCTTCTCTCAAACGGCAGTAAAAGTCCCTCAGAGAGAATCAGTGGTTCGGGTAAAGCTGCTGAAGACATTTCATGCATTTAAACCCCAGAGAGTAGAACTTCGTTTCCAGTAAGCAGCATGATGAATGCTTTAAATATGAGTGAGTCAGTACTGTTGCAGACTCTCACTGTACTCGAGGAGTACTGATCCTCAACCAGCTCCATGTGTGCTGTCCTGCGTCTTAGCCTGACCTTTGACCTCTAACCCTCCCTGAGGAGGAGGAGGGGGGGCAGAGGGCGTGTCTTTGGGTCAAGAAGGCGACTTCAAAGCCGAGTTATCCTTAAATTAGAGCCACGCAATGTTTACGTCCAGCTGATTCACGCTCGCTCGCACTTCAGCCTCAGATTCCCATTTTAGGGAACGCCGTGCGACGTCCTTAAATCACACAGGGCCGCGCTTCAAGACGCTGTTGACTTACTCAGTATTTAACCAAGACCACAATCTTTTCCAAACATTAAACAAATTGTTTGGCTCCCTAAACAGAACCATGAATACCTTCATCATGCTTTAGTTGGCACGAAACTGACAAGATGTTGACAGTGAACGTTTGGCAGATATGTTTAATATCAGTAAACTCATGTTTAAAACATTTCGGGTCTTCCAGTAATTGTGAAGTCACGAACAGAAACGGTCTGTGTGGAGGCAGCAGGAAGCTCTGCAGGAATCCTTTCACCTGCTCGTGTCTGCAGGGTTCAGCGTGGACAAACCTGCATGAACATCCATCATCTGTCCTGCAGAGTCTCTCAGGACCTGCATGCACAGAAAACCAGACGTGGACTGGTAATCATAAAACCAGCAAACATTTTTGAGCAGATAACTAAAAGTCTGAGGTAATTAATTAACGAGACGAAGCTCGGTGTGAGAGAAAGGTGACAAATGTAACGTAATGCATTTCATGTTTATTTCTTAGAATCCTCGCTGGTTATTAACCAGTCAATGTGCGGCAGGCTAACAACAGCAAAATGAAGTGAAGCTGATATTTTATGGAAATAATCAGATTTATTGAAGAACATCTTCAGTCAGACGGTTACTGTCCTCAACCTAAATCACTGCCGACACAGACAGGATCAGTGTTGTCATTATTTTTATTATTATTATGTCTTATGTTATTATTGTTATGTTATCTTATTGTTATGTCTTGTTATTATTATTATTATTATATTATTATTATTTTATTATTATTATTATTATTATTGTTGTTGTTGTTGTTGTTGTTGTTGTTGTTGTTATTGTTATTATTAAATGTCCTGTGATTGAAGTGATTAAACATATTCATGCAATCAACTCTACATATCAAACAGTCAGTAAAGAAACCACCAGAAAACATTTTGGAAACGCTCTCTGTGACATACTGTACTCATACTAATGTCTAATTACAGTTATGAGCACTAATAACAACATTTTTAACACGTTATAAAGCATAATAAGGTCAGATATTATCATGTGATAATTGTCTGTTTTCCTCTGGTGCTTTATAAATAAAGCATAAAGTTGGAGCTTATTATTACTTGACACTTATAACTATAATTATACATCACTATAAGCTCAGTATAATGCTTCATAAGTATGTTTATAATGCATTATATGGGCATGGGCGTCACAGAAAGTGTTTCCACAGTTTTGTACTCGTATATCAGGGAGTTAACACGAAGCCCCACCTCCCAGAGCAGGAAGAGTGAGGGAAGGTCTGGAGGGGGGGTCTGCGTCCTGACTGGGACGTCCCACTGGAAATGTCTTCTGTGTGAAGTGGTGAGGCTGTTAGATCGTCCCGGGCCCCCGCACACTGCTGACTTCTCTCTTCTGGTGTCCCTGCTCTGCAAAGCGAAAGGTAAGAGCTGCACAACTTCTCCTGACTCTTTATCACTCATCATGTGACGCCGGTCTTGGAGTGACTTTAGCAAATTGTGACTGGTCTGTAGAAGACTTTGTGTTTCAGTTTTTAGTCTGAGAGATTAATGGAGGGAGAGAACAATGAAAGTTTGCAGGAACCTGCTGATTTTTTTGTGTAATAATCCTCTAAAAATACACTTTTATGTGCAGTAAAAAGTTGCTGAATTGAACTCGTGTTCTCTAAAAAATTAATTCACATTTCTTTGTCAGTTGCCATAAATCAAGTTAAATATAGAGTTTATTTTTCTCCCATTCTGACCAAAGTGCCACGAAACACTTTATCTGCAATTAATCTCAAGACTCAAGACCCTGGATTGAAAATTCACACTTGATTACCTGCAACACATTCTCCAGCAACTGCCCGCGTCGCTGTCAGTGGTAATTTCTCAATTTTCCACCTCTTTCCTCGGTCTGAACACACTTTTAAAAACTTACTTTAAAATAACTGACACCTGGTTTTGAAAAAAAATGCAGCTGAGGTGGCCTCAAACCTCAGCGAACAATCTCCTCTGTTATTACCCGCTGAAGCAGCCGCGAGGAAAATCACTCCCTGCAGGTAAACACAAGCTGCGATTATGAGGGTTCATTCTCTGTGGAGGTATTGTGTGCCACATCGGCAATAGGTGGAGGAGGAGGAGGAGGAGGAGGTGGGGGCTCTGTGGTTACGAGCTGGGGTAGGAGGGCAATGCAGACACAGGCTCATGTGGTGTTTAGTTTAAAGATATCTTTTTTGTTTTGGGAGAATTCAAGGATTTGCAAATGGACCTCTGCAGGTTTATGGAAAAGGAGAGAGAGTAAAGTACCAAGAAAGAAAGAAAGAAGAGAAGGAGGAGTGGGATTGTGAGTGGGAGTGGAAGAGATTTCAACAAAAGCCCAACAGAGCAATGCCTGACAAATATCTCCCCTTCCCTCCCTGCTTAGCTCTCCTCATCCCTCCGCGACTCCCCTCCCTCCCTCCCTGATTACTCCCATGTAAAGGAATGCGGGTTGCCATGGCGATCGGTTACCAGCTGTTTAAGGCGCTCTGTTAGTTCAGATGCCTTCAAGTGTCGGGATGTCACTCACGCTCACCCGCGGGGAGAGCGGCTGGCTGTTAGCGGCTGAAGTTCTTGCATATTTATATTTTTTGGGGGGTGATTGTTGATCTGAATGCTGAAGCATACAGTGTGTCAGCAGTTTCCTGTTGCAACATGATTGTTCCCTCGTGCATAAAGCTCCATAAAGCTCCATATGTTTTCCTAGTTTAGTGTGGGGGAACTTGGCAGGTCTGCACAGAGCCCTGATCTCAACATCATCCAACACTTTTGGGATGACGAAGACTGTGAGCCAGGGTTAGGGTTTGAGGTTCACATCAGTGCTGGTCCTGGCTCATGATGTTGTGCCTGAAAGGTTTCTCAGGGTTGTTTCAGTGTTCGTCACACCTGTTGAGGATTTCTCTGAGCTGTCTGACAGACAATGTGTCTGCATTAGTATGAGCGAGGTGGAGACAGAGCGTCTCTGCTTGCTTTCATTGTTGAGGTGGCAGGTTTAAGGCCTGAAATGGGAGGAGGGACGGGGGGTGTTGGTGGTGGTGTTTGGAGCTGAGGATACTGGGAAATACCGAGCCAGCTTGGCAATCTCTGGAAAACTCTAATCCCCCGACAGGAAGGAGGGATTGTGCTGCTGTCTGGGCTTCGACGTGGAGAAGAAAAACCTAGAGTTTATACTGTCAGCAAAGAGAAACAAAGAGACAAAGAGGAAAAAGAGATGATGAGAAGGAGGGAGGAATGTTCAGGGAGACAAATAAACTGTTTAGGGAGGAACAAAGGCCAAAAAAATTAAATTAAGAAAGTGTGGGGGAGGACTAACAGAGACGTGACTCACTCCTGTTAAAGATGTGACCTTCAGTTTTTACTTGATCTCCATCTTTGGTGCTCGATGGTGTCGTGTTGCTGCACCAAACGTTCCTGAAATCCAGAAATCTTAATCAGTCGGACCGCGAGGCTCTTTCCTCGGGTGTCCACTTGAGTAACTTTCTCTTTAGTACTGCTCCACTTCAAACCACACCGACTCGCTGGCTGTCTGCCTTACGGACCACATAAAGTTTGAAGCCTTTTGGCTTCTTACAGTGTGCATACAACAAGAAGACCGAGACAGGTCAGTGCGGATGACAGGAATGATTCCAGCCACAGATTCACACAGAGGAAACTTTGATCCTTGATCTTTTCGGAGAGGTCTGATGAAAGCAGCATCAAGAGCAGGTCCATGCTATTAACGGTAATAACAATAATGTAAAACAGAAAGAAAAGAGAGAGCAAGGATAAAAGCAAAGAGCGATCAAAGCCAAATGAAAGGATCATTTTCTGCAAAGGCTGAAATAAACCTGCAACTGATCAGCAGCTCAGTGTCGTACAGGATGTGTTTGGATTTTATTTTGCAGATTCAATATTCTTCAGTCAGAGGAAAGACGTGAAAACTGGCTCAGTACAAAGTATTTATCGCCTCAAGTCAAATTCTGTAGACAACCACAAACAGACGATCTGTCCTGATGAAGGGGGGAAGAGAAAAAAGAGGTCAAAGAGGTGACAAAGAAACTCAGGTTACATACGTCCTGCGTGCTCTTATTTGTGCTCTTTGTGCTCAGAGTTTCCTGAGTGGTAAGGATGACTGGTGGTCTCTATGAAACTACTCTTTGTCCAGAGGAATGTAAAGGGGTTTCCCCCCACTCTGCCGTACTCTCTGGAGAGAAATTGAATTTGTCAGGTGTCTTATTGCCAGTTGTGAAGGCAGTCTGGATTTAGGGGGCTTGATATTTGATATGAACGAGAAAGTCGCTGCTGCAGGTTGCTCAGATCGAACTTTTAATCGACCAGAGTTGTAGAACTGACCTGAGTTTGAAAACCTATTCAAAAGTTCTTCTGCCTCACGTTAGTCCATCATTTAAGGTAATTAAACCCAAACTGAATACTTATAGTGAGATACACGATCATTTTATGTCATTCAGAGATGTTGATAGCTCTTTTCCATCTCGACCATCCATCCCGTATGACGTGAACACAGTATAAGCGCTTCAGTGAGCGCAGACCTCCACCAACACCAACAATCCTTAAAGGGCGTCACTTACAAACAATACAGGCCAATCTGTCGTCGTCTATCACCAACAACTCAGATTAACGAGCTATATAACGCAATCAAACCCTTACCGAAGCTGGTCAGGTGAAAGGCTTCAGTCTCATTCTTTGCTCTACTCATCAGTTCTGATATAACTGATGTCAGCAGTTCACCATCCGTCACTTTATGAATTTATTTTTACTAAGAGTTTAAAGAGGCTTCACTGCCCGACTTCACCTGTTTCACCTTTTGTTTTCCTGTCTGGTCCCAAATGGTGGAAACCATCAGAGAAGAATTTTCCTTCATCTCTTGCTCATGTGGACGGAGAGTTTTTATCCTTAGACGTTTCTTCTTTCTTTTCTCACAAAACTCAACCAGCATCCAATCTGAAGTGTAATTACAGCCGACAGGTGACCACTGAGAGATCCAACTCTGCTGGCACAACCCCAGCTATTGCAAATGAATTAATAAGATGCTGGTTCTCTAATAATACCAACATCTTTTCTTTCTCCTCTGCTCTTTTTAATCCTTGTTCTTGGTCAGAAAAACAGAAGCCGACAATAAACCTGAGATTTTATTCCCCCATCATAAAAATCGACTCTGTCGACAGAGCTCAATAAAGACAAAGGGAAACGCTGTTCATTCGTAGCGCCTTTGCTGAATGTTTGCCTCTCCACAGTCCTTTGCATGCCGGTGTTGTTTGTCTGCACTGTTTGCTGGCACACAGGCCGCTGCAGGTTGTTTTTCCAGGCCCATACTCTCCAAACCCGGCTGTTATGTCACCGAGGAGCAGAAGAAAGAATTCCTCTAAATCTGCTCCCTTTAAAGAGCGCCTGAAAAAGAGACAGAAGCAAAGAAGAAGAGATATTAGCCAGAAGGTGCAGGTTGTTTTCCTCCGTAGCGAGTTTACACTTGCTTACCTAACTAACCTCCCAAATTAAATAGATTGGAGGAGAGAAAGGCTCCCTTTATGAGCCTGAAGTTTCCCTTTTAGCCTCGACCCTGTTTGATTATGAGCGCAGCTTTCCAAATAAAATAATTTGTTTTGCTGTTACGTCAGTCCGTCCGGCCTCCTTTTCCGAATGACTCTCTGACCAAACAGGAATACGTTAAAGTGGACGTACGACGGGAACACGGTGTCCCTCCAAATCAAATACTGACCCCGCACTTTTTGGAGATGAGGCTGGTTTTTATTTTTCCTCTTTGAGATGCCATCAGACACGCTTCTCATATCGATGTCAGGAGCTCTTTTTTTTAAACTGAATTTCCCGTCGGCAGAACACCTTGTTTTTTTTTGTTTGTTTGTTTTTTTTTATTTTAGCTCGACTTTTTCAAAAGGACAGAGAAGTTTCCTTGTGCGCAGGTTATTCAGAGACGTCACCGTCTGCATCCTCTGCCAGGGTTTCTGTGTTTTTCCACATCCAAGCCTGCTCATGACTTCTCATTTCTGGACCATCGCAAACAGTGGCGACCATTGTTAAAGTCCTGCCTTGCCTCTACATCGAGCACGGGAAGATCTGTATTTTCCTTTGACAGGTGGAACAAAAACAATGCCAAAAAATCACGATGCATCCTGTGCTACCTTCACCTTTCATCGTGTTTTTCTAACGTCTAAGGTACCAACAACTACATCAATGCATCAGAGCATACGGGCAGATCTGTGATTTTTTTTTTTTTGCTTAAGAGAAATGAGAAAATCCAAGAAAACTTCTGAAGAAGAAGCTAAACCAGTGTGATGTAGTGTGTAGCATGCATTTGCTGTTGTATGGAGGACAAAGGATGACATTAGTACGTGGTCTGTAGAAATCGATGAGACAAATCATTCCCTTGCATAAAGTTTCTTGTGTAACAACATGACAAAAGCTGTCAGCTAAGATCTCAACAGCAATTAACAGACTTATGCATGACAGTAAAAGTAACATAGCCGTTGTTGTGGCCATCCCACAATGTCAACAAGGATGGTAGTCTTTGTTTATGGCAAAGAAGCCAAGACAAGACAAGAAGCCTTCTTTCGGATTCAACATAACGTTATCTGCCTGGTCTGCTGTCGAGGTCTTGTGGTTGGGCTGTTTTTCGTCCGGACCCTCATCCTGGGTGACTCTGCTGGAAGTTACTACTTCTGATGGTATCACTAAGCAAACACACTTGGAAGTAAACAGAGCATAGACAGTTCTCAAGAAAAGTCCACAACAAATGAAAGTGAATCATAATAATCTAAATCTGTGAACTTCAAAATGCAACAGACCTGGAAAAGAATATAAAAGAATATAAAAGCAATCAAGAAGTTTTCCTGAAACAGTGATAAGCCTGAAAAAAAACAATGCCAGGTACATGACTGATGTAAATTTGGAAAATACAAACATTTCATTAATGCTACAGTGTCATCAGATCATTATAGTTGCAGTGTTTTATTGCCTCTGAGGGTCTTATCTGATAAAACTCGTACAAACTCGCTCTCGATACTACATCAACATCTCAGCACATTTCAAACTCATCCGTCAATTCTGAACGTGCATTTTGCCTTTTCGAGGGAGACAACAGAAGAAAAATGCGCCTACAGGCCGACAATCAAAAACACCTTTGTTTACCAAATACCAGAAGGTTCTTGTGTCGCTCGAGGGTTCGTCAAAGAACGCACGTCAGCGCACTTCACCGCAGGTCGACTGTATGCAAACTTTACCCTTTTCACTGCATCTGTCCAAACACGTCGCTCTATTCAGACGCTTCGTGTCAAGAGGCCCTGCCGTGTTTTTTAGGACACCCGGCAACCAGCCAAGCCAAGTGTTCTGCCACCCCCAAAATGTCAAGTTCACTTTCCCTCAAGGCGATGTTTTCCAGAGCCACGGCATTCATCCTGTAATCCTCTGTGTCTGAGCTGATAATTGCTGTGCATGTTGAAAAGAAGTTTAATGCTCCAAAAGATCATATTGTTTTAGTTTTATTGATTTCTTGTTGGTTTAAACCTGCTGGCCTTTTGCCTGAGGTGCAGGAATTCCAACCATTCCCAACCCTGTTTTGTAAACCTTATTATCCCCCCTGCTGATCTCCTGCAGCGTTCAGTATATTGTACACACTGTGTCAGCTCGTGTCAGTCTTATTGCCCCGCATGAGGAATTTCAAAAGTCTGAGGTGCAGTCTGGTGATATGAGACGAATTCCAGCTCATTCTGATATCGAGCTACAAAAAACGCAAACGCCAACATGAAGATGAATGAAACAACTTTGATCTACAGGCAACCTGCTGAGACACTTCCCCCTATATACTATATGTCCTTTGATGATGAGGATAGAGATGTCTGGGGTGAAACGGCTCACTTCATGTAGAACAGAGAAAAACGTTCGGAAGACCAAGCAATGCCACGCTCCATTACCGAACAAAGGAGCCCTTATTTAGTCCTTCAGGCGAGACATGACGAAGTTAGAGAAGCAGGGCTGGAGAAAGCGTTTGGAGTCCCCCAACAATGGATGCTCAGACAATCAGATGGAGAGGAAGATAGACCGATAGGAGACTCAATGAGGCTCTCTCACGACAGCCAGGAAATTTATATGTTGCATTCGATTAGATAAAACCAGCCTACAGTGATAATCATGACCGAAATGCCACTCTTATTCTAATATAACCCCCCAAACAGCACTAAGTAACAAGAAGCAAGAGTCTACCAAGATTGTTGATCTGTGAATCAGTACTGTACCATCCATAGAGCAAAGCAACAAAGCAGTAGTCCTATTGAAAATGCATATTTTATCTTACTGCAGAGAAACTGGTAATAACCAAGAAATTACAAAACATTATGCAATATATTTAAGATCATTTAGAAACAGTGTTGTCATGTCTTATAAATACACGCTCCGGTCACTTGTTGCAGCCAGTGATTTGAAACATTGTGCTCCTATGAGAATATGTTGGACATGGAGTTACTGTAATTGTTGGAGTTACTAATAAATTGGATTTGATACAGAGAAGATTAGCATGGCCCCTGCAGAGGATGACACGCAAAATCGTGAAGCGTATCCACATTTTTGGGGCGGCAGTAGCTCAGTCCATAGAGACTTGGCTTGGGAACCGAAGGGTGGCCGGTTTAAGTCCAGCATGGACCAAAAATATGGAAGGTGGACTGCCAGTTCACCTCCTGGGCACTGCCGAGGTGCTCTTGAGCAAGGCACCGATCCCCACCCAACTGCTCGCGGGGTGCTGGTCTGGCTGGCTGCCCATCTCTCTCCACATTTGCATGTCTATGCCCTTGTACTGCATGTCAAAAATAAAAATAGAGTGAAAAAAGAATTTCCCCATCGAGGGATTAATCAAGTATATCTTCTTCTTCTTCTAATTGGTGTCAGATTATCTGTTGGAAAATGTTTTCTTACTCTTGCTGTGGAAGATGTAGAGCAAGATGATACATGCAGCATAGCTGAATATGATATGACACGCCTATAGGTGGAGGCTTTTATCCAGTATATAACTACAGATGGCCCCAGTGGGAACTGCACCTCGCTGCACCTATTCAAACTGCCTGAAATCACACACCGGGGTCAGATTCGCACGTATCTGTCACAGGCTTTACAAATGTAAATATGTGTTTAGAGAAGCTGTATGGAAAGTCATTTTTCCAAACAGAGTGCTGGTGGAAACATGAAGTGTTAAAGTGTGCTGCCGTGGAAAAAGGTTTCATTAAAGCCCGGAGCTGTTTACACGCCTGCTCCCGTCCAAGTGGCAGAAAGATGAGCCGATCCAATCTGAAGGCTAATTTAGTGCAATCAGCTACCGTGCTCGCTCGAAAATCTCTTTCAGCTGGGTGAGATGATGTTCAGCGAGAGTCAGTTCAACAAAACCACAAAACAGCCACAGACACTTTGAACACGACCTGCCAGAAAACAAAGCCGACACTGAGGGTTCTGACTGGGAAGCTGGAAAGTTTTCATTACTCTGTCGAGGGAGTTTTATTGCACGTTGTGTCCAGATGCTCTGGTTGTCTTCACTGCAGGGCTGGTTATCGTTCAGACTGTATCAGCCTTATGTTGGTCCTCATTGTTCGCACTGATTCTGAAGCTACAAACGTAAAAGTTCTTTCAGCAGATTCAGGCTGTCACAAACTTATTTATACAATAAATAAATGAATCATAAAACTTTGGCTTTGGATAATAATAGTTTTGTGTGAACATGTTTGTCTCACCGGTCGCTCTGTTTGTCTCCACAGACTTTAAAGATGAGGGTGTGGATTGTCTTTGTCCTGTGCCTGGCTGGCCACGCCATGGCTGCCCCTGTAAGTAATACTGTGTGTGTGTGTGTGTGTGTGTGTGTGTGGTCTGCGTTTGTCTTCATATCCATGTTCCTTTCTTTGTCTTCCTGAGTGTGTGTTTCCTCCTGTCTGATCGTCAATTCAGTGAGTTTCCATGGACGCCTTGGTGTGTGTGTGTTTTCTTATCCAAGTGCAGTTCCTGTGTATATCTACTTGCTGTGTGTGTGTGTGTGTGTGTGTGTGTGTGTGTGTGTGTTCTTCTCATTGCAAGTCTGTGAACATTAAATATTTGCTTTCCCAAATCCAATTGCTCCCCTGAGTGTGCGCTGCGTGTTCGTGTGCATGGAGACTCAAAGTGTGTGTACGTGTGTGTGTCTGCTGACTTCCTTCCTTCAAGTGTGTATTCATGTGCAAAAGTTTAACACATGTGTGTGTGTGTGTGTGTGTCTCAGACTGAGGAGGAGGCCATCGTGGACGAGCTGGTGACTGAGGAGCCAGTTGTTGAGGTAAATCCATCACCCATGTTTTCTCCTTGAAAAATCCTTAAAATCCTGGAAACACGGACTTAAATAAGACACAAGATTCATGGAGCTTGGAGGAGGTTTTCTCACTTCTCTCCAAAACATTTTGTGGCCGACTTTGAGAAGAAGAGACGAAACTACTTAATTATTCTGATGCCATAAATTTACTTTAGTACCGGTAGAAACCGATTTTTCTGTGCAAAGTTAATTACATCAACAAAACAAGAACCTTTTTTCCATGACGAAGACGAGACAGTAACGCTCTTAAAAACAGATCTTTCATGGTAAAAACTAAATGACGAAATGCGGGTTTAGTTTTGCATCCTCCTGATCCGTTACGAGAGCCGATCCTGCAAAAACAGCCCGAGCCACAAACCACCAACTTTATGTATTATAGAAGCTGTCCAGAGCCTCTCGTTTCCTTTCTCACCACAGTGCTACAGCCGTGAGAAGATCGAAACAGACTGTGTCTTCATCTCTTTGTCACACAGACATTTTGACTGAGACTGGAATAAAGAATTCAGAGGTGTCGTTGACTGAAACTTCACTATGAAGGATAAATAAATTATTAAAATGTGACTCGAACAATGATCCTGCTGACGTTTCACCTTCACACTCGTCTGCCGGCTTGTGTTTGTTGCCCTTTGACTTCATTGTTGGGTTGTCATTGGATCTTAGCGCTTACTTTAGTGTACAATCCTATATTTGTAATGCCCCGTCTCGGCTGGTGTGTTAACTCGACCCAAATACCTTCTCTCTGGTCTGAGTTTGATTTGGCGTCTGTGTTGTGTTTCCTGAGCCAAGCAGCTGTTCAGAGAGATGATCTGATCTGTGATGGAGCTTTTGGGGCTTTTTTTTTTTTTGACAATGCAGCCAAAGAAGTTCTTTGGTATTTGTTCATGTGACAGCGGTGGTGACTCCTCGTGTGAACGCCCCAAAGTTGAGTTACTTGAATCGATCCATCGCAGCAAACTCAACGTGAATACAGAGGCCTCTAAAGATATAAAGTTATTCATGATTCAGGGACATGATGCCATCGTGTTTCAAGAGTTCGAATCCCAACATTTGGGGATCGTCTATTTTATGCCTAACAGAAGCATTGCTGCCTTTCTCAGGTCTTTATCTTTAGTCTCTTCAATCATCTGGTGACCTCTCAGGTTTTGTTTGGGATTTGTTTTTGGGGTCCCAACCTCCAGATTAAAACAATCTAAAAAGCAAAGCTTCATCATTTGTAAGAGGCACAAGACGTTCTGTTTGCAGCTGACTTGGAAGTCCCTCATGTCAGTTTGTTCCACCAGGGCTTAATCTGGTAGATTTTTACCGAAATCGAATCACTAAATTCCTCCTGAATCCATTTGTCACCTCTGAGGTTTCCCAACAAACAGACATGAAATCCTTCCAACAGTTACATCTCCGTCAGAACACAGTGTCCTTCATTGTAAACAATCCAATACTGCCAAAATATCCGTCTACGAAACAGCTGGAGCGAGTCTTCATGTGAACGTTTTATCATTTCCTGCTCCAGAGGTCCAGCGGGACCAGAGATCCCACAGCTGTTAATTTTAGCCGCTCGCTCAGCCTTGCCAGCCGTACAGGAAGCCATTACGTTTTTTCATGGCTTCACCACATGTGGACCCAGCTGCTTGTTGTTGTTGGATATTATGGTCTCGCTGCTCCCAGACTCTGTTTGGCCTTCAGGGAGGAACCTTCTTTAGCGGTGACGTTTCAACTTTTATTTTTTTGAGGAAAACCAGGGATATTTAAGTGGTTTTGGTTTAAGTGGACGTCATGCAGAAATAGACACGAAGACCACTGCGCGGAAATCATCTGCTGACCAAGTTCAGAAAGATGGCTGTTAGCAGTTTCTTCCAGTTGCCCAC
The DNA here is from genome assembly GCF_000972845.2 of Larimichthys crocea. Lineage (NCBI taxonomy): Eukaryota > Metazoa > Chordata > Actinopteri > Sciaenidae > Larimichthys > Larimichthys crocea. The sequence goes on along the minus strand of NC_040011.1, from coordinate 11,528,634 downwards.
TCTGATCACTTCGGACCCCCAGATGATAATAAATTCCTCTGCATGTGGCTCATTAAGCTTCAGCTGCTCACAGTCTGACCCCTGATGTTCTCCAGGAGCCTGAGGTGGGGGCCAACCCAGTGCAGATTGAGGTCGGAGAGTTCGACGAGGCCATCGATATCGGTGAAGAGGTTGAAGAAGTTGCTGCTGAGAGTAAGTTCACAAACACACACACAAATGCACACATTGCATTGATTTACATCACTTCCCAGGAGGCTTTCCCATAATTAAGCTGCATTCCTAATCCTGTCCGTGGGGACCTGTAGAGTTATGTCCATAAAATGTTGCCATAGCTTGGAAGCAGAAACATCTGCACGCTACCTGCTCAGCACCAAATAGACACAGTTTGAGTTCAAACTTCCATGAATCCTTTCGACTGAGAGGAATAAAAATGTATCATGTCTGTTGTCTCGCACATTAACGATATTTCATTTAGCTGTGTTTCCGTCCTCTGCCCTGAAGCTAAGGTATCTGCAAAGTTCGGTGAAGCCTCAGACTGGCAAATCAAACAACAACCATAATAACAGACTGCCTCGTTCTATGAGGAGGAGAGGGCTGTAATTATACGTTCCACCCTGTTTAAGTGGCAGGAGCTGAACCACAGGCAACACCAGCAGCTGGAAAACAGTCCGACTGTACAAAGTGTTCAGGATGAGGTATTTAGTTTTTAGCTGGAAGATTTAGATTTAGACTTCTGTTTAAAGTAGCAAATACCACCACAGAAAAATAGACATTTTGACGTCTCACTCTCCTCTGGTGGCGTCTGTCCATGCAGATATCTCCAAGCTACACTGTGGTCGTCACCATATTGGAGGTCCTGCCTCCGCCACCTCCTGGTTAATTAAAAATGTATAAAGATGTGAAGCATGGGTGGAGTTGAGGAATGTATTTGTATTTGTGTGTTTTTTGTACCAGGCTGTAAACATGTTTATTTCTGCTGTGAAGTTGGACATTTGAACATGGGGACTTATGGAGACTGACTCACTTCTGGAGCCAGCCTCAAGTGGACGTTAGAGGAACTTAAGCATCTTTTAGAGTGTTAAATCATCTATATGTACCTTGTACATGTTGATATTACATTAATGCTTCAATCAAATTGGAGAAGAAGGAGGACAGAGGGACATGCAATACGATAGTGGGTGAAAGTGTATCTACAAGTGCTGCATCTTTAACCAATTAGGGCACAAACACTGTAACTTAAAGCATTTAATTATGTCTCTCTACCTGCTTCCTTCAATTCTAAAGAAAGACCAAAGTGACAAACATATTTTGCAACCTTTTATTTGAGGTTTGCAGTTCAAACAACATGTGATTTTATAGGTGAGATATATCTTTAAATTGCAAAAAAAGCAAAGTTCTTATTTTTAAAGTCAGGAAAGTGGGGCCCGTTTCAGTCGGGTATAAAGCACTACAGTCTCTGGACTGGACGTGTGCCTTTAAACACAGAAAGGGAACTACAACGCCCTGCTGCTCTGCTCCACACGTCAAACTGTTTGCTTTGTGTGTTCAGCTTTAATATCGGCATTTTTCCATGACTTCTGCTGTTTTCCATGAGGCAGCATTTCAGGACTGTAATTTTCTTTCAGCGGCTAAAGTCAGGAACAAACTCGTTAATGACAGCTCTCTTGTTTATTCAGTCATTTCGTCATTAGTCTTTTCATTCATGAATGAATTCATTTCAGTTTTCTTCTGGCCATAAAAAGGGGCTGGGCTGTTTGTGTCTGTGTTGGGTCATGGCATCTGTTTGTGAGCGAGTCTGTTTTTTCTGCACAGATCTCTGCCTGAACTACCACTGCAAGAAGGGAAAGGTGTGCGAGGTCGACGAGGGCAACACCCCCATGTGTGTGTGCCAGGACCCCTCCACCTGCCCTCCTGCTGAGGGAGATTTCGAGCATGTAAGTCAAACATAAAGTGAGCTCATGAAATCAGTGCACTACAACAGGTGTTTGGCTCTTGGCTCCAGCCCACCATCAGGTTTCAGTTCTGGCCGTCCTTGGGAAAAAGTTTCTGTTAGAACATCACGCAGAAGCTCAGAGCCGTGAGAACTGAGAACTCATCCGTCTGTGATATCCTTCTCAGGTTTGCGGCACCGACAACAAGACCTACGACTCCTCTTGCCACTTCTTTGCCACCAAGTGCACCCTGGAGGGAACCAAGAAGGGCCACAAGCTGCACCTCGACTACGTCGGACCCTGCAAATGTGAGCGCTCACACTGTTCTTCTGACGTTTCCAGTGTTTGCAGAGAGTCCAGACTCAGATCAATGTAGACATTTACAGTAAATACTCGGCTGTGCATGCAAACTAACTTTCTCTCCGACTCAACACTCAAATATTTAATTCAAAGCCAAAGATCAGTGGTAAGGTCAGGAGTTCAGAAAGTGTTCAGGAGCCTCTGATGTCTTATGCTGTATTATTTATTGACTCTTGGCCAAGGAGAATTAGAGACACTCTCAAAGTTCATCAGAAGTGCCTGAGTCGGTCTCACATTCTGCCCAACTCATCCTGTTGGATCGACTTTAAACCCCAAGATAACACCACAAATACTACACGCCCAGAATGAGTCACAGAGAATGTCTTTACCCATGGAGGTGTTATTGTCAGCATATTCTAGTCTGGAGACACAGATGATCTATTATGTCTAAGAAGGCAGCACCAGGTCTCTGTGACCCTGGACACCACAGTGTTGAGATATGGTGGCACCTAGTCTAAGACAAACAACTAATACTGCCGAGGACCTCAAGGTCCACACGTGACCTCGTGTAACCTAAGGATAGAAACTTCCATAACAGGCTGATAGTCCAGCGTTATAAAGCTTTGATTCACTCTGAGAAATATTGTTTGATGGGGAGCTTCTTTCACAGAACCCAGCAGATAGAAACTGAACCCTGCATCCAAACCGTGATAAAGACTGAACTTCATGAATCATTTCATCTGTTTCGAGTACTTGAAGTGAAAGTCTGTTGCCTCCACCCTGGGCACACCCCGTCTCATGGGAGCCAGATGTTAATGTTGCACTGCTGGCTTGAAAAAAAAACTCTTTAATCAAATGAGGCTGAAAAATCTCATAATCTCATAATTTTAATGGCAAGTTTCACACTTGAGATTAATAAGTTTTGGGAGACTGTGACTTTGTGGGAGTGAAAAATAACAAACACCACAAATTAAAAGAATACTTAATACTTATATAATCATTGTGATTCATGGTATTTATTAAAAGCACCTTAGCAATATGAAAAACAACATACCTGAAATGCTCGTTAGATAAACGAAGCACTTCTCCTCATATCTAGTTTCAGTTTATGATTTTTCTTGTTTTTTTATGTCGTTCTCGCTTCGACACCATGTGAGCTGTCGTAGTTTCTGTTTCTTTGCCTGTTCACTATTGATGGATTGGGCTGTATCTTTTATCTCTATCGTGTTATAGTGTTTTGTTCCAACTCATCTGTGTGATAAGCTTCCAAACTGAAGCTCAGCTCGGCTCTGTCTGCTGTCAGCGTGGTGTTTCTGTGACTGATGGGGGCGGATTACAATGTCGTGTCGGGCCTGCAGGCTGCAGCTCAGATCTGTCCGGACACGCGAGCTACATTTCTTCTAGTGTTCAAACTGTAACATGACACACACACACACACACACACAGGGCTGAAGGGTTCAGATGGAGATCTGGGTGGAGTCCAGTACACCAGAATACAACAGGATGAAGATTTAGATGTTTCTGTTGGCTCCTGTGTGGAAGTGGGGCCTCGAGGTCGATGTGTGAATTATCATCATGACTAACTGTGTGTTCTCCCCACAGTCATCGAGCCCTGCATGGACACCGAGCTCAACGAGTTCCCTCTGCGTATGAGGGACTGGCTGAAGAACGTTCTGGTGACTCTGTACGAGCGCGACCAGGACAACAACCTGCTGACCGAGAAGCAGAAGCTCAGGGTGAGTCGTCGTCGTGGTGAAGACGGACGTCTCTGGTCTCCCTGTTGAAGAGTCTGCATGCTTCATGTGACCTGCTGGATGTTTTAGATTCATTTCACAGTCTCAATCCCACGAAGTCAACAAAGAAAACTGTTAAACGGGAAACCAAAGTAGCTCTGTCGCAGCTAACGTTATCTCGGCTCCAGACCGATGTGTTAAAACACACGATAACACAAACTGTGAACCAGCTGCAGTGTTCTGTTTTTATTAAAGGACGACTGGTGGCTTTGAAAAGAGCACAGGTCGGGCTGCACATTATGTTACAGGCGGTTCATTCCTCTAAACAATCATCCAGTCAACATTTAACGTGCATGTAAAGCTGTGGCTGATTTTTACTGGCTACCTTTTATAGGTATGAGAATCACATTTACATGGAGCAATAAGATGTTGTTTGCTTCTTTGTAGGAGAAATAACAGATTCATGTTACAAACTTTGAGAGACATGAGCATGGACAGTGAAGGTCAAAGACACACGGTGTATTTAAAACAGAGTTTTATGCTTGAATCGGCTCGTGAAGCTCGTAATGTCTAATCCAACAGTTTAAAGACGTCACTCACGCTGAGGAAATGTTTATATGACTGAAAAACACCAGAGAGAAGTTAGCCTGCGTTCTCCAACCATCACCAGACAGTCGACGGTGTTTCTGTACGACTTTATTCTTCTTGAATTGACTAACGCTGACCGTGTCCGTCCGATCTTTCAGGTGAAGAAGATCCACGAGAACGAGAAGCGGCTGCAGGCCGGTCCTCACTCTCTGGACCTGCTCGCTCACGACTTCGAGAAGAACTACAACATGTACATCTACCCCGTTCACTGGCAGTTCGGCCAGCTCGACCAGCACCCCGTCGACGGGTACGTACAGGAAAGACGAGATGCTGGTTTTCTATCCAATCAGACGCAGACTCGTTGGGTTTCATAGATGGAAAGAATGGTTTTGGACAAAGTTCAGGCACATGTAAGGAGCTGATTGGTTTTCGGTGTGGATGATGTCAAACCACAGCAGCTGCAGACAGACTCTGATGGATCCAACAGCTGCTGCTTTTTCATGATGATGTGGCTGCTAGACACCAAATGCATCAGCGAGAACCAAATTTACCAGCATCACTGTTTAACTAAAGCTTTTAGATTAAAGATTTCTTTCCCATAACTAATCATCATTCTTGTGTCTGTGTGCCGACAGATACCTGACCCACACAGAGCTCTCCCCCCTGCGTGCTCCTCTCATTCCCATGGAGCACTGCACCACCCGCTTCTTCGAGGAGTGCGATGCCGATGACGACAAATACATCGCCCTGGAGGAGTGGGCCGCATGCTTCGGCCTCAAGGAGCGTGAGTATCGACCGTATGCATGAAGACAGAAATGTTGCTGGTTCACCCCATAAATATGAAATATGAAAAGCTCTCTCTCTTTTGACCTTTTTGATTATTAATTTGGTCTAAAATATCAGAGAAAAGTGAAAAATGTCAAAAGCTGACCTTTGAATTTCTTCTTCATTTCAATTTCTATCATAGAAAAACAGAAAAAAAAACAAATTCTCACATTTTAGAAGCAGAAACTAGAAAATATTCTAAATTAATGTTTGATAATTTGTTATTAGACTTGTCTGTTGAACTATTCAAGCATGAATCAAAAACATAACCAGTATCCTTCAAAATCATAACGTGAAGGTTGTTTCAGTGCCATCATTTTCAAACAAAAGACTCAAAAACCAGGCAAATAATCCAAAAGGACAAATAAACGGTAACTAAGAATACACCGGGAAACAAGACATACACACAACATGGACAGACAAGGAAACAAAAGGAAACACAGGAGCTAAATAGACGTAGGTGTAATCAGGGACAGGTGAAACTAATCAGGGCCAGGTGCAGAATCAAAAAAGGCAGGAAAACAAGACAGGAAGTAGAATAAAACAAGACAGACAGAGTAGAACTACAAAATAAAACAGGAAATACGGAAACTGTAACAATTTTGTCCAAAAACAGTTGTTAGAAATCAGTTTTGGGCCAAATTTAGGGAGACAAATGTTGAAATACTTCAAATATTTCCTTAAACATTCATCAGTTTAACAATCTAAAAAATACTGTGCTGTTTTTTGAAGTATATTTTTTAAATCTACATGATATATATCTGCACTTTTCATTTATTTATTGTTAATATGTTATTAAAATGTTGTTAATACGATGTTTGTTTTCTTTGCGTCTGCAGAGGACGTGGACAAAGATCTCATCATCTAAGCTCCTCAGCAGCAGCAGCAGCAGTTTGACAACTCCTAGTCGCTACTAACGGGACGAGGTGCTGATCCCTAAGTTAAAAAAAGAAAAAAAATCACAGTAACGGTGCTAATTGCAAATTATTTTTTTTGTTTTGTTTTTTTAATAATGATCTTTCCTACCTATACCACTAAAAAAAAAAAAAGATTACAAAAGAGAAATGTGCACAGTCTGTACTAACATCACATGTTCATGCAACACCCAGTAAAGAAACTAAAGACCTCTGATGTAAATGTATGTTGTTGACAATATTATATATATGTTGTGATTAGTTCAGGGCTTTAATTGGAGATCAATTTGATTATCTTGAGGAGACAAAACTGTAAAGTCAAAAATAAAGTTTCTAAATAAATGCTCCCTCTGCTTGCTTTCTACAAAACAACGATTTAGTTTTCGCACTCTTTCGGTGGTGGACTCACTTTTTATTTTGTCATTTTGTGTATTTTGGTTTTTGATCTTTTGACTACTGCTTTACGAGTTGTTCATTTTTATTTGCCATACAGATTCCGACACGCGTGTACTGATATTTGAAACAATAAAGAGGATATATTGTCTTTTTTTTTTTTTGGACGTTGAGGGGAAAATCTCGCAGGCTGAGAGTTTTTCTCATAATTAACATGTTTCTACTGACACTGAGAGCACGAGCAAACTCTTTCCATGAAATAAAGATTGTGAAAAGATCTGGAAATCTCTGCATGCATTCATATCTGCGTTTCTTTCTCCTCTGCCAAGTTTTTTTGTTTTTTTTTGTTGTTGAGATCTGACAAGTTATCAGCGTGGCTCCAGTTTGTGTACGAGCAAGACTTGGACCATGTTTTAAACTCGCACAAGAATCTAGTGTCGCAATTTTTATCGAAAATATAAGAAGTCTCATTATGAGAAGCTCTCGTCTCATCCTGTTTTTTCATATGACATGTGTCTGAATGCGTCCTTTGTGCAGCAGTAATGCTTTTAAATGTTTCCTCGTGAGTCTAGTTTGAGACCAAAACAGAACCAGCTTCTGAAAAACAAACCGCTTCTGTCTTTCTTCTTTTCTGGTGCCTTTCCCTCAACCAGCGTCAGTCTGAAGTCACTCTTAAACAGGTACGAACACCTGTGTTTCTCTGGATAAGGACCGAGTGTGACTTGACTCGCCTCAGAAACAATGACTTGGGACTTGTCTGATGCTGCTGTAACTTCATGAGTAGACTAACTCCATCCAGGAAGGAGGTGATTGGTCGCCAAAGTGTAATGCAAAATAAGAATGTTTCTAATCAGACAGTGAAAACATCTGTAAACAGATATATCAACATTAGACGGGCTGACATGCTTCAGTTCTGCTGGTCAAGGTAAAAACAGTGTGTACAAATGTTCTCAGACTTCATTTAAACATGTTGAAACCTTCCACATGAAAAAGGTTTAGAGAATCTTATAATAAACTTTTTCTTTGCTTTGGTTGACCGACCACAGCCTAAACAAAGCACACATGGTATATTTAAAATGTGGGCCATAAAACAAGGCAAAGAAAGCCACAGGAACATTTTGTTCAAACCAGACCACGTGCTGTAAACAGTACCGACATGACTGATGTGTATGAAGGACTCTGTCTCGTGGTCCCCTGGGAGACGGGAGAGGGAGATCTGAGCACCCTGTTACCATCCCCACCCGTTCATCCAGACTCCGGTGTCAAGAATGTGAAACAACAGCCGAGCCTTGTCCACAAAGCCCGTCCCTCCTCTCAGCCACAGCAGGAGGAAAAACCTCGGACGCTGAGAGAGGGGAGAAAAGGAGGGCGTGCTACTGTAACAACAACATGAATCCTTCCTCCAGTTACTCCTGGAAGTTTTATCTGCTTTCTCTGCTGGGAGTTTAAAAATGCATCTCAGTCACACAGCAGGACTCCACCAGGACTGTTGTTACACCTGCTTCTGGTTGATGGTGCCAATAAAAAAAAAGCAGTGAACATGAAGTGACACATTTCACACCATGAAAACATATTTCATGCATCAGAATCAAACATAACAACGCTGAGTTTCCGGCAGGTACATTCATTTTCTGATACAAATCATCAGCAGCGTTCAACTCAACCTTCTGCTGTAGCCGTCTCCAGGCTGCAGAGGGCGACATGATGACAGAATTTAAAGTCACAGTTCAGATAGTTTGACAGAGCTGGACTCTGTGCACCGAGGAATCACTTATTGTCCACATTCACTGACTTTTTATGCATTCATACATTGCAGTGTATGAGCAACAACCTCATGTGCAATAATTGTGTATTTGCTTTTACCATTTGCTGTGCAAACACAAGCAGGATGCAGCATTCACTTCTTACGAATACCCCCTGTTTTCTTTGTGTAGCATCTATATTTTGTTTTTGCATTTGTACTTATATTGTGGTTTTATCTTTGTCTATACTGATGCTATGCTATACTTTTACCTATATTAGGAGCAGCACCTCAATGAAACCCCCTGTAATTTGTTTGTGCTTACAGTATGTCCTCTCTCTCTGTCTCTGTCTCTGTCTGTCTCTTTCAGGGTTATGCCTAGTCAAGCATGGTATTGGTTGAAGATGAAGTCACATCTCCCTTTACTGAAATCTCTCTCTCTCTCTCCATCTGTAAACATTCATGTCTCATTAATCATGTTACTAACTAAACTTGTTCCCTGGAGTTTCTGTCTCTGTCGTCCAGCAGGTTCTCGTGGATCGTGGCTGCTGCTGTGGTCCTGCATGACGTCCACTACACATATTACTACTGTCATTATTGCTGCCATATCTCCATCACAGTTTATAGTTAGATGATGATTTGCTGCTGCTGAGCATCTGTGTCTCTCTATCTCTATCACAGGTTCCACTGCTACTGTAATCATTTTATCATTCATTGTAATTCATTGTCATTTTATCAGTCATTGTAATTCATTGTCATTTTATCAGTCATTATAATTCATTGTCATTTTATCATTCATTGTAATTCATTGTCATTTTATCAGTCATTGTAATTGTCGATATGTTTGTGTTGATTTGTTCTGTTCACGTGACATCTATTGCACGTCTGTCCGTCCTGGGAGAGGGATCCCTCCTCTGTGGCTCTTCCTGAGGTTTCTTCCACCTTTTTTCCCTGTTAAAGTAGGTTTTTTGTGGGCAAGTTTTTCCTCACTGGAACGGGTTCTTAAGGCGTGGTCTTAACCTTGTTGGACGGTACTGAACCCCCCAGTTTCATTATGCTATCATCATTCACCGCAACCCTTCTTAGTAAAAAAATAAAATATGATTTTTTTACTGGTGGCACAAAAATGAAAACCTTGCATTAACATCACCCCTTGTTCAAATAACATGTCATTTTTCACACAAAGTCTGTTTCCTTTTCTTAGTGTTTTTATGTCCAGCATCCTCGTGCTCACAAAGATATGTTGTTAAGAATGGTAAAAAATCCAGGGGCTGAGGCTCCACGACCCCTGGACCCGACTCACACGAACCCAGGTAAGAACCACGGTCTAAGGACAGAGGGTGTCACTCCCTGTACAGATTGGAAAGCCTCAGAGGAAAATGGACTTGTGACTTTGGAATATACAAATAAAATCTGATCTATTTGATTAAAAGCTTTCTATTCTCACAATATCTTCTAAAAACGAAGGAGCTGTAGTGCAGCCTAGAAAAGATAGTAAGTGGTCCTTGAGTTGTGATTATTTTGAACATTAGTAGCTTTAATAGTTTATTTTTCTTTAGGTAGTGGGTTTTTCTATAATTTAAAGTTGACAGTATAATAATAATAATAATAATAATATAATATATATTATAATTATATAATAATAAAACAATAACTACACTATTACTACTATATACTACTAATAATATAATAATAATATAACACTACTACTACTCTACTACTAACTACTACTACTAACTACACTACTAACTACTAAATACTAAATAAATAATACAATAACAACACTACTACTACTACGACTACTACTACTACTAATAATAATAATAATAAGTAATAATAATATCTAATAATAATAAATAACAATAACAGATATAATAACTATATCATAATGATGATAATAATAATAATAATAATAATAATAATAATAAAATAATAATAAGAATAATAATGATGATGAGGATAATAATAATAATAATAATAATAATCAATAATAATAATATAAATGATGTGGAGAGTGTTGGGGGACACTAAGTCTGTTAATTTGCATAATCTGATGAGTCACGCGCTCTAATTAAATCACTTTACAGTTCTGTGCCGCCCCCCAGCGCGAGCGAGGCTCCGGTGCAGGTGACAAACAAACCGGCAGACGCCGGCCGGTGAAACCATCGCGCCTTCAGCCGCTTGCTGCGACGTGATTGGCTGCGTGGAGAAGTCCAGGTAGCGGGCACGAGCCCATCGGGATTGGCTGAGCATTTAATTGGACGGTGCTCGCTCGCTCTCGGTGCTTCGACGTGATTGGACGTGCTCGCTCTCGGTGCTTCGACGTGATTGGACGGCTCGCTCCTAAGGGGGAGGAGTGAGGGGCGGGTCGTCAAGTTCGGTTGCGGTAGCTGAAACCGGTAACCGAGCAGTCTCGCGCACGTTGTGAAGCCGCTCGAGGTGATTCAGAGAAATCACTTGATTCTGAAATCAGCGATTTTTTTTTTTGATCGTTGACCCGCAGGTAAGTTAAAATCACGTCAGTCACCGGTTCGAGAAGAATCCGTTACCCGTGTGTGTGTGCGTCATGTTCGGTTGGAGTAACTGGGTCGGCTCCGTCTACGTCCCGGCGCGGCCGTTAGCAGCAGTTAGCCGTTAGCGCCGGAAAAACGTGAATTTAACGTGAATTTAACCGGTTTAAAAGTCTTAATGTGTTAGATATAAACACCGGATGATGTCCCAGGTGTTATTTTGTTGAATTAATTCGGTTTTATTTATTTTCAGCCGCCTGGTTTCAGCTCCAGGAGTTAGCCACCGCCCGTGTTACTCCGTCCCTCGCCTCCTTTCCTCTTTAACCGTCTCCGCTTTTTTTTTCTCCTTGTCTCCTTCCCGCCTTTCCGCGTCGTTTTCCCGAACCGAACCGAGCCAACTTAGCCCGACAGGAGGTGAAACATGTGGCCGTGTGGGGGGGCACCGGCTCGGCCGGGACACGTGTTGTCGCGGCTGCAGCCCGTGTGTGTCCTACTTTGGAGGAGGAGGAGGAGGCCCGGACCGGGTGTGCTCGGTCCAGCTGGCACGGTTCTTAGCCCAGGTTGCCATTTCTAGCCCGGGTTAAATCTGGATGAAACCACACCGACGTGCCGCGGGGCCGCCATGCCCGGTGGGGACGTGCAGGCCGGTCAGGCTCCGTCACTGCGGGGCACGGCGTGGCCTTTGTCTGCGTGCCATGCGTGCTCTCCGCAGTGTAGCATGCCCTTATATGTACTTCTGCTCCGGATGAAGCCGGGCTGAGAGCTCCGTGCCCGGCTACACCTTTTGGAGGTCGGTGGTGGGGGTGGAAGGTGGAGGAGGTGGGGGTGCTCCTCATGTTTGCTGGTTGCTAAGTGTGTGCAAGAACAACAGATGGCTTCAGGTTGTGTGTGTGTGTGTGTGTGTGTGTGTGGACAGGTGTGTCAGACAGCTCGTGCCTCTCTGGTTGCCAGGTGACCATCGTGGTGGATTTGCATGTTTTTAGCTCCACCACCCAGCAACACCTGCCAGAAGAAACTTGGGCGCCCAACTTGTTGCAAGAACGAACCGAGCCCCTTTCCGAATATTCCTGTCCCGTGTAAAGATTCATGTCTTTATACTTGGAGTGCCACAGACAGGCTGGGACAGAGTGAGACGGGCTGGGACAGAGTGAGACAGGCTAGGACGGAGTGAGACAGGCTTGTCGACAGAAGCACAAACGTAAAATATCTCCAGCCTTATCCTTAAATTACTTTTTCCTACGCTCCACACAGTCGTCAGCTTTAATTCAGGTCGGCGTAGTTTTGAGAATCGGACCTGAAACTCGGAGCTGTTAATGTTTTAATGTCCGCACAGGCACGAGGCTGCAGCCACTACATAGAAACATACAGGAAACGAAGAAGGTGGCTGTGTTGGAGCATGCCTGCATACTGATGTGAACACAGTGTTCTCTGCTATAGATAACCTTTCGTGATTGTCCGACCCGACTGTATTGAAACGGACACCGATGTCTGCCTGCAGAGAAACCTGTGAAGAGATCAGACGACAGGACTTTAGATCAGACGACAGGACTTTAGATCAGCTGGAGCTGTTTCAGATGTTTGAAGGACTAAAGGTGTCTAACTCCTGCTGCTCTCGGTGTTTAATGCGTCCTCCTTTCTTTTTCAAAGTGCTCCGGTTCATTTGTGAAGAAGAAAGAGGCGGCCGAGGGCTCAGAGTTGTTGAAGTGGCATTAGAGTGCAGTGACTGTGCAATTCGGGATTTCTGTCCACTCGATATGAAAACAAAACGGCCAGACGTCTGCCGGGTTTGTTTTTCCGAGCCCTGGGCGGGAAGTTTTCACGCCGGTGCACCCAGATGGGTCAGAATCAGCCAGGATCAAAGGCGCCGTCAACACGGGGCCAGATAGAGGAATCCAAACGGAGCCTGTGACGAGAGTCTGATGTTGCGTGCTGATGTGAAATCAGGGAAGGGGGGGGGGCGGTCACGTTTACAGAACCTGATTTACAGCCTGAGCCGTCGGTGTGATTGGATCTGATAAGTTGGATGGATGAGTCATCACAGGAGTGTTCTGGCTTCTGTGAGATGCACGTCGCTGCATGAACGTGTGATATCAGGAGACAGAGACGCATAAAGACAGACTGTGATCCAGCTCGTCGTCACAGCGTCATGAAGCTCGACACGTCGACTGATTATTTAAAATCTAAACAAAACCAGATTCAGAACCGAGCCTGAGCTGAACGCCTCTCTCCGTTATTAGGACAGTCAAGTTACGTAACTTTGTGTTAATGAGGGCACCAGTTTATCTAACCGCTCCCTCCTCCTCCCTCTGCAGAGATTTCCAGTTGACCAAAGAAATGGTGATGGAGAAGCCAAGTGCCCAGCTGGTCGGGCGAGAGTTTGTCCGACAGTATTACACACTCCTGAACCAGGCCCCCGACTACCTGCACAGGTACGACCGTCCTCTGTCCTGATGAATGATTGTTGTGATCTCTGCAGGTGAACGGTTTGAGTCTTTTACATGCTTTTAATATGCAAATGAACCTTTGTTGTGCTCAGGTTCTACGGAAAGAACTCGTCCTACGTGCACGGCGGCCTGGACAACAACGGCAAACCAGTCGAGGCTGTTTATGGACAGTCTGTAAGTATGCTTCACGCAGCTGATAACGGCTCTTCAGAGGTTATTTCCACAGAGCGGCGCTGCACTTAACTCCCACGTACAAACAGAGCATTAAAAAAAAACTACAGAGCTGAGAGGGAACAACTCGTCTCTGTTCTCTGAACTATAACGAGCTTCTAAGACAGAGATGATGAGTTTCTTGGACAAAGCAGGGAACTCCACATGTTTGTGACTGACAGATGATGGTCGGGGATAAACGAAAACTTTGTCTGATCCCCTGCAGGAGATCCATAAGAGGGTGATGGCCCTGAGTTTCCGTGACTGTCACACCAAGATCAGGCACGTGGACGCCCACGCCACCCTGAACGAGGGCGTGGTGGTGCAGGTGATGGGCGAGCTGTCCAACAACATGCAGCCCATGAGGAAGTTCATGCAGACCTTCGTGCTGGCGCCCGAGGTTTGTAGTTCACTCCGCTCGAACCTCTTTAGATTCCTCGTGCGTGTCGGAGGCTCGGTCATTAAAATCTGTTTTGTTTTTCCTCCAGGGTACCGTCGCAAACAAATTCTACGTCCACAACGACGTGTTTCGTTACCAGGATGAGGTGTTCGGTGACTCTGACTCGGAGCCTCCAGAAGGTGAGAAGATGATTGTTGCTTCAGCTTTTCATCTTCAGCTTTCTTTTTATTTCTGAGAGTCGAAGCTGCCGAACGAGCTTTAGGAACCGTTATCATGTTTGGAGGCGCATGAAGATGATGCAGCAGGTGGATGGGATGTTCCATGTCAACATGTTTTTGTTCCTGTGCTTTCAGAGTCCGAGGATGAGGTGGAGGAGCTCGAGGAGAGGGTCACCTCCCCTGACGTGGCTGCTGAGGAGTCCGCTCCCTTCTACGACCCGGTGGCCTGGTAAGGATCACGGCTTTATGTAAATCCTCACCGACCAGCCTGCAACAAATATTTTGAGTTCTTGGTTCAAGTCAAGACGTGGTTTGACACGATGGGATGGAGCGACAGATCCGTGTGTAACGGTCCCGTTCTCTTCCAGTTCAGAGCCGACGGTTCCCGGTGACGATGAGGAAGTTGCAGCGAGTCCAGAACCAGAGCCGGAGGTCGACAAGGAGGTGGAGGCTGCAGTCGTGGAGCTGAAGCAGGAGACGATGCTGGAGACGCAAGCAGACACACACACAGCCGACGACCAGACAGAGAAAAGCCCCACCGCCGCCCCACCCACCGCAGAACCCACCGCCCCGTCCACCGCAGAACCCGCCCCCAGCGCTCCAGAAGAAAACAGGGTATGAACATGAGATGCAGCGTTATGACAGATTAATGGTGAACATGTTGTCCATCAGGCCTAAGTGTCTCCTGCTTCTTGTCCCACAGCCGTTCTCCTGGGCGTCAGTCACCAGTAAGAACCTCCCTCCCAGCGGGGCTGTCCCAGTCTCAGGAATCCCCCCACACGTCGTCAAAGTCACCCCCACAGCACCGGTACGTCTGATACATACGTTAGAGTTTGGTATGACCAGAGTCTGAAGACAAACAAACTAAAGGTGGTGCAGTGGATCTGTTGTTGTGATCGCTCCGCTCTGTTCTCCGTCTCTGTTTAAAGCAGCAGCGAACACGTCTGTTGTTGCTCTTTGCAAAGATGAAGCAGGTGGTGTGAAGTGGAGCCGGCTCTGTAAACTTGGTTTGTTTCCGAGTGCAGATGAAAGTGGCGGGACACAAACACCCCCTGCTGGCTGAACCTGAGCGATGATTAAAGCTGTTTGTTTGAAGTTTCAAACCGGCTCCTCACAAAAACGTGTTGTTGACTCTTTCAGCCCAGAGTGGAGGTGAAGCCCGAGTCCCAGACAACAACACAGAGGCCACAGAGAGACCAGAGGCCGAGGGAACAGAGGCCTGGAGGTCCTCCGCCGGTACACAGAGGACCCAGACCAGGTACACACACAAACTGAGCTAAAACCAAAGACCTGCTGTGACTGCAGGTGTGTTCACGTCTTTGGAAGTGTAGCGTGTGAAGTCACAAACCTCGAGGATGCATCCAGCTTCACTTTGAAGTTCAGATGTTCTGTGAGGTCACAGCAACTGCATTTTAAATCCAGAGCTGGCAGAGATGGAGCTGGAACATGCAGCGGGTGATGTAGTTAGAAATGCCCTGAAGGACGTCCTCAAAGATTCAACGTAACGTCACAGGAGCTGATATTTCTGAATGACGGAGCTTCTGCAAAGTTTGGAAAATGCTTAAGCTGGAACTTTTTTCAAGGTTTGGAATGTTTCTTGTTTGTTTCAGTTCGAGAGGGCGAGCAGGGAGAGTCGGAGGGTCGCAGGGTGGTCAGGTACCCCGACGCTCAGCAGCTCTTCGTGGGCAACGTCCCTCACGATGTGGACAAGACGGAGCTCAAGGAGTTCTTTGAACGTAAGTCGGATCAAACATGGATACAACATTTCTATTTTTAAAAAGGCCAAACTCACAAACCAACAATCTGTGAAGCAGACGTCACGCAATATGTTGAACAGCATTCAAAGACAGATGGAGAGAGTTTGATAAGTCGTGGGTGAATTATATTTAAAATAAGTATAAATGGATTCTGAACAGCTTGAGTGTTAAATTCCGTCTTTAACAGGAAGTGGTTTCTGAAGCTTTGACAGACTTTATTTAAAGAAATCCACGAAGCCGAACACGTCCAAACAATTCAGAACCTGACTGACTACACAGAAGCATACACACCCAAACATTTAGTGCTGTTACCATGGTGCTAAAACGTGTGTTTACTAACGTGTCTCTGTCCATCCGCAGAGTATGGGACAGTCCTGGAGCTGAGGATCAACAGCGGCGGGAAGCTACCAAACTTTGGTTTCGTGGTGTTTGACGACTCTGAACCCGTACAGAAGATCCTCAGCAACAGGGTAACGCAACTTTCCACGTTTCTGTCCGTACGCTGCAACTTTTCTTTGTTCAGAACCAGTTTGCATTTTTAAAATACTCGAGGCAGCTGCTGTTGGACAAACTGATTCTGATGCTTCTGAGTTTCTTGGATTTAATGTGGAAAAGTAACTTTTATTAACGAGTTTTAATCTTTGTCTCTCCAGCCCATCAAGTTCCGAGGAGACGTCCGCCTGAACGTGGAGGAGAAGAAGACCCGGTCGGCCAGGGAGGGCGACAGGCGGGACATGAGGCCACGGGGTCCGGGAGGTCCCGGCGGTCCCAGGGAGCGAATAGGAGGCGGCGGAGGCGGACCCCGAGGTCCCCCCACCCGCGGAGGCATGGCACAGAAACCCAGCTTTGGCTCCGGGCGTGGCGCCGGGCCCAGCGAAGGCCGCTACTCCGCCCAGCGCCAGTGAGGCAGGGGGCGGGCCCACGGCGCTCCAAACCTGAGTTAGATTACTATTCGGATTCAACGTCTGAGTGATTTTTGATTTACCGCAGCAGGAACCAATTGGACAAACCCAAAAATGTAACAAAAGACCCTTCTTCACGTAGCACGTAGGAGCAAACAATCTGTAGGAATGATAAAATTAAAGTCAGAATCTGGGTCGCTGCACGTCCGCGGCCCGATTCCCGACTCCTTCCTCCTCGTTCTTTCTCCATGCGAGCGTACAAAGTGTCTGGAAGGGGTTTCTGTTAGTAACTGATGCAGGTTTGGTCGAGAGATTTCACCGTCGAGTCACGCCAGCTCCTGCTGAATTCAACATCTGTGTCTCATGAAGATGGCTGCCTCCTCTTCCTCCCCTCCCTCCCTTCTTTCTCACCTGCTGCTTTTCGTTTCCCTCTGAGGAATCCAGAATGTCACTCCTTTTTTTTTGTTCTTCCTCCATCTCTTCTTCGTCTCCTCCTCCACCACCACCACCACATGTATTATCTGGACTTTTTATTTTTGTCATTTTTTTTTTTGTTCTCGTTTCGTTTTTCATGCTGAACTTGAATTTATTAAGAAACAAAATCGAAACACGCAAACACATGAAAAAAAAAAGGGTAAATACTACTTGAATTGGGGATTAAAAAACCCAGAGGTTAGGTTTTTTTTCGCGTTCTCTCTCCCTGTTTCTTAAAGGAACGTGTACTTTACTGCTTGGGCAATCCTGTGTATTGCTGCCACCGTTGTATCTAGCGATGGATCTGTCTTATCTTTTTATTCTATCAGGTCAAGAGCTGAACTGTAGTGGTTTTATTTGAGTAATGTTGGCTTGTAATATGTGGATTCACGGACGCGTCTGAATGGAGCATGTATCAAATCATGTTATCAAAAATCCTGTTAGGCTTCTTCTACCGATGCACTTCATTTGTCATCATGTTTAGAATGAACTCACCTGCCGATGAGAGAACTAAATTAAAAGTGATTTACTGTTTTAAACCTTTTGGTCTGTTTCATCTGTTTTTATTCAGTTTTAAGTTTATTAGTGTCACAGTTTATGCCTGTTGACAATTTCAGAGGTTCAAGAGTGGAGAACACAAACACCTTGAGTCATTGGCTGTGAAATGAAGCCAACCACATGAAGTACCAACAAACTGCAGTTCCTCTAACGTCCACCTGAGGCTGGCTCCAGAAGTGAGTCAGTCTCCATAAGTCCCCATGTCCAAATGTCCAACTTCACAGCAGAAATAAACATGTTTACAGCCTGGTACAAAAAACAGTTTTGGTCTCTGTAGCTAATTTCCCCGTTCATGACAACTGTACTGAGGGTGAATTTATATACAACTCACCTGTTCACATTATATTAAGGCTTAAAGTTATGCAGGGTTAAGAGCATGGACGTCTTTGACTGACAGGTGGGTGGATTGTTTGACCAGCCATGCTCCACCTCTTTGCCTATTTTTAGAGCCACCACCCTGAGCACAGCAACAGTTCTTCAGAGACCTGTGGGTGGTGTCATGGATACTACGTCTTAACAAAAACTGAACATTAACAATGTTAGGTGGTGTACTGCAGGTCCACGTTGACTTGTGTGTGGCTGCTTCAGTTTGAGGGTTGTGGTACTGCGTGTTGCATTCACTGACCGTATCATAAGTGGACGAAGCTGCATTCTTTCTAAAGGTCAGCAGGGGGCAGCGCCTTTGGCTGCAACAAGAAGGTAATACATTAAGAGCAGTTTGACTCCAAGCTCAGTGAGATTGGACCTCAGTGAACAGGTTCCTCATGAGTCTGCTTCCAAACAGAATGATGTTCATTTTGTAAATTATGATTCCATTCATAGAAACCTTTAAGTGAGTCTGTCCAGCTCATGAAACCTGGAACAAACTGTTTTCTTCCATCTTAAACTCATTCCTCTTTATAACGGGTCATTCTGTACAAACCGCCCTCTCACAGCGCATCAGAACCGTCCACTTCACAAACTCCTCTGATTGAGATTCAGCAGGTCACGGCTGAGGTCGCTGTCCTGTAACTGAAGCTGACCTTTGACCTCTCTGCCTGAAGGCAGCCAAGAGAGAGAGAGAGAGAGAGAAGACAGATTCCTCCCTGGAGGATCGATACCGGACCAGAAAAGAGACGAATGGCTTCAATAAATCACAAAGCCAGTTTTAATGTGATGGTGTTTCTGCAGAGGCTGCCAGATTACAGAGTGAAGTCGCTTTGCTCCGAGCTGTGGAATCAAAGAAAGAAGAAACGTCTTCTGTCATACACGGAGTTCAGAGAGACATCTCTGGTTACAAAGAGTCTCCAAAGGTTAGAGGAGCTTTTGAAGCACAGTTAGAAAAATACAATGTACGTACATAAATGACTAAATAAAGACATTTCCCTCCTAACGATATTTAGCATTTAATTCTGCTCTAAAGGCCATGTGCTGTGAAATTAACTTGATACTTCAGCTGTTATATTTAAATTTCGTCTTTAAAGAGCTAAAGGGTGCCAACTGTTGCTCAGAGATTAAATATTGAGATGACCAGGCTGTAAACATGTTTATTTCGGCTGTGAAGTTGGACATTTGAACATGGACTGACTCACTTCTGGAGCCAGCCTCAAGTTTGAGGAACGAGCTCCCCACTGACACGAGAAACCACAAATAAAACCATCAAAGTTCAGTCTGAACAGGTGAAGGTGTCCTTGCATGATTCATGTCCTTGTACCTGGTCATATTCAGACTCAGGAGTTCAGCATTTGCCTGTTCGGCATCTTTAATCCCGGCCTGGAGTCTGTAAGAACCAGATTAGAAACGATATTTCTGAACATCTTTTTGGTTTTATTGATTGAGTCTTCTGTATTTGACACATCCTTTTAGATAAGACGTCTCAGATTTAAAGCCGTCTGTCCATCACGTCTCTGCTTTCAGCCGCCTAATGAATGAAAAGCGACTCACAAAGCTCTCAGTAGGTGCATCACATACAGTGCGACATGAATAATGTCTTACTGTGAGCTGAATAACGATCAGCGCTCAGCCCCGTTAGTAAAGCAGCCACGTCTCAGCATGTAGCAGCCACTAAAATCCTGATTTCCCTGACTTAATAGCCCTTCAGGGCATGTTTAAGTTGTACCTCTTCATAGGAAAGCCGCACCTCGAGTAATCATGACAGCCAATGAATACACAATCAGCCCGGCCAAAGTCTGTTTAAATACTGCCACGGATAACAGATATTTACAATGGAAGCTGAGACTTTTCATCCTCGTCACGGCGGAGGGGCTGGAGATGTATGAAAAGAAGCATCCTCACCTGTCACCTCACCAAAACTGATCTGAGATGAGGATTCACGTGAACGATTCAAAGCGAAGGCTTCAGATTATTATAATTCATATTCACACACCAACTCTCCCGTTTGAATTTCAGAGACTTTGTTTGCTGCATTCGGATGAATTCTTCTTTCCAATATGCTCGAGTATTTCTCGAAGGGAGATGATTACAGTCAACTTTGAGTTTCACAGTCAGGGTGATGAATTAATAAACCTATAGATCATTAAAACTGTGTGTGTGTGTGTGTGTGTGTGTGTGTGTGTGTGTGTGTTCGGGTGTTTTCACTGATTACATGAGGTCACCAATTTCCATGAACCAGTAAAAGATAACACAGCAAAACAAACCTAATAGAAAGGCCAGGGAATAAAGTACTAGTGATGGGAAGTTCAGTTCTTTTTAGTGAGCCGGATCATTTGACTCACCAAGAAGAGTCGATTCTTTCGGCTCCTAAGCCTCCTCTTTATGTTACCACTTATACCTTTTATAATCAGCCAAATTTACTGCTGTTATGATCACTTAACTTATTCAATACATCCATGTATCCAATTGTTTTCATTGCGTTTCACTGGGTCTGTTTTCTATCACACTCGTCTATGATCGCTGCTATATCGGACCCTGCTTGGTGGTATGTTTCTCACGTGACTGGTTGCACGGCACGCTCGTGACATTGAGTCACTGCATGCATGGAGCAACCGAAACAAACAATCAAAAACGACTCATGGACGGGAGCTGGCTCTTTGAACCGGCTCGTTCGCTACCGTCACATCACTATCAACCCTGTCATGTCATAAACATTAAGTATGATGCACACCACCACACTCTGCTTTCTGTTTCACTGGAAGTTTTAAAGCTGCATTCTTTCATTTTTTGGCTCGTCCATCTACTGCACATGAACAGACATTAGTTCCACCTGCATCACCAGCTGCTCTCACTGGTCTGCTGTTAGTGTGCAGCGGGCTTATGAGCTAAGACTCATGTTACAGTTATTTGATTCATTGTTAATACATAACACTTTGTGTATGTGGGCGAGGCGATCAGAGCTCTGCTGAGTTCAGGTGTTTGTGTATCAGTGTTGCAATGATGGCTAAGATGAAGTTCAGTGGGTAAAATAATAATAAATAAAAGTCAGATAGCCAACTTTACAGTGTTACATTGCATAGTTTCATTTGGTTTTCCAGACATGAACTGAACATACTGTACAGCAGGGGTTTCCAAACTACAGCCCGCGGGCCACATCCGGCCCGCCTAAACAACTGGAGCGGCCCACTTAACGATCCCAAACAATCCCTCTAAACATGGCCTATTTTTCAAAACTGCATTTTCCTATTATAAAATATCCACACTTAATGGTTAAGCTTGGCATTCGGATTAAAATCTACCTTATTTACGAACTATTTACAGTACCAGCTAATTTTCATCCCCTCACACAATGGTATATTCCGACGTGACTTTGCTCGTGATCAAATTCCGCGCAGTCTGCCCGGGGGATTCGACTCGGTGGGTCAGGGACGGCTGCACGGTGCGGGAGGATCCCCTCGTGGGACCTCGCCCCAGCGCTGGCTGGCCTCCACATGGAAAGGCTCGGGGGCTAAGGTGGCTCACAGCTCCGGCCGCGAGCTTTACAGCGCCCTCCTGCCTGGACCTCGCCACTCCCCGGGCCCGTGGACTTAGTGCTCGCTGCGCCCTCTCCGTGACTGTCGAATCGCAACTTATCGCAACTTTCACTTCCTCCCGCAACAAAATCGCAACAACTTTCACTGCAATTTTTTTGAAAACCTCATGCAACATCAGGGATTTTAGGCCACAACCATTTCAAAAAAGGCCACAAAATCCTGGTGGGACCGATATCATTTCCGGTTATAGACTGACCCCGGACCCCCATCACAGAAAGGCAAGTTGATGTGGCCCGCACCGAAAAAAAGTTTGGGGACCCCTGCTGTACAGTATAATCCGCGACTGCTTTTGTTGACACCTGCTTGATATTTGAATTTGGTCTGGTTGGTCCCAATTCTTTAACAGCCAGTTTATGAACATCACTTCGACGACTGGACGGTGACTCAATGAAATGATGGAGGTGCGGTTGATAGCCGTGGCTGCCATGTTGATCCTGTACGTATGTATCAGTGCGTATGACAAAATCACGCCCATAGAAATGAACTGTAGGATCCAAAATTTAAAAAAAATCAAATAAAATCTCAACATGTCTATGAGAGCGCGTGGGGCGATTTTCAAGCTGACTGATGTCACCCCAAGGGGGCGGGGGAAGTGACATTCAGGCTGCTGATTGGACAATAATATTAAGACTTAGACCAGCAAAATAAACCCATTTTCCATGTGGCTTAAGGAAGGTGGTGCACCATTGCCGCCCCTGGTGTGTGTATATATATATATGTGTGTGTGTGTTTAAGGGTGAGTGTCTCACGCGTCCTCTCAGGATTTAGATTTTCTCGGCTTCACGTGAACTCGGCATGAACTGAAAGTGTGAGGACAGAGCCTGGAGCTTGCTCAAGGAGTCTCAGGAGTGTGTGCAAACACACCATCTGATATTAATGAATACAAACGGTTTGATTTGGACTTAAAGGAACAGAGCAGGTTAAATATGAAACTGAAAAACTGAATTTTGGAGTTCTAGAAATATTTCACATGCATCTTGTGTTCTTAGAGCCGATTAACAGACAGATTCAGCAGCGTGTGATGGACTGGTTTTAACCTGTGATGTAATAGACACACACACACACACACACACACACACACACACACACACAGTAATTCTTGTGTGTTATCAGTATTCAGGAGCGGTGCAGCCCTCCTGCTGTGAACAGACATGTTATTAGTATTCGTGGACCAACATGGCTTCCAGCATGTTCTGGTCCAGCTGGCAGCAAGACCCCAAGCACAGTGTACACACACACACACACACACACACACACACACACACACACACACACTTTTGTACTGTACATGTGAGGAGCCTTATTAAATATGCTGCTCACCTTATCACACGTACAGGTCTGGATATCTTTATGTAACACCACGCAGGCACAGGGCAGAGTCAACAGTCAAAGTATCTTATCATCACTCTCTCATAGTGTACATGCATGTGTTTGATATAAACTCCTTCTGGACACACACACACACACACACACACACACAGAGAGATCTACTTTTGGATTTTGGTTAAACTGGATCATATTTTAATGGAGAAAATCTGTAGCTGCTGTCCAGGTAATGTTAGCTCAGTTTGGTAGCCGGACTGTGAGTGTTGCCAGAGTCTATGGACATAATGTCAGAGGAGGAGAGAGCGAAGAGGACGTTGATGGAGGAAGCTAAGAAGAGTAGATGTGGGACTGACTTGAGCTCGGTGGAATAAAGAGACGGCGAGCTGATCATCAGTAATAAACTCAGGACACATCAGGACCATCGCTGCCCTCTACTGGCTTCAACGCGTCATTTAGATCTTAACTCAAACGTTTCCTTCAGTAAGTCTGTCCTCGTGTACTTGAGTATTAGTATTGATTAGTACAGAGTATGCCGTTTGTCTCTTGATCCCAGAAAGTGATTTAATGTGATGCCGATGTAGAACACGGCCTGCATCTTCATGAGGACACAACACTGTTTAATATTTGTTGCCACAGTCGCTTGTAATTCTGTGTTACTCTGCACTTTTAATATTATTCAGCATCTTGTTAACTCTGCTCCATCAGGATGCTCTGCAGGTAAACCACGCTCACCCTCTGACCACTAACTAACTCAGCAAACCTCCGAGGACTCCTGTTTGTTTTTGATCGTGGTTTTCAACCTGCCTCATAACTACAACAAAAAAACAACATCCATTAAATATGTATAAGAGCGGTCTGCGTGCCTGAGGATGGCTTTTGAGTGAGTGTGTGTGTAATGAATGGCAAAACACGGAAAAACTAACGAAGCTCGGCAAAATAACAAAAGAAAGGGCAAAAAGTTGCAGGAGGTCGGCGCTCAGTGCAGGAAAGAGTGAGCAGAGAGCCGAGCGGCCTCAGGTCTCTTAATGACTTGCACACAGGTGATCCTGATCAGATGATTGACTCCTGATCAAGAACCACAGCACTTTGAGTTAACACTGGATGTAAATGAGACTGCAGTTTTAACTCGATTAACTCTTATGGGGCTCATGTTGTTGTCAGTCCGTAATGTTTTATTGATGGAGCTGAAACAAGTTTAATGACGAGGAAACAAACAGTTCTAACAGTGCAACATGAAGTAAAACTAAAATATTAAAGATGTGACATTCACTTTCAATCTTTTTAATCACAGAAAGAAAAGAGATTCATTCTGAAAATCAAAGCTAAAATCTTTGCTGAGTAAGACGTCATATTTATGCACCTTTATTTAAATTCACAGATTATCTAAAAATGCTGCAAAACCTGGAACGATGCTGGCACCAAAACTTGATTATTCTAACTTAAATCATGTCGGACCTTGACCCTGGAGCCCTGTTCATGCTAAAGGTTGGACCAGATTTGATGAGCTCGGAGTAGCATAGAACCTCTGATGAACACAGACTGTATTTTATCTGCTTGGCACCAAATGACTGAAAGATAAAGTTAGTATCTTCGTTTGCAGCTAAAGAGATAAAGAGTTTTCTCAGGAACTGGTGGAGACCAAAACCGGAGCTAAAAGAAGAGTGCATGCTGGATCAGGTGAGACTCAAGTCGGGAAGGGAAAGATTTTTACGATTCCGATTCCATCATCGATTCTGCTTAACGATTCGATTCTTTATCGATTCTCATTTGGGAAAAAAAAGGAGAACAAACAGTTTGATCAGCATCAACTTTGTTTAGTTAGAAGTATCACGACCTTAGAAAGCCAACAGCGAGGTCAAAAGAGGCCACAGCCTGGATAATAGTAACGATGTGTAACTGTGGCAGGGAGCACATGGCGCTAACATTGTAGGCAGTGTGTTATTTACCTTCTGTAGTAACCGCAGAGCTGCTCATAGCCTGGCTGAGGTTGAGATTCATCTCTCGCCCTGTTGACGTCTTTTTTTGGTAAAATGCAGCCAAACTTTGGAGCGTTTGAACCAAGTGGGTGACATTGTTTACTACTGATTGCACTGCACGTGCAAAACTTGCCTAAGTTACGTGGCGTAATTAGTCGTGCTTGCTGGAATCGAGTGTGCGTAACTTCTTGCAGAAGTTACGTGACGTAATTCCTGCTTTCTGGAACCGATAAGCGAATCGTTAGATAAACTGCCAAACGATTCCATGGAATTGAAACACATTGAATCGGTTCTCGATTCCCATCCCTGGACTCCAGTCGAGATGAAATGTTGCTTTATGGTCTGCTGGATGTGTAAACAGGAAACTGTTTGCCAGTGTGTGTTAACAGTCGGTTTTGAAATGACTTAAAACAGGTGGAAGAAACTGAAACAGAAGATTCAGTGAAGTGGTGCGACTCTTCTCTTGAACAAATGGAGATGGCACACCTGTCAGGGATGTCAGAGAATAAAGACACCCTACAGCGAAGATTTATTTGCAATTTTTAATACTTTTTCTTTAATGATTACACAGATCCTTGAGTCGAGTAACAGAAAGCAGAAGATCCAACTCCAACAACCTTGACAATGTTCAAAAACAGGTAAAGAGATTTTTGTTCAGAAAACCTTTAATCGTTAATAGAATTAGTAGTATGACATATTTCAATAAATATTTAGATATATACAGATACAGCAGAAACGGTACATTCTTTTTTTCTCTTCAAATTGCTTCACATTTTTTTGTACAAGCCAAAATATCTGCCATTGTATTTATATTCATGCAAAATATTGTTTCTCAGATTAATGAAAAATAAAAAGGATTTGCTGAACTTTTCATATATATTTTTTTTCAATCCTGCTTTGATGTGCACTCTCCGATTATAAGCATCATAATGAGCATTTGTAATTTTTGCAAATCAAACAGGGTGCACTTTGTGCCAATACACAATAGAAGCAAGTAAAGCAAAATTAAGGCCATTCCAACTTTGTGCAAAGAAAATAAATAAATAAATAGAATAATCATAATCATAATAATAATAATAATGTTTTCCTTTAGTTCACAGCAGTTCAGGAGTCACTGTATTTTTCCCTCATCCCCCTCAGGGCATCAGATTGTACAATACATACAATAAAATACAAGAGAATCAAACAAAACCCCCCAAAAACCAAGAGAATCATTAATCATCGACAAATCAAACCATGCTACTTTAAAATCCAGTTCAGAACCTAAAGGATTTAGAAACTTCCAAAAGACATCCTTCACTGTTCAGTCCGTATACGCGTCACATCGCACCGTAATGCAATATAAACCCACTATCTATCTCATGTTATGAATCCCTCCCTCCCCCAACCCCCATACAGTATAACAATGATTAATACAATGACGTGAGGCCTATGACAAAGCTCTAAAATGACTATGATACACACAAAACCCACGCCTGAGGAAAAGGGCATGACTCATGTAAGATGGTAGTTGAATGAATGCATGATATGCTTTATAGGTCCTCGTTTTTTTTTGTTTTGTTTTGTTTTTTTTTGCATATTCAACCCCCGTATGGCACGTGAAGATATGTATGTATGGATGACTGCTGTTGGCAAAGACGCTGATGGACCGACTTGTTCCACGTCGCGGTGTCTATGGCACGGAGAGGAAAAAAAAAAGAATCATCATCCTGTAATAATTGGACCGAGCCTGCTCGACAGTCCGGCCATGATCAGAGAGGAGGCGCGGCTACAAACACAGAGACAAAGGTGTTTTTAATCATTACTGCAGCTCTGAAGGGACTCTAGATGTTTGCAATTCTAAAATCTATATTAATTTATTTTGGCATGTCTCTATACCTCTTTAGCATCCACTAAGCTATTAATTATTTATGTTTTAATTGGTCTGTACGGAGACCCTGGAGTCCCAAAAGGATATTTTTACTCGTTGTACGGAGACCCTGGAGTCCCAAAAGGATATTTTTACTCGTATGCACAATTATGAATGACATAAAATGAATTAAAATGTCTAAAAAATCATATTAGTTTGGC
Organism: Larimichthys crocea; assembly: GCF_000972845.2. Taxonomy (NCBI): domain Eukaryota; kingdom Metazoa; phylum Chordata; class Actinopteri; family Sciaenidae; genus Larimichthys; species Larimichthys crocea. The sequence continues at coordinate 11,501,399 of NC_040011.1, read as the reverse complement.
CACACTGTCGCTACTCTTTTGCTCTATTTTGCTGCAACATGAGCTTCACGTGTTGGTGGTAGCATGGAAGAAAGGCCACGCAGGAACGCTGTGATCGGGTCAAAAAGTTGCACACAGATTTCCTATAAAGCAAGTTAAAGAGCGTGTTTTGAATCAGTTCACAGTATCACGTCTTGATGCATTATTTATGCAAATGTAGGCAAACGAGTTGGCATCGCTCACTAATTTTTCTCAGAACTTTAACGTAGAAATGTCACCTGGAAAATCTTTAGTCAGTAAAGTTAATTATTATTTGGACTCCATTAAGCTAACGGCTATTAGAAACATTGCAATCTAGAGTTTGATTAAGTCTGTTTGCAGCTGCCTAATTAGTTTTAGCTGGCTAACCTACTCAGAGGGGATAATTATCAGATTTATATAGATTTAGTTATAGATTCCTCTTATCTTATGTCCCTCCAGGCTTTAGCATCCTAAATGTCAGCTGTACATTTAGTAACTGCTGAAACAAACCATGAAACAATCAAACAAAGCATCCTGGGTGATCATGGCGTGTCTGTATCTGGAGTTACTGAATTTGATGCATAGTTTTTGGGACAAAACTCATTTTATGGCACTTTCACTGAAACACGTGTAAAACATGTTGGAATGTGAACAGAAACATGTATGTGCGTGGCATAGCCCTTCGGATCAGTCTTACACACACTGGAGGTCATGAGATGTACTGTTGACTTTGACTGATGGAATGAAACGAATGGAAATTATCTCCTCACGTAAGACACACGGTAAGAACGAGCTCTTCTCGTTTCTACGAGAATAACGAGGTCAGAAAAGTCTCACGTGTCTGTTTTTAAGTTGGTATAAAGGGGATAGGGAGGTGACATCAAATAAAAATAACCAGTTCTCTTTAAAAAATGAGAATATAAGAATGTCGAGGGGAAATGCAGACATATTTCATACCAAAATATGCCTCTCTCTATATATATATATATATTATAATTTTATTTATATATCTTAAGTTAATCTGGCAAACCCAATACTGCATCCGGCAATCATATTAAAAAGACAGACTGAATATAATATCACATCCTTACACTTAGCTCACAACAGCAGCGAAAGGCAATGAGAACTACGACAAACATGACGAATACAAAAATCATATCTTTGGTTTTGCTTCAAAACCAAGTTGGACTGGGACTGACTTCAACATTGTGATGGGAAGAAACTTTCTCTTAAATGATATTTTCATTGAAATCAACAGTTGATTCAGACTGGTACCATGGTAACCATGTTTGTCAAAATAAAACAATTTGAATACTTTTAAATTCACCGGGGTCTTCCAGGACTGCGAGCACTGACTCCACACGATCAACTGAACATGGAATTTGTCTGAGGAGTGAAACATTTCCAACTTTGTCTGAGGCGATTAGTCTTAGTTTTAGTAAAGTGGCTCTCTTTACATTACAACAGCCAGCATGGATCTCTCCATCTTTCATTAATATGCCAAGCTACAGCTTTTGAGTCACTGATACGAGATGATGGAGGGAAAATATGAAATTTCTGCAAAAAAAACAGTTTCCACTTGAATTTCTCTCAAAGTTGTGACTGGCTCAGAGGTTTGGCTCAAACTGTTTGCTGATGATGTACTATAAAACATTTGTCTGTACAGGTTTATCACTTTACCTTCTCCATTCCCTCCATATTCACCAATAAGCTTGAAAGACACTTTAGCAGAGAGGCGAACATTTATGAGATGGACTTGCTAAAAAAGGAGAAAAGAAAAAATCAGAATTGCATAGAGAAGCCTGGCGCAAAGTAAAAGAGACAAAAAGTCACGTGACGTTGTTGATGATCAAATCCCATCCAACATGGCTATGGCAAAATAAATCCTTCTGTTACGCTCCGTGTGCATGGCGACGTTTGCAGCTACAGCTGGTGCATGTGAATGAGATGGAAACAGTTAATTAAGGTGTAACAGGTGCTATAATCTGTATAATTGACTACATACGTCCTCTCAGCTGGGGGGACGGGACAGGTGGGGGTGTTACATTAAGGCGGGGTCAAAAGCATGGAAGCACTAATCAGATGTAAACATATCTGCGGTTCAGTCCCGACGAACAACGAGGAAAAGCAAAAACGAGGATCTACATTTATTTTATTTATTTTTTACTCGTCCTGAATCGATTTGCTCTTTTTCCAGTCGATGAAAACAAACGAATATCTCAGGGATTTAAAAAAAACCCAGAAGAACCCGTCAGATCGATACGACGACTGACGTGGAGCCGCTTCCCTTCCTCGGAGCTGCAGAGCGACATGTTTACTTGGCACGTGAATAAAACCAATAAAAAAACAACAACAGATGCAATATGAAAGAAATCAACGACAGGTAGAGGAACACGTCGACCACAGATAAATGAGACATTTTGTCTCATGATCTTCAGCACTGCTCGTCCAGTGTTTCTTTATTTTTTTTAGATTTTTTAGATTTTTTTGTCCAGTCGTGTGATTGACAGCGGCAGCAGCAAACCTCACGTGTCTCTGCAGTTCAAGGTTTCGTGGTGTTTGGCGGCAGGGTGGGGAGGAGAAAAGCGCTTGAGGAGTGCTCGCAATACACGTTTGAAGCAAATCTAGATATATAGAATGCATGATCCTTGCATCGCTTTATTCAATGGAAGCACCGATCCGCCATCCTTCCTTTATTTATTTCACCTCATCTCCAGATGCCCACCTTTGGAAACAAAGTTCTTTTTTATCCCCCGTTTATGATAGATATATGAGTATATTACACTGCTGTATGCTCCTCACACATCCCCCACCCCGTCCCGACATCACTTTTTCATATAGAATTATATTTCTGTCTTCACACACAAAAAAAAAAGAACCGAAAATCAAATACAAGACTCCCTCGACGTCTTCTTTCTTTCCAGTCCGTCCACTCCCACACAGTTCCTTGGGTGTGCCGGCGAAAGTCTGTGTATACTTTTTCATTTTTCATCTTTTCATTAATATATTGCCACATTCATATATCATGCATTTTACTGCATTGCTATTGCACTGGTCCGGATTATTCAGGAGGTGTAAAGAGACGGGTTGGGGTCGGGGTTTTGAGGGGCGGGAGAGGAGAAGAAAGGGAAAAGAAAGCAATAAATATCTCAAATAATGTTCGAGTAGGTGTGAGGTGGAGTTGAGACGGGGAACGACTGCCACAAAAAGCAACTCATCCTCGACCGAAAGAGGAAGAGGATGAAGAATGAGGACGAGGAAAGGAGGCGTGGTTGGCGTGAAAAAACTGGCAATGATATCTCCTATTGAAGTCATCTCTCCGTTTCCTTCTCTCTGTTTTGTTTCTCTGCATCCTCCTCTTCCCACTGTTCTCGCCCTCCTCTTCCTCCTCCTCCTCCTCTGCCTCTCGACTACTGCTTGTGGATGTCCTCGCTGCGGATGATCTTGTAAGTGATCCAGTAGAAAATGTTAAAAATGAGGAAGACGAGCGGGAAGGCCACGCGGGACACCGTGTCGATGCGCTTGGCCCGGCCGATGAACAGCTTCTTCATCTCCTCGATGCTCTTCTCGGGCGCGGCCGAGGCCGGGGCGTTGTTGTTGTTGCCCTTGATGGCCATGCCGTCTTTGGCCTGCAGGCAGGCGGGGCCCATGCCGTAGCCGGGGAAGCTGAAGCGCCCCTCGCCTGTCTCATCCTCCTGCAACACAGGCCAAGACTCAGGCTGTTAGGAACCAGAGAAAGACGTTACTGTTGGAGGTGTGTGTGTTTGTGAATGAGTGTGTGTGAATGTAAGTGTGAAGGTGTTGGAGGTGTGTGTGTGTGTGTGTGTGTGTGTGAGGTCATTTCAGTTCAGTTAATTACAAAGACATGATGACATGACGTGAAGATGAAACGTGAGAAAAGAACTCGTTTCATTACATGTTTAGTTTCAGGTTAAATTCGCTTCAGCTTCACTTCCTATGAATTAAACAGCACTTAGAAGAATAAGAGCTTAAATCCAATAAATCTTTAATATGAAGCTGGACGCCGAAACATCTCATGTTAGCAGATGGAACATGGACTAAACCAAAAATAATACAGAGCAGGTCTACACCGTACTCAACCATCCCACCATGAACACTAGGCGACAGTGGTGAGGAGAAGCAGCGGCAGAAACCTCGAGCAGAGCCCGGCTCATGCTGGAGTTTATTTTTCTGATGGGTTTGGTTTAATGACTGATTTAATGCTGTAAAAAGGGTTTCACGTCATGATTGACAGCTTGTGACTTTGGCTCCAAATGAAGTCACCAGTGCAACATGGCAATATGTTCTATACAGTCTGTGTTTCCAGCTGGTTCAGTTGTCTTCCACAAGTTGCACCTTTGTTGTACCAACATGCTCAGGAATCACTGGGTCGGATGGGTCAACTCATTAAATCAAAGTGTCCTTAAATGTTCTGTTTCTGTTGAATACATGATACAGCAGCTGTAGATCAGACATGTGAGGAGCTGCAGGGAAGCAGTTTGATGGAGCCGAGTTGTTGTTTAATACAAATAAATCCAAATTTATTTCTAAAATGAATTCTGCTCGAGGTTTCTGCCTGTTCAAATGTTTTCCTCGTGGTCTCTGTAAATAATACTGAGAGGATGGAGAGTGAACTGGACCTGCGAGGACTACGATCTGAAAAACATAAAACATGTTTGTCTTTTCATTCCCGTTAAACCACATTTGAATACTGGACAACGTAAAAGAAAAACTAAAGTGCAGCTTTCCTGTGTCGACATCATAATGTCTACAGTGCTGCTGGTCAAACTCAGCTTTCCAATGGTCAGTTGCAGCTGATTGATTGATTGATTGATTGGTTGGTTTATGGATCTGCAGCAGTTCATCGGATTTATCCACGAGTAACAAACGAGCTTTGAGCGGAGTTATCCGTCGTTTCCCCGGAGCTGAGGCTGATGTTCCTCATCGTTAAACCTGCAGCAAGCGTTCAAACATTTACACTTCCTGCAGACATGAGGAGACTCACAGAGAACCTGAACGACAGATTCAGAAATTATGAGCCGAGCATTGATCACACGGCCGATACCTCCGCTCTGTGAAAGTCATCAATACGAGCTGAAGCCCAAACACAGAGAGTGTTTATCTCACTCCCACATGTCGAGGAGAGTGAGAGAGTGACACGTACCCAAGGTTACGACGAGCACGTGGTGAAATATTGAAAATCCTATCTGCACCGTCACCCTGCCTTTTCATTACGGGAGGCACAATGACTTCCTTATCTGGTGCAGAGACTCCAACACAAACACCGCGATGGGCTGAAAGACACTGAGTGTGTGTGTGTGTGTGTGTGTGTGTGTGTGTGTGTGTGTGAAGGAAAATAACAAAGTGCCCTTCAAAGTTACACCCATGAAATTAGAAATGATCAGACAAAAAGCCCTCCGATGATTCGGCGTCATCTTTTGTTTGGATTCACGTTTTTGATGAAAGATTCACACACACACACACACACACACACACACACACACACGAACGCGACGTGTGTTTTCCCTCCGGGCCGCTGTGGGGAAACCGTATCAGCAGGGGGAATCTTTGCAGTGCATTGTGGGTAAGAAAAAAAAAGGATTTTCAGAGCGATGAACGCAGCGCGGAGCCGGAGGAAGTGTTGGCAGCAGGAGAACTTAACGACTGACGCAAAACCTCTGCAGCAACAACAAATCAAGACTCTGTGCTGTCAGAGCAGCTTCGGCTCACAGCAGAGGGGCAGAATAAATAATCAATACACCAAATTAATCAATAAAGGGACAGAAAAGAAGATTAAACTGGTGTATGTAGCATTCATGTGTGTGTGTGTGTGTGCATGTATGTCAGCCTGTGTGTCAGACCACCAGGTAGCGATCCATTTTTAGCCCCATGTCCCCGTTCTGTCCTTGCATCCACACCAACCCATCTATTACTGTTAATACATGTACACACACACACACACACACACACACACACACACACACACACGGGGTGCCCACACATTAGCCGCGATGCTAGCCGACCTCTGCCCGTCCTTCAGTGACGCTGCTAAACTATTACAGATGCTCTGCTTTATTCTGCCTGCCATGTGATTAATGTGGAGGGCGGAGGGACGTGAGGAGGAGGCGCAATGAGGAGCACAATGGAGGGAGGAGGAGGAGGAGGAGGAGGAGGAGACGTGATGAGGAAAGGAAAGAGAGGAGGAGGAGGAGGAAGGAGGAAGCCCTGCAGCCGGACAGACGCCGCTCAGGGCAAAGAATAAAAAAAACAAATGTACGTCCTTGGATCGGCCACGTGATTCATTACACTCAGGCCTAATTAGAAATTTCCATCTCCATTAACGCGGCAAGGACTGAGTTTGTAGGATGGATGGATGGATGGATGGGTGGTGGATGGATGGATGGATGGATGGATGGATGGGTGGATGGATGGTGGATGGTGGATGGATGGATGGATGGTGGAGAGACAAAGGAGAAAACAGTTTGCCCTTTGCATCAGGCCACATATTTGATCAACACGGCTCAGTTTGACAGTTTGATCTGAGTCTGATGAGCTGAACCGACTCACTGTGAAGGACTTCACCTGACATCGTCATCAACATCTCGCTGTTTGGAAGAAGACCATGAACTCGTGAGGAAAGCGTTTACAGATAAATCAACGAGAAGTCGCTCAGACTCAATCTGACCCGCTGGCCTTTAGAAAGCGTTCAGGTTTAAAACACACTAACTCACTAACTGATGACGACAACACGACCACAGAATAACTTCATTGTTCATGTCTTCCAGCAGGTGGTGCACTAAACTTCAGGTACGTGTTCATAAAGATACAGACGCCACACAGAGGCCATGCATCAACCTGTGATGCTACCTGAGGAAGCAGAAAGCATCTCAGTTCTATTCAGACCTGAAGAGTTGAAAGTTAGTGAGTTCTGTAGACAGAACATGTTTCCCATCACAAGGTAAACATGGAAGATATATTAATAAATGGAAGATTTTACAGTATTTCTTTGGCCAGAGCTGCAGAGGTTTGGACCCTGTCACTGAGACATGGTTCATCTACACTTCCAACATGGATTCAAGCCGGTTCAAAATCGTCCCGTCTCTTTTGTCACGCCAAACGTTGGCGAAATAACCGAGCGGATTGTCTTTGAGGCAGGTAAATGTGGAAACTTTAAAACAGGTGAGAAGAAACTGGAAGAAAGAGAAGTGAGAGAAGACAGGAGGTCAAATAGAAGAGAAAGACAAAGCTGGAAATCCAGAAGGAAAGCAACTAAAAAAAAACATGATGGGAGAGAAGTGTGTGAAAAAATGTGGAGCGAGAAAAATCATCAGAGCGACGGAGGGAGGGAAAGAGATGGAAGGCCGAGAAGAGAGGAAGAGGAAGAGAGGAAGAGGACCTCTTAGCTCGCTCATCCATCACGCTTCCCTCTGACTGAAGCGTTTCTATCTCTGTGATTAATCGAGCAGATTAGCAGGAAGCAGGAAGCAAACTGCGTCAGGTCCGCTGTCCTCCGTCATCTCCTCTGCAAATATTACCCCTGCTTACTTGTTTTGAGCGACCCGCATTTACATAAAACACAATTCAGGAAAGGTGTCAGCCTCAACTAACGCCAGCATCGGTCTCCTCCTGACGGAGGCCGGTAGCAGGAATTCCTCGGCTCGCGTTCCGCTTTATGATTTTCCCCCCCAGAAGCAATTCCAGCCGAGCTGTGGGGAAGGAAATATATTAGAAATTTTCCTCTGCTGATCCATTTTCTGTTGGATTCATCTCAAACAGCCCTCCACGCTTCCCCCCCCTCCGGTTCTGCCCTCTGCCTCTCGCCTCGATTAGGCCATTCGAGGCTTTTTAGGATCTTTCAGTATCAATATGTCAGCGGTGAGTGAGAGGAATGTCTGAGCGGATGCGAGTTCTTTTTCTGCTGTACGGCTGTATCTATAAAGATTTTTGTTGGACGATACTTCACACACGATTCATCCAGAGTGAGCACTCGTGACCGGTTTCATCTGAGTTTATTTCATCTGTGCGGCAGCTGAAGAAAATCACGTGTGCCGAGGAGTCGTGCAGCGAAGAGGACGGAGGAGGCTGCTCTGCTGTCGCGTGACAGAAGCAGATCAGCTGTAACCGGAGGTTATGAAGAAGGTGGTCCACAAAAACATTTGTGTTGACTGCACCATAAAGATGGACGACACTTCTCAGCTTGTGCTCGTGACGTCGTTTGAAACGATCAGACGGTTTCGAGGACCAACACACACACCCGACGACTCCATCAACAACTTATTTCTAGCATCTTCACATATATCAGAGAGGTAGAGTCGCAGAGATGTTGCTGTCTTTATGTTTTTGGTTCTCCATCCAATGCTTCTCTCTCCATTTGTTTCCTCTGGAGCCCCTGGTGGCATTAAAGCATGCTGTGTTAATGTCTCTTGCTCATCAAGCCGCTGACCTGGAATGATTATCCACATGATCTGCTGCACTCTTCCTCTCTCTCTCTCTCTCGCTCTCTCTCTCTTCTCTTTCACTTGCAGCATTTGATCTGAATAACATTTCCGGGGAATCCTCGACACCTTTAGCTTCATGCCTTAAAACCTGACACTTAAATGTCACTCAGGGTTCACTTCAGCCCAGTGTACGGTTAAATTTAGCCTCCACGGAAACACCCCAAAGCATTGCTTTGATTGAGAGTTTGTGAAATAGTGTCACATTCACATTTAAAAGGATAAGCCTGGTGATATTCTGATCGTCAACAAATCCCATTATTTATTATTTATTTGGATATACAGTGTTTGTTAGAATAAATTCACTGGATTTGTTTTCTGTCCTTCAAGGTTATATGTGACATTTAAACCTGTTTACTATGTGAAGACAGCGACTCAAACATCAGTGACCAAACCGGTGGAAACCTGTTTTCAAACTGTTTTTGTCGATGGAGTCTGGTGGGAGCGAGATCGATGTATCAGCTACAGATCTTACTCTGTAACAAAAAGTTGATCTCTGTCGGACACCATTGCAGCTCAATCTGGGAACATTTTTACATCTAACTATTAAAAATAAGTCTGTTTTTTATTTTTCTATATATATAAATATGTTATTTTATTATTACTTTTAGTTTTGTCAAATTACTCTGCACATATTTAACTTCTTTGCACAGGTTTAATTAAAATGCATATCTATCTATCTACTTGTTTGTTTGGGTCTTAGATGCTGGTGCTCTGATGTGACATCTACATAATAAAACCTTTAAACGTACAGTAAAGCTCGAGATGGTTTAGTTTTCTCCTGCATGCATCGTAACGCGACGCTGCACCTCCAGGATCGAGTAGAACGCAGCGTAAACACGAGCGAGTCCTTGAGTGTGAAGGGTCGACCCTCGTCTTGTACAAACACGAACAGCCTGATGCGAATTCATGTTTTAATAACTAATCCGGTAGCTTTTAAGAGCTTAATAAGAGGAAGAGGTCGAAGCATTTCCTCAGCCAACACATCCATAAATATGGATATTAACATAAATATCTGGAAGGTGAGTGATGGAAACATGGAGGGCTTCCTCCGTCTTTCTAATCAGGAACCATCGCGTGTGTTTAGCACGACACTTCACAGCCGACCTGTCGATCTGAAGGTTGAGTTCACCGATCGCTTCTCCAGGCCTCCTAATCCCCGCGCTCTCTTATCTGCCTTTGTTCTCCGAGCTGCCGCACAGCCTGCGAGATCAAGCAGCATGTAGAGCCAACCCCCCTGCCGAAAGACGCCTAATCACAGCTAATGAGCTGATTATAGCCGATCAATCAGGAAGTCGCTTCCCCTAATAAGGCACTGCTGTTGTTAAACAGCGGGACGGCGTCTGCCCCTCAGGACACTTCTACAACTGTACATCCATCCTCCCAGAAGGCCGAGCGTGCCAAAAACAGAACCGGCTGCGGGGGGGAGGAGGCGACTGAAGGCCCGGCGGTCCAGCTTCCTTCATTCCTCGTGTTGTTGAGGTGAAAGAGAAGCCGGGCTTTAGGGAGACAGGAGCCATCACACTCCACAACACATCGTTCCTCACAGATGATTTATTCTAATGAAACCCTTTTTTACTCCTTTGCATCCTGAGCTCCTGGACTCAAGAAGCAGCGCTGGAGACGAGAGGCGGCAACGTTCGACTTTGATTTCTAAAAGAGCCTCTCTCTCTTTTTTCAGTCTGGAGAGCTCGTCTGTGTTAAACAAGCGAGCTGCTGCCAGGCGGGCCTATCCTTCAAGGATGAGTGGCGCTATTGATCCGAGCCCCTCTGCAGTTGTTTGGCTCCCCCAGCAGGGGGGGGTGTCACTCTGCTCTGCCTCTGCTCCCTCTCGCGGGGCTGCAGCATCCATCTGCCTCCCTGCTCGCTCGCTCCGTCTTTCTAATTAGACAGCCTTCTGAAGCAGGTAGCCTCAGTCCGATTGCTCCCGCTCCTTCCCCTCCTCTGTCTCATTCTCTCCGGACTATCAGTGTCACTAACGAATCAATAAAGCATCAGGGTAGAAACCACAGAAATCAGCACAACTGGGACTAACACAACTGCTGCTGCAGCTATACCTGCACTGCAACGACTCAACCTCGACTCCAGCACAGAGAGAGGAGGCCCGAGTGCAGCACTGTGTTCATGTCAGTGCTGCAGTGACTCTGAATTACATATCAGCAGATTTCATCCGAGCGCTCGGATCGATCAGACGCTTTGCGACTATGTTGAAATCCTTGAAAAGCTTCCAGGAAAATCTCAGGGGCGATTCTCCTGCCTTCCTATAAGTCTCATATATGTGCCCTCGCCGCTTGGATGCTCTTAAAGCGGCGCACAAACATCGTAATCGTTGCATAAAAAGCCGTAAAACCCTCGAGGACATTCTTCACTCAGATCACAGAGACTTCTAACTGTACTCAGCTGCGGCTCGTAGCCATTCATCACTGCTGCAGCCACAATCAGAGGAAACAAATGCCTCCAGGGTCGTCTTGCTCTAATCCAATACATCCTTCCATCCTAACGAGGCACTGTGGGCAAAACCATCGTGCGCATACGCTCAATTTTCAGATTTTGCTTCCATGCCAAACAACTAAAGAAGTCAGAATCTGTCACCTGCATGTTTAGTGTTGCACCTGCAGCCGTGTGTCAGGTACAACTGCTCCTCCATCTACTCTGCCTTTCATTGAACGTTGCTTGTATCTTCCGTGATTAGGAACACAAGATTTTTACTAATTGACATGACACATCAGTGTGTAACACGCATCGCTACAACCTCCACACTCCTCTTACTTTCATTCTGGTACACTACTTCTTGCGTTGACACTATATACAGTCTCACATAACCAGATCTCCACAGCACTGTGTCAGCAGCGGAGAAAGGTTGGCTGCATCCATCATCATTCTTGCTATACGGGGGGGGAAAAAATAAAACTTTTTGGCTTGTTTGCATTTCTTTAAACCAATCACGATTGTCTTAGAGCAGGATGCAGCGACGGTGTCCTGACATTTAAACGCCTGCATAAGAGAAGCATTCATGCTGTTAGTGACAAGCCCAGGGTTAGGGTAGGGTAGGTTGCTAGCGTGGAGGTTATCGTGTCCTGTAGTGACATGGATTTTAAAAACGCCAGCAGGCAGATAGAAGGGAGGAATAATGTAGTGCCAGACATGCCTCCACTACCTTTTCCTCTGTTTCCAGAAAGAGGAAGGAGGTGAGCCGGCTGCCTCTGTAGGGTAGTTTACATGTGCTAAAGGCCAGCGGTGACAGTTTCCTCTGCAGCCAGCTGAAACCTGACGGATAGCCCCCTCAGAGCCGTAATGGCGGGCTGTGGATCACATTAGAAGGACCGGCCAGAGAGGTTAATTAAGAACGTGTGACGCCCCGAGGACTGCCTCTCTCCTCTTTCTCGCTGCGTGTCAGCGGGGTTTCACCATCTGCCGGATTTATTTCACAGCGGTGTGAGATTAATGGTGATGATCTCATTGAGGGTGCTCATCGTTTTAATAATGAATTTTATTCTTCTATATTTTATTGTGCTTGAAATAAAGTAGAAAAAAGGACCTGGGGAGCTCGTTTTTAAAACTGCTTTACACTTTTTTAAAATCTTCCCGACATTTATGCAGCAAAATCCTGCTTCAGATGCAAACACCTCCAATTCCTCTCTGTGTTTTCTAAAAGTCCTGCCGAGATCTCCACCGGAAAAAAGAAAGAACGTGTCGCGATGAGACAAGTAACTACATTTAAGCAAGCTTCCAGGTACTTAGTTACTAGTTCCTCCATTTCAGAGGGAAGTGATGAGAAAACATGTGATGAGATTATGAAATGTTCTGGATTATTGTAGATTAAACTACAACAGTCTGTAAAGTCAAATCATCTCCAACTCAACATGTGAATCCACTAACGAAGCGTACACACAGGTAATAATGAATCAGAGTGTGACATTTAAGAGCAGAAATGGAATATAACATTCACAACGTTTTCAGTTGGTTGCAATCCACAACTTCACCACTAGATGCCACCACTAGATGTTTTTACATTGATTAACAATACATTTTAATTAAATCCATTTCTGTGCATTTAAAGACACAGTTTAGTATTTGTTCCTTTAAGTCTTGCCTAACTATAATCAAAGTTTTAAGCATCCAACCTTAAAATGCCCGACACCAAAGCAAACCGTCCTGTGATTAAAAACTTTCCATATCGACTGCTGTATTTTTTAATCATCATATATTTGACACTCTGGATCATATTCTCCCGAGGTCGAGTTTAAACTGTTGTCATTAAATCCTCATGCTTCATTAGGTGTTTCAGCAACATCTCTGTCATCTGAGTGACGCTTACATCAAACCGCCTGACAGCAGCCACATTCATTTTTTAACATGTGTGGCTCCGGTGTGAAAAAGGCAGAAGTAACCGGCTAAGTGTGCGTTCACATACATTTCCTTTCTGCTTCATGTTTTGGATAGAAAAATCCCTGATAAATAAATCATGCAGCGTGACTGCGGAGTCGCCTGACTTCACCTCGAGACAGAAAACACATGTAATGAAGAAATCAAACATAAAACACAGCTCGGGCTTTAGCCCTAAATTCACCTTCAGTTACACAACACGACAAAAAAAACAACCTCCCTGTCAAAAACAAATCATGTTATGTAAGAAAATCTGAGCAGGAATTCACTTATTTCTGTGTTAGCTATAAAAACATTGATAAGGATTCCTCAGTAACAAAAATGCCGTCAGCAGTGAGTCAACTTCATCACATTACGTAACAGGTTGACTAAATTCACCTCCTGCTTTCATCATATGAGCAGAAATAAGAGGAAAAAAAAACTATGTAAAAGGTTCGGCGTGCCAGATGTGGGTCAATCCGGAGCCTGCGGTCCTCCCACTCTCTCTCTCCTCCTGATGTTCAGGCTGAGCGAGCGAGCGAGGAAGGTGGTCGAGGTTAGCGTCTGATTCACCTGAAAGTGCGGCTGCAGCTGGACCTTAATCTGCCTGTTCACCTGCCTCTGCAGCTCAGGGGATTGGGGGATTACAACAAAAGGATTTAAGGTTTATACTTTTTTTATTTTTAGATAGATTCTCTCCACCTCCACTCCGTGATTCCTCTTTTCTGCTTTTATTTACCGCGCCTGATGCAGCAGCAGGTTGTGATTGGTTCTTCTAAATTTTGTTTTCATTTGGATCGTCCAGGTAACGACGATGTTTGTATGAAATGTGGTTCTCAACCCGGGGACGAGTGGTCAAATGATAAATCATCATGAAAGTTATGAAAGAAAACTTTCATGACTTTTTTCAAATCTTTGGTCAATCGAGGTCTATTTAGTAGTTGCTCTGGAGCTTTTGATCACACAACATGATCTTCACACGTCGTTGATGTTGGCTTAAAAGTTGCCGTTCAAACGTGTATGAGGGCCAGACATGAAAGGAAGATTTTAATTAGCATTTTATGATTAAAGTTGTGTCTCCTAAATTGATTTTATGGACTAGACGAGTTGGATTTATTCTTGATATTTTGACTTCCACAATAAATAATCCTCTGATTTATATCTGCGACTAATACTGAAGGTTCAACTTTATTTTTCGACATTACAACTTTATTCTCAAAATGCAAAACACATAAAAAATCTTCTGCATCTCATTTTTTTCCACCTCTTTGGCCTGGCACTAACACATCAGTATTAAATATAAAGTTTTGCTTTGCTGGGTCTCAAATATTCAGATTTCCTGTTTTTCCCATTATGAATAAAACATCTTTGAGTTTGGAAAAGACAAAATAAAAGATGACCTGCAGCCCAAACTCCAACCTAAACCTGCTCTCGGCTCCATCCATCACTCCATCCAAACTGAACCAGTCTAATCCTGGACCGGGCCTTCTGGCACGGCGTCCTCACCTCGCAGCACCTGTCACCTCACTATCCTTGAGAGGACACGATGTCCTCATAAATACAGAAACACACGTTACGTGTTCACACACACAAAAAAACGTGTCAGACTCAATCAAGCAGCTCGGTCCGCGGCGGCAGACACGAACACATGCCCTGCAACGCCCAAATGCACGACAGCGCCCGCGAATGCACTCATGCATGTTCACCGGCTGCAGAGACACAATCTCACCCTGCTCTGACACACACACACACACACACACACACACACACACACACACTGCAGGCTCATTGTAGCATTTCTTGTGGGTGTTTGTGTTTTCTTGCCCTCCACCCACACACAAACACACAAACACACAATCCACCAGCGCTTCAATATTCCCCGCAGGCCTGACAGCTTTACTCCTTATTCAATACGGCAGCCTGGGACGGACAAATCCAAGCAGACAGAATGAATTGATTGATTAAATGCTTCAAAGACAAAGCCAACTAAAGGAAGTATAGACGGGGAATAAAATCCTGATATATCTCTAAATCCTCCGGAGAAATAAAGACGTCATGCTTTGTCATTTTTAGTAAATACATCCACAGAAACTAAACAGAGTGACGTAGTTTCAGGTCTCTACTCTCTCTTCGTTTCTTCAAAAGCACTTTTCTTATGCTGGAGGACAGTTAATAAAAAAACACAAGTTGGTTTTGAGGTGGATATTTTTCTTTTGGACCTCAAAGAGATGCCAAAATAAAGACGGACACAGTTTGTCGATGTTTGAACGCTGCTGAGTGATCAAATTAACGAGTTAAAGGATTTTAATATAGCAGACACCAACACATTCACAATCCATCAGACATCCAGTAATATCAGACTCCATTGAGAAAAACATCAATTTTCTGGCATATGTATGTTAAGACTGTGTCCTTTGGTGGCTTTGAATATAGCGATGCAACAAAACCAAAAAGAAACACTTTCCATAATGTTGTCAGACATTTTAGAACAATCTGAAAACACACTTTTAGTAGAAGGATTACCCGTACTAGACCAGTTTCAAAAACTGTCGTCCCCATTTGTCACTTAGACATGAAACCAACAAAACAAATCTCATCACAATCCATTTAACAGCTTTTCTGTTTCCGAGGTCGAGAACGAACTCTGAACCTTCATCATGTGCTCTGATCGAGAGCTCCTGAACACTCAGATATGACGCTTTTCTTTAAAAGCTCAAGTGCCTTTTGAAAATGTTGCTTGTCTGACAGGTTGTTCAAAAATACATTAAAGACTCGCAGCACACTGATCATGTTACGGGGGCGTAAGAAAAAACAGGTTTCAGTCCTGCTCAGACACACACACACACACACACACCCCCGTGAAAAAGACTCTAACACTCTCGCTGCTGTTTCCTGTAAATGATGCATTTCCACAAACAAAAGTTTTGTAGCGCAGGGCAGAAAGTTCTTTGTTTTTCCTCCTCTTCTACATTGTGAATTCATTATGAGGCTTCGTCTCAGCCTTTAATCATGCTCAATGCTCCTCCCATCAAACATTGATGCCCCGTGTTCCTGCCTGGTGATGAGCGCCGCACGAAGCTAATATCAAACAGGGGGAATGTTTTCCTGAGGGTGGAGGAGAGCGGGTTTTAATCCGAGCTGCATTTGTGTTTACAGAGCCGAACATCACCAGAACCGGAACGACGACCCGGCAAGCTGAAATGTTTTATTCTGTTAAAAGCACGAGGAGCTTCTTCGAATATATTGAAGTGTTTGGGTTTGACCATTGGAAAACAGAGTTTGTCTGGTTACTCCAGGTGTTTCATCACATGTCTAATGCTACATGTCACCTAAAAAGGCATTTTTTGGTGTTTACATGTGTTCTGTCAGGCCCAGCATGCCAGGAGCCAAACCTGGCAACAAGACCGTCTCTGTGCTGGATTCCCTGTTGTCAAACTGGCCCCGGTTGGTCTTCGTTGCCGAGTTTAGTCCCCGGTTGACTGCTGTACAGTCAATGGGGCTTCTATTGCTGCATGGTGGTCGGGCCGTGACGCACACTGCTGTAAATACCAAACACTATCCACGCCAAGCCCCTCCCTCGCTGCCTAGCTGTGAAACATGTAAACAGAAGTGATGGAAAGATGCAGGTGTTTGATTCCATCGCAGGCGCGATGCGAGAGTATTCACCTTCATGTGTCGTCGCCTCCGTCTGAAGCGCAGCAGCTCCTTGTGTTGGCGGGCGATGAAGTTGACGGCGGCGTACTCCAGCAGGGCCGAGAACACAAACAGCAGACACACGGCCATCCAGATATCGATGGCTTTTACGTAGGACACCTGCGAGAGAGAGGTGAGAAAGTGTCAGTGATGAGCCGTGTGGAGGCTTCGCTGCTGCATCCTGACTTCATCATTTGCTTAATCGTCACAGAAGATCCTAATTTGATTCTCAACAAAGCGACTCTAACGAGCAAAGTAATGATGGGAAGAAAATGAAACTGTTTCTCATCACGTCCTCAACTTTTATGATTTCATTCCTTCAGGTTTTGACTGATATAGTTATAGACAGATATATGATCGCTCAGTTGAGGGTTACTGCAGGTTTGAAGGGAAACACTGAGAGGAGAAAAGCTTTACAATTAAAACACTCATTAAAAAGAGCTCCTGACACTTCACCTGGACAGAGTCAGATGTCAAACCACCGCGTTCACAAACACGTGTAACTTTACCTGAAGTTCTAATCACGTTAAGTTTAGATCACAGATTTTAAGACGCGTTGCAGGCAGATGGACAAAAGAGCGTGGTGTGCTGCGAGACGGACAGGGTGAGGACTGTCCACATAACAAGGGCTAAATGAAGTCTGCTTGGATCATTGTCTGATTGCTATCTGCCCGCCAAGCACCATTATTCAAGTGCATTCACCCCGGCCCGTCATTACAGCTCTGCATCCCCGCACGGCCTGACAGGGGCTGGGAGGGATCCCTGTTCTGTCACGGAGAGAGAAAACCCACAATCAGCCGCTTAAGGTCTAATTAAACTCTGACTTTAGATCACTTTCACAAACACGCGCAGTGCTTATCATCGCCGCTCGGCCTGATTGTGATTCAAGCTCGTTTGGCACCGCTTATGAAAACATTTATCTCCTCCCGCCCGCCCCCCCGCAGAGCTGCTGAGAGCCACTGAGGCCGAAACGGTCAACTGGTTCAGTTGGTTTGATGGTCATCCAGGCAGAGAGAGAAGAACACGAAGAGGATTCCTCAGCCCAGTTTACAGATGACAGGCCTCTTTAAAGGCGTTTTGAAGCCGGGGCATTCTTCCATCCTGTGAAATGCTAAAATGGATTTTTAAAGATTTTGCACGCAGAAAACTTCTTTTACCCCCCAACTATCATTTACCTTGAAATGAAACCTTTCTATACAAGCAGAGATTTGCTTTGGAGGTGCTTACAGCCGGGCTGCAGGCCGCCCTCTGCTCTCAAACTGTACTTTTCTTTTTCTTTTTTCTGTTTGTGTTATTTTGGAGTTGTTCGGATCAAAATCAGACGCAGAAAAGAAAATGAGGCAAATGCATTCCAATGATTTCTATGAATCGATTTTAAAGGCCGCCTTTCCTTCCTGGAAACTAAAACCAAACACACCCTCCCTCTGAAAGCTGATTGAAAAGCATTCTGGGAGAGTGAACCACTAAATGAAGTAAATGAAGCAGACGCGCGTTTGGACCCGGTGTCTGTAAACACTTTATTTCCCGGTGTCCTTTATAACTCAGAGACGAGCTGAAACAAGCTTTTGTCTTATTTTGCTCATTCAATTCTTCTTTTATTTTTAAATTTACACAGTCGTAAAAGTCAAAAACAGAGGGAGAAAAAAGCCTGGCGTGATGTGTGATGGGAGGGAGGTGGATGACTCCATCCGCACTGAAAGGTAGACGGCTTCAGGACAGGCTGAGCTCAAACGACCCGAGCCTCAGTCTGCTGGGCCGGGTTCTCCGTTCGCCCGGGTCCTGTGTGAGGCTGAGAGCTTCTGACAGACAAACTGACCAGCGGCGGCCTGCTGAACTGCAGATTCGGTGCCGTTGCTGAGCTCACGCTTCACAGAGCAACGTTCAAAGAAACAGTGGAGGATGCAGCAGCAATACAAGACTGAGCCCAAACTGCTGGTGAGGGGGACTCGACCACATTCCCTCTCTGATACAGCAATAATGTGTCTCTGTGTCTAGGTTTATATTAGGAGCTGTGCAGTACTAACCATCGTCCACACATGTGTCTTCGTTATATTAAATGGCATCGTAAAAGTCTTAAATATACCAGAAATAAGTTTTATTAAAGGACCAGTGTGTCTGCAGATATAAAACACACTGATTCTTGTTATTTCTACCACATTCTCTTAAATAGCGCCCCCTAAATGTGACACACTGCACTAATATTACTTTATGACTTCAACATCTCAAATCTTTCCTCTCCTCTCTCCGTCCTCGTCTCTGTTCTTGCCTCGCCTGACACGGTCCAGCCGTCCTCTGTGGCATGTGAAAAGAGCTGTGTGTGTGTGTGTCTGCTATCAATCACACACATTCAGATGGAGGTGTGTGTGTGTGTGTGTGTGTGTGTGTGAGCAGCATGCCCACCTAAGCTCAGCTGTGCTGTGTGATCATTATTGTGACAGCTGAACTGCGCAGGAATCACGGTTCACTTGTTCAATTTTTAGAGCGCATGAAGCACCACCTAATGTCAACAAACACAGTGTGTGTGTGTGTGTGTGTGTGTGTGTGTGTGTTGGGGATTACAGCTTCCCTGGACATAATTATACAATCCTCCTGGCTCACGCAAAGTCTGACCGTTTTTTTCTGACTTAATCTGAAAATCCCTCACGGCCAAAGATTCCTCTCGGTTTTTAAGTTGTTTGTTCTCATCTTTGTTTCTTTGAACTTCCTCTGTGGACTGTCTCTTCTTCCTGCCCTCCATTCTTTCTGTCTCATCCCTCCATCTGTCTGCCTCCTTTCTGCATTTTCCCTCCACTCTAACATCTAAAATTTGTGAATGAATCTTCTGTCGTGAGCCTTTTCTCTCTGCTCCATTTCTCTCTCTTCTTTTCTGTGTTCATATTTTCAATTTCTTTCTTTGTGTTTTGAACATGAAATGTTAACAATAGGGGTACTGATCATAGATTTAATAAATGCTTCACTGACACAAGATGTAATGCATTAATTAAACAAGATGAATGCTGTATTTGTTCATCGGTTCGCACTAATCTTGATTTATCAAACTCTATGTAAATGTTTTATCTGATGACCGGTTCGATTCAAACCAAAGCTTCATATATTTCTGTGAGAACAGTTTCTGTTCTGCTTTCAGAGGAGTTGAAGTCTGAAATAAACTTTTATGTGAGTGGAATCCAGCGAATCTGATAAATCATATCAGTTCATGTATGAAGTGAGTGTGAAACGATCCCACAAACATTCTCGATACATCCTTCACGTTTAACTAAATCATCATCACCCAAACATCGGCCATCCATGGACTTCATATTTTTCAGACTGTGTGCTTCTCTGCTGTACCTTTGTAGTTTTTAACATTTTGTTGACATTTAAAGAAAGAAAGAATTCATTAAAACTCAGCCAAGTCATCCATGGAATAAAGTTTAACTTCTCCTGAAAGGTTGACACGGTGTTGTTCAGTAGATTTAATAAAGCGCTGACAGAAACACTGTCCAAACACAAATACATAAACTGTATAACAGTTAGATCCAGTCATAGGATCTGACTTTGTGCTCACCTTCGGCAGGGAGGCTCTGGACCCGGAGCTCTGTGTGGTCATGGTCAGCACAGTGGTGATGCCCAGACCCACTCGGGCGGGCGCGGCGTCCATGTTGATCCAGAAGGAAACCCAGGACAGAATGACGATGAGCAGCGAGGGGATGTACATCTGGATCAGGTAGTAGCCCATCTGACGCTCCAGGTGGAAACGAGCCTCGATACAGGTGAATTTACCTGGAGGAGGAGGAGGAGAAGAAGGAGGGGAGAGGAAGGAGATCATTTATTCAACAGGTAACTCAGGAGTTCAGACACAGAAGAAGCCGTGAGAGTAAGAGCCGGTGTTGTCTTTAAGATTCACTGTATGCTTTAAAAAGTTAAATCAGGGTTCACGATGATGTCCTCATTTCATTTTTATTTAAATCTCTTCTGATGTTTAGCAACACAGAGAGTTGGAGGTTATTATTCAGAGATATTCACCGCCCTGTTATATATTCATGGAGCAAATCATTTTGACTCAGTAGGTGTTCTGTTTTTCAACACGCATGTCTCATTTGGTAATGATTGCATTTGCAGCACGAGGTCGATTCCAGGAAAAAGAAATAATAATAATAATAATAATAACGACGTTTAAACTACTTAAAAGCAAAAATGTTCTTTTGTCAGTTTGCCTGAGGCGCTGCAGCTGCATTAGCAGTGAGGAGTGTTTCTGAATTCCCCATTATCTTCATCTGAACAATCACATTTTCTAAACACTGACACGGTCGTGTCCTGTGGGAGAAACTGGTGGAAATGATGAGGAGAACGGTATTCAGGGTCTCGTCTGGGAATCTGGTTGGAAAATGTTGGTACTGAAGTTTTCAGAATGGAGTTCAGAGGTCACTAAAGCCTCAAGGGCGAGCGCTATAGGCTTTAAAGCCAATGTGACAAACTGTGTAATGACAACAAAAGAGTCCGTCACATGACACACACTGGCCAAAAAACAAATTTGACTCGTTTCATTATCAGAACTGGATCCATTCAGTTCGATAACATTTAGAAACTCAAAAAGAGTCTCACCGTTAACTAACCAGAAGTTAGTGCGATGCAGAAGAATACCCAGAAGATGGAAATCAAACTTTTTTTTAGCTTCATGCACCACTGAGCAGCTTCCATAAGAATGAACAGTCTTGTCTCCAGCACTGTAAGTACGACATACATTTTCTATACTGTTGAAGATCAGTGATCAAGATTTTAGATTAAAATAATGTTTTATCTACATTTCAGAATCATAGCACCATTACAGCTTTGAAGGTGATAAATAATTTAACCATATTATCCTTAAACAGAGTTGGTTGGTTCTCAAACAGTGTGTCAAGTTTGATGGTCAGTGCTCTGACCGTCTGTTTGCAGTGGTGTCCCACAGGGCTCCGTGTTTGGCCCACTTCTTTTTACTAATCTTATAAATAATTAGACTAATGCTGATGATACAGCTTAGTCGCTTGCAAAAATCCCAGTTGAGGAAGCTTTTCACATTTTCTTCATGGTCTTTTGTCTTTGTTTTGTCATATGAGGATAAAAAACGCTCTCACAGGAATGATTTGTCCTGGGTATGCTCTCTCCATGCAGGAGATTTGCCTCCATTTTTTATTTCTCTCCATTAAAAAAACAGCAATAACCAACCCCATAGTGTGTGACTACCAACCCCATGCTGAGGATGCTTGTCTGTGTTTTCTGAACAGAATAAGCTTAAGGAGAGGAAGGTCACTCCATTCCTACCATTACACACTGAAAGGGAATCTATTAAGGAAGAACTGAAAGGAAAAAAAGTGTAACAAGCTCGTTCACCTCTAAATAAAATTTAAAAAACGATCCAGAGAGACGAGGAGAGAGCGTAGGGAGGAAGGGGGATCAGAGAAGGGAAGAGCTGCTGGACTGGAAGTGAAAAGGAGGATAAGCCGCACATATGCACCGAAGACAGACTTGACAGCTTTGAGACAACATGTCATCTTCCTTCAGCTCTAAGCCAAAAGTGTAAATCGTGAGCGGAAAATCAGAGAGACACAAATGCTCGGCTTTGCTGAATATCAAACAGAAGCAAACATTTTAAATATTTGGAAACAAACACAGGAGGTGTTTGGGGGATTTATTCTGCCAGTTACTTGTTGCATTAACAGCCCGACGCAGAGGACGGTGCACGAGAGCGATGACACAACAGAAAACGGTGAAATTATCGCTTCATTCTTCTCCGTGGTGCTGCTAAAATATTAATGAGCAAATTCTTTATTTGCATCTTTAAAAATTTTACTGCTGGCACAAGTTTTGTTTTTTGGCTGGCAGGCTGACATTGCTGCATTGCTGCCACATATATTACTGTATAATCACTCGGGGACAGCACATGTAAATTAGCACTGCCCTATACCTCGTGCATATTTATTGTACGCTGCCCCTGTTTTAAATAAACCAATAAAATACTGATTTTTTCTACAATCTACACATAAATTTTAATCTTAGATGAGGTAGGTCACACAAAGACTTCAAACCAGATCTTATTCTGTACGTATAAAAGTCTCACTGTAAGGTAATAATTATTATTACTCATCAAAACAGAGAATTTCAGGCCCCTGAATCAGTACAGAAGCCCTGAACGGACAAACCAAACACTAGCTCTATATGTGGCCTTTGGTGGCCGCCGTAGATTCTCCTAGTAGGTGAAGGTGATGCGATGCCACTAAATCCTTTAAATCACGACGCACGTTCAATTTAAACAAAACTCAAGCGATGAAACCTCGACAGTCTGTGATGACGTGACATTTACAGACTGGCCCCACGTTTTATGGCCGAATGAGGATGATACTCGGCCCTTGACATCGTGCGGTTCGATAATAACCCGAACATTCAGCTCTGCAAACATCGGCGTGTTTAACTGGAAATGTTCCGTCAGAGTCGTGTTTGCCTCTCTCTGGGTTTCAGGGTTTGCTTTTGGTGAAGAACGAAGCTTCAAGCTGAAGAATTTGATTTGTTTAAACTGTGTCAACAGTCCTCGTGCTCAGGTAGAGACAGACTGACATCACTGCTCCAGCACCATCCAGGCTTTGGTGGATGAGATTTCTCCACTCAAACAATCAAGCCTTTCATATCAGCATCTGTTCATGCTTGAACTTGATGTTTTCACCCTGCTGGTGTCGCCACATCTTTAACTTGAATGTTTTGTTTTCTTCATGCCAGCACAGGCTGTGTGTGTAGCAGCTGAAGGTTTGGTGATGTACAGCTGCCTGTTGTCGGCTGCCAGGAGTGCTGTTAGTCCTTGTGAAGGGATGTTTACGCTCGCAGCATGCTGCTTTAAAAAGGAGCAGAGAGATTAGGAGGGATGGAGTCAGACGCCTCCTCCTCCTCCTCCTCATCTCTCTGCTCCTCTCTGCTGTTCTACAACAATATGCTGTATATATATATATACAGTGGCAAAGAGCCAGTCTTTTAAATGTATTTCAGTCTCTGTTTTAGGTGATAACCTGTCACTGCTTTTGGCCAACCCAAACATTGTGTTGTCTGCCCTGTTAGATGTTTTGTGTCAGAGTTTCTGTAGGTGGCGCTCTTTTTATATTCTTTTTATCCAGTAATCTCTCAGTGCTAATGGGAAACACATGCTTTGTTTTGGTTTGACAGATTTTAAAATCAATATTTGGGATGAAAATAAAAATTTAAATATAGAAAATGCTGTAAAAATAGTGTACAGTGTGTGTAACACACACACACAAAACAAAGAGAAAATCTGCAACACAGATAATTTAATTAACACACACAGTGGTGCAGTGGTCTTATTTACATTGCAGTAACAAATGTCCCTGCTTCCCTCTCTGTAATGTAATGAGAGCGCCGGGTTTCATAATAAACCACCAGAGAGCCAGAGAGCGAGATGGCTGACGATCCATTTAATCAAAGAAGATCAATGAAGGCGGCCTCATCAATTAGAGTTAACCCTAAAAGACTGGAGAGGAGAGGAGGAGAGAGGAGAGGAGAGAGAGGAGGAGAGGAGGAGAGAGAGAGAGGAGAGGAGGAGCGAGAGGAGGGGAAGAGGGAGAGAGAGAGAGAGGAGGAGGAGAGGGCAGGGGAAGGAGGAGAGAGAGGAGAGGCGAGAAGGAGAGAGAGAGAGGGGAGAGAGAGAGAGGAGAGAGAGGAGGAGGGAGGGAGAGAGAGAAGGAGAGAAGAGAGAGAGGACGAGGAGGAGGAGACGGGAGAGGAGAGGAGAGGGAGAGGAGAGGAGGAAGGAGAGAGAGGAGAGGAGGGAGAGGAGCGGAGAGAGAGGAGGGAGAGGAGAGGGGAGAGGAGGAGAGGGAGGGAGAGAGAGGGAGAGGAAAGAGAAGAGGAAGGGATGAGAGGAGAGGAGGAGAGAGAGAGTAGGAGGAGGAGAGAGAGAGGAGAGGAGAGCGAGAGGAGCGGAAGGAGCGCGGAGAGCGGTGAGGCGCGCGAGATTGAGGAGAGAGGAGGCGGGCGGATAGAAGAGGGAGAGGAAGAGGAGGACCGGAGCAGAGGACGAGAGTAGGAGGAGAGTGGAGAGAGAGGAGAGAGGAGGAGGAGAGGGAGGAGAGCGGAGCGAGAGAGACGGATAGCGGGAGAGAGAAGAGGAGGTAGAGAGAGAGGAGGAGGGAGAGAGAGAGAGGGGAGAGAGAGCGAGGATGTGAGGGGCGACAAAAGAGGAGAGAGGAGCGAGCGGAATTCGGAGGAAAGGAAAGAAGAGGACGAGGAGCGAGGAGTGCGAGGAGAGTAGGAGAAGGAGAGAGAGGGGAGAGCGAGGAGAGATGAGGAGAGGCGAGGAGAGGAGTGAAGGGGGAGGGGAGAGAGAGCTGAGAGTAGGAGCGGAGAGAGAGGAGAGGAGAGAGAGAGGAGAGGAGAGAGAGGAGAGGAGAGGAGAGGAGAGAGATAAATTTGATGTTAGAGTGGGAGGAGAGAGGGATGAGGAGGAAAAAATAAGAAGACTGGAAGAGGGAGGGAAGAAGCAGGAGGAGGAGGAGGAGGGAGAGAGGAAGAGGAGGAGGAGGAGAGGAAGAGGAGGAGGGAGAGAGGAAGAGGAGGAGGAGGGAGAGAGGAAGAGGAGGAGAGGAAGAGGAGGAGGGAGAGAGGAAGAGGAGGAGGAGAGTCGATGAAGTTGACTTGATTTATAGCTGCGATACACTTCAGAGCTTTTAAGTGCTGTCCATATTTTCCATCTGATAAGAAGATTGAAATTATTCAGCCGGGCCCCTATCTCACTGTGTGTGTGTGTGTGTGTGTGTGTGTGTGTGTGTGCTGTATTTAACACTACACACTCTCTTTCTGGCGTGTACTGAATGGTTTCCAGTCTTACGTGTGTGAGTGCTGTATGTCACACTGAAGTGTCCTTTAAATCCTGTGTGTGTGTGTGTGTGTGTGTGTGTGTCTGGATGGACCGGCCTCTTCTACTCAGCTCTATGTGAAGGTCTAACATAATTTCTGTGATGTTGTTATGGTGAAAACACATTTTAACGTGTCATCTAATATCCCACCTAACCTTGCTGCTGCAGAGGCAGACGAGTCTTAGCCTACAAACTGCATGTTCACAAGGAACCCGTCAATTTTCAAAATAAAATATCCTGTACAGCAAAAAACAAATCTGAGCAAGTTACCAAAGTCTGGAGCCCTGTGGAGATCGATCCAAAACAACATCCTGGACTCAACGTCACAGAGCCAGTGGAGTCAAGGCATAACATGTTAAACTACATGTTAAATAACATGACATAATGTAATAACATAACATAACATGTTAGAGGCTTTGTAATCAGATCCGATTGTGTCCAGACATCACCAGGCTCCCTGCACGGCTTACTGTGGTACGACATTGGTGCCAGTAACTACGTATGCTGATGACACGTCTTTATATCGCAGACAACTTATTTCAGCGCCTGTCCGCGGTCTGTTCAATCTGGTGATGATGTTGTTGTTGTTGTTGTGTTGAGGTTTGAAAAACTTTGAACCTTGCATCTGTAGAAAATCGACTGGAATCGCATTTTGAAACCACCTAAAAATGTAGCTTCACATTTAATTTTTTGCTGTCCAGACTTGCTTACATCAATCTGGATCCAATCTGGATCCGATCTGGATATACCAAAGATCAGTTTTTGGGCAGTCTGTTATGATAATGTTGTTTCAGACACCGGTGGGATGATAAAAACACAACGCAGTCCAGTCTGAGTAATCGATCCGTCAGTCTGAAGGCTCCTCAGACACTCAAATGTTGCACGAAGGTTTATAACACCTAACACTAGCTTCAGGTTCAGGTTAATGTCACGCTGAAGGCTGGGATGGTGTGTGTCTGGGTGTAAACACGCTACAAACATATCAGCAGCCAGAAAACAAGAGCGCGCTGCAATGCAGCAGAAAGCATAATTAGTATTTCACACGGGGCTTTTTCTGCGTGCGTGTCGGGTGGATGGAGGGATGAAAAGAAATGAAAAAGACAACAGTAAGTGAGAAAGAGGAGGAGAGAGAGAGAAATGCTCCCTCTCTCTCTCTTTTGGAGTCACAATAGACTGCAGCTAATAAATCTGAAGAAAAACGACACCTTAATTCCCTCTTAATGCTTGATTGGGAAGCAGTGAGGCGTGTGCACACTCAAACACACACACACACACACACACACACACACACACACACACACACACAGTCACAGAGGAGCATGGCTGCAGAGTAATAGGCCGGAGATGAGAAAGAGGCAGAAAGAGAACGTGATGGAGTTTGGGGGTAAATCGTCCTTGAAGAATCGTGGAGGAAACAAAGAGCCGAGCGAGGTTTGAACTCGCTTTGTCCAGCAGAGGTCGCTGGACTCTGTGGAGCCTTTCAGCCTCTTTTAGCTCATTGTTTTGGTTTGGTTCAGTGTTAACTCACACACTAGCTCTCATTCAGTCAGATTAATGTCAATATTCTGTTCAACCTCATCTACAATATGAACCACCTGATCACAAAGTGCCTTCAACAAAAATAGAAACACAACTCCTTTCACGAGACGAAGGCAAAGCTCTCTCAGATGTTGTTGTGTCTTTCCTCTGCCGACAATAATCCATCCGCCTGACAGATGTGGTGTATCAACAGCATGACTGCGACGATAACAGGCCACTCTGAATGTTTCACACGAGGCTACAGATACCGAGGTCAAACTCTTCAACTCGTCACAAAACCAAAGTGAAAATAGATTAGATTCAACTTTGTCATTACACACGTACAAGTACAGGGTAACGAAATGCAGTTAGCATCTAACCAGAAGTATATGCAGAGTATTAATGTATATATATGTGATGTATGAATTTTTACAGTATATACAGTGTTGTTATGTAAATAGAATATAAACTTACTTTAGCAGAGTCTCTACAACACGCAGCTAATAAATGGACGTTAATAGTTTTCCCTCGTCGCTGTTGACCGGACTAAGAAAGCTGGTTATGTTTAGGTTGTCTTGTGGTTTCCTGTTTTATTTTGTAATTTCCCCCCGCCCTGATTGTTTCCACCTGTTTTGTCCTTTGTACCTGAGAACCAGCTCCTTGCTTCAGCCCGGTCAAGTTCTTTTCTCGTGCTCGTGTCTTGTCAGGTTTTGTATTTTGCTTCGTTACTTTGTCTAGACTTTGTATTTAATAGAGTTTTCCCTCGTAAGAGTGGTTTTTCGTTTGTTATCTTTTTTTAAATCTTCTTGTTAGTAGGTTTTCCCTCTCTGGAGCGGTTTAATAAATAAAATAATAAAAGATTTGTTTATTTTACACTTTGTCTCCCGAGTCATGTGATTGGGTTCAAGCTATTGTTCTAGCCGTGACAACTGTCATGGGGACTGTTGGGTTTCTTCTCTGTACTTATTTTTTGACAACAAATTGATCAATCAGATGATCCACGCATCGTTTATGTTTTTTTTCTATTATTCAGACAGGAAACGCCATAAAAGGAGTCCTGCATGACGTGAGTGAAAACAGACTTCCATGTATTTATACAGCAAAGCTGCAGATTATCACTGTGTCTGATGTGTGTGTGTGTGTGTGTGTATGCAAACATACATGTGTGAGCATGAGGATACAGATGTGTGTATTTATAATGTGTGTGTGTGTGTGTGTGTGTGTGTGGTGCTGAGTCGTGTCAAGGCTTTGCGTCTGGAGGTGGATCGTTCATCTCCTCAGCGGTGACAGCAGACGTCAACCACTGTGTGAGTGATGGCTCTGGATCTGAACTAATCAGCCTGCTGCGCACACACACACACACACACACACACACACACACACACACACACACACACACACACACACACACACACACACACACTCTATGACCAGTGTTTAGAAGATGGATTGAAGCTGTCGTTCTTAGATTTTTTTTCGTTTCCTTGAAAGTTTGTTTGGTGATGGATCGATCTGCTTATGATGTTTAATCTTTGGTTTCATTTCACCTTATAAATACTCTGAGAGTGTCGCTTCCTGTTGGGTGGATGCCGGACGGGACAAAATGCAGGTAAGTGCCATCCAACAAGAGATGGAGAGTCAAAGTCTTTATGTGTCAGTGTGTGTGTCGAATAGTGGATCAAGCTAAAGTTATGTTTTTTTTATGTGTTTCATAGTTTGTTGTAGTTTGCCCGGCGCAGAAAAAAGGTCGTGGGCAGGTAAGTTACAATAAAGATCAAAGTTTTTGATCGTGTTATAAAGCATCAGGTTTAGATGCAGGTCTGTCTGCGTCACCTTTTACAACGCTGTAAATTATTAAAATTTAAATTAATCCTCCCTCATTAACTTGTGATTACATCGAGTTCATGGACCCGTCAAAATAAGATACACTCTGCAGAGCGAGTTGGTGTTAAAATGGTCACTACAGTTATGTTGTGTATGTGGGTGGTGTCATTAAAGTGATTTTCAGAATAAAATCACAATATTTTGAGGAAGTAAATTTCAGAATAAAAGCGTAATATTACAATACAATTGTAACTAACTACTGAAGTGTTGATATGACAAACAAGTCCCAGCATTTCAAGTCAAAAGCCTCAGAAAAAAAATACAGAATTAGATTCCAGAATATGAGGTTGACATGTGAATGAAAGGACAGCTCTCTGTAAATATTATGACATGTTTGAAGGCTGCAGGAATTGATTTTCATGTCTGCTGTGCATATTTTCAGTGAATCATGTATAAAAAAAAAAAACAAATCTCTTGACAGTCTTTGTCAGCTTTCGACTCCAAAACAGATTTTTCTTTCTGCAGTGGAGCGAAAATGAAAATATCCCGAACATGCACGGCTCTATTTGTGTCTTTTCTGTCTCAGGCTGACACACACAAACATTTATATAAATATATATTTAGGTATTTTGTTTTCTCTGGAGTGACTGGCGAGGTGCAGTGGACAGATGGTTTTCAGCCACACTTGGAGGACCTGGAGGGAGAAACAGAGCATGGCGGCCGCCCCCCGTCCTCCCCCGTCCTCCCCCGTCTCTTATTTTCTGATTTCTGCTTCTATGAACTCGTTTCTGTTGTTTTTCATCTTTCTTCTGACATGACTAATGATCTCTCTCCGTCTCTTTTTTTCCTCTTTTACACTTCTAAACTCACCTCTTCCCTTTCCTCTTTACTTTTGTCATCATCTCGGATCTTTTCAGACCATTTTCTCTTTCTATTCTTCTCTTCTCCTTTTTTTTCTCCCCTCTTTCTGCCCAAGAAGTCCTAAAATGTTCACAGAAGTCTTGAATTTTATTCTAATTTCTAGTTTGCAAATACAAAAAAAAAAAGTGAGTGAGTTTGTGTCTGGGACAAACTTTGCAGCCTGCAGTGTTTTTTTCTCTTCACTGAGCCACACTGAAAGTTTCATGACATTGGAGGGAAAGGAAAAATATTCAAGGATATGTATTTCCATTTCAGTGTGCTGTAGTATTCCTCTGTTATTTCCACATTTCACACATTCAAATAAAAATTAAATTCCGCCTCACGCAGACTTTCTCTCGAGGCTCAAATGTTTTTAACATCTCCCTCTCCTAATTTCAAAGAACACGTGCCAGGTCTGAATTTTGATTTATTCTCCCCTCATTAGAGCGATGCATCTCTCTTTCTATCTTGTCTTTATTAACCTCCGCTCTCTCTTTTCTCCATTTCTCTTTATCTTCATAAATCAAAACAAGGTGCAGCTGATGGACAGAGAACGAGGAGGTGATGGAGGAAGATGTTTCCATCGCACACACAGCAGACAGTCCTCTTCTACACTCACATGGCACACTCCTCCCACTGCAACACATATCAAACGCACCCTGTCTGATAGTGGCGGTGTAGTTCTGCTGTCAGTGCTGCTGTTCATGAAGCATTTCAAAATATCCGCCTCCGCTACGTCAGGAGGTAGCAACCACGCCAGCGCTGAATCTACGTCCAGATAATTATCTATTTTCACGTAACCTGGTGTCAGAAAACTGAGACAGTGAATTAATATGATTTCATTTTATTTATGTGACTGAACTGATCTTAATTCGTTATTATGGTATCTTTAGAGGATACACTACAGGTGAGTAAGAAAAGGATTGTTACTCATAGATATCATCGTGAAACTTCCAGAGTTTGGAGAAATTCTATGTTTAAATATGGAAATGAGGCTTTATCTCATTTTTAAAAATGTGCTAATTTGCATACATTTCAGAAATCTGCATCCTGGATGAAGTCAGGTTTAAACAGCCGGAAGAAAAATCTATTTCCTCCATGATTTTATAAATCAAACGTTCCATAAATCAGCCTACCTGATGAATAAAGCCCTCTGTAAAAACCTTCAGAATACAAACAGAGTCTTTAAACTCAAAGATGATTACTGACATTAAGACAATGGATTTTGTATTTCAAGTTTTCTGGAATTTAATTGTTTAAATGTGCAAATTAGGCATTATCTAATGCTACAAACACAAAGTGAAGTCAACACCGACATGTGTCTGAAAGAAGATGCATGAAAAGCAATGTTTCTTCCTGTAGTGTCAGCAGGTCAGCTGAACATGCAAATATGTCTGAATGTTGAGATATAAAACTCAATATTAAGAGAGAATAAAGTCCCTGATGAAGTGGAAACCAAACGTCAACATTTGCTCACCTGTGTTGTAGTGTTTGGTGCAGTAGCGCAGGTCCTTCTCCTCTTTTAGTATGAACTGAGGTAGCGTCAGGCCGTCGGCCACCTGCACGGCTCCCTTCTCATCCCACTCGAATATGAGGTCGTTCATGGTGTAGCCGACTGCAGGACAGAGCAGGAGGTTAGACTGTGTTCATCACTGTGTGGGTCATTTCTTTCATTCTCCTTCCCCCCCGAGGAGCACAGTGATCTTTCTGTTTCTGGTTCGGGGTGCAGGTTCACCCAGTGAGAGGTCCAGCACCCGGCCGGGGGGTTTCTGTGAATGTGATCATTTATATAATCCATATTTAAGCATGCTGTTTCATATTCCATAATATGATTTTTAGGCTGAAAGGTTCGAAATGTTTCTGTGTCAGACAGAGACAGGATGAAGCTTCTTTCTGAGACTTTAACATGTGAAGTGACACGGCGCTTCAGTCAGCGCTGCGTTGTTCTTTCTTTCTTTTATGATCGCTGAGCCGCTGCAGACGTACAGAGCACCTCTGAACTTCAGCTCCAGGTTCTGAGATTCTTCTCACGTCTGCTCAAAGAAAAGGCCACAGAGAAATCCATAACACATCTCCCATCCTGCCAGCTGCTCAGTGACTGATGCTCTCCATGTACCCCTCACTGTGCGTGTGTGTGTGTGTGTGTGTGTGTGTGTGTGTGTGTGTGTTTGTAATTTACTCACAGCTCTCCAGCTGCATGATGCAGGTCTGGACATCCATCGGGAAGTTCTTCAGGTCCATGGGACAGGCCAGGACCAGTGTTATTCTGCAAACACACACACACACACACGCACACACACACACACACACACACACACACACACACACACACACACACACACACACACACACACACACACACATGCAGCGTCTCTTAGTACTAAGAGGATTACTCAGAGCTTTATCAGTGCTGCTCAACCAGCCAGCGCCGGGCCATCCAACTGAACCAGGATGTGCTTGAAATTGATAAAAAATGGATAAATCTATTTATTTATTTATTTATTTATTTTATAAACCAATTTAGCCACTGCTGTTATCCAGACTGATACGAAATAAGCACAACAATAGCTTAAATGACCAACATTAATAAACATTGATAACATATAAACATTGAATTTTATGCTCACATCAAAAGAAAGGAGCAAAATTCACTGCACATCCAAATTTTTGGGGTGAAAGTCAAACTAATGAAATAATAAAAACAAAATTAGATGCCACAGATTTGCTGGTTTAAGATTCTCAGATTCTGTTTTTTATGCAAGCTGAATTAAATATTGATTGTCATTGATTTGAATTAAATATTTTTTGGGTTTTGGACAAACCAAGTTAATGTGAAGACCATCTTCCGTAGAGCTCCATTAAAATCACCACGAACCACACACTGTAGTTTATTGTGACTCGGTCACATACACAGCATCCAGCTGCCACCAAACGCGGATTCATCCACCGCTGAAAATAGTCCCCAACAAATGCACGATTTCCTCTGGTTTGAGTAACGTTTGCTGAAGCTACAGTGATCAAATGTTCAGGAAAATTCTACATTCTTAACTTGCTTTTAAAGATTTATGTAGGAACCAATGGGCTTGGAGATGAGTGACACAAACAGGGTGGGGAAGTAATAAAGTATTAAATGTATAAAGTATTGCGGGACAGATTAACATTGTTGGTATTTTCAGTTAATCAGTTAAAAGATATTAGTTGCAGCCTGACAATACTTTGTCACAATGTAGGGGACTGAGGTTGGAGCTTCACTGCAGACCTCTTCTTCTCTCCTGGGGGACTAACAGGATGAAAACCTGTAGCTGAGCAGGCGTGCACCAACATGGGAATGAATCTTGTTTCATGCAAGGCTGAGCCGTGAAACTCCGAAAATTAAAATGTTCAGGGCAGCCGGTCCCGCGTCGCGGTGACACATTAGTTTTCTGAGTCTCGGGCATCAAAATTAATTACTGCTGTCACATGGAGGGAATGCATCTCTGCAAAAGTCAACTTTCCCACAGGAGTGAATGGAAAAGCTATTTTGTAACTGATATGATGCATTACTGAAATTAAAGACTTTCATTTTAAAATGTGAATAAAACTCATTCTTAGACATTATTCCTGCCCCGGCCTCGCCATTAGACCTCAGTATTCAATGTTAGAGAATGAGTTGCTTTTTGGAGCTGTTGTAATCTAGCCTGTCGTGAAAATGAACCAAAAGATGCATTTTTTAATATATTGTGCCCTCCAGTACTCACACTGTGGTAAATATGTTCAGCTGCACATATGTATTTGTTATGATTACATTACTTATTATCAAAAACTAGCAGGTCCCCAGCAGCAGCTGATATCACTGACTAGTCCAGCAGCAGTCAGCCCAGCTCGGCGTCCACCAAGCTCTCACCAGCCACTTAAAGCCCAGATTTACTCTTGTCTCGTGGCCTATTGCTCAGTCACTTTCTCATTTTCTCTCTTAGCTTCCTCTGTCAATATCCCCTACGGCCTTTTCACCTCTGACATTATGTCCACAGAGGCAGCTCAACCTCCAACACTGGCTCTGCTCCCTGTCAGCATTCCCCTGTGACCCAGGCCTCTTTCTCCTCCTCTTCTTCCCGGTGGTCCAAAACGCCTGTGGTACAAACACTAACCCTCCCCCCTGGTGCTCTGAACTCACAGTTGAGCAGCCCGGCTAACAAACTGAGCTAACCTTGGCTAACAGCAGCTACAGTCGGCACATCAGAGGGAAAACCAGAAAACATTTTCTCCAGAAAATATGATCCAGTTCCACCAGAATCAGTGAAATAGTTGGTGGTGTGTGACTTAAAAAGTTCTGTACTTTGCCCAAAGTTACGTAGTGCAAGAACGATTCACCTGATCACAGGTCAGTGTAGCATCAACGTGATTTAAGAGTTACACAATGTTGCATTACATGCATGATTTTATAACAGCGAGGATATCTGATCAATAAAAGATGTTGCTACTGACTCCCACAGCGCACTAATTGCAAAGCTGTGCTGTGGTAACAAACTGAACTCCGGCTCCGGCTCGGTTTCTGCAGAGCTCCAGCTGTCAGCAGGTTGTCGTGGCGAGCGGGAGGTGATTTCGCTGCACAGTCCTTCTGTTCTGCTCGAACAGGACGCTGCTGCTGCTACAACACACACGTCCACTCCGGCCTGATGTACCAAATAAACTTTGCCGCGTCTGCACATTGTTGTAAGCCCCTGACAGGATGCTGAATATGTATTACACACATGATGTAGCCTCCACAGTTGTCCCACTTTCTCGGGAAACAAGATTCAGCTCTGTGGTTTTTCTGTCCGCTTGCATCGTGACACCTAAACGCCAAATGCTGACAAAGTTAGCGCCTTGCTGTAAACTCAGAGAGTTTGGAGAAGACAACAAAACAATGCCGGGGTTCTTCATTACTTTTTGGGGATACTAATGTTTTTGGAGCACAGGTCCCATGATGCTTTGAGATATTGTTTCAGAGGAGTCAGTCAGAGGATTCAAGTTCTAGGACTGGCCATGTGTCTGTGCTCTTTAGGCGGCTTTATGAAGTCAGGTGACGTAGTATAAAAAGCTCTGGGGAGGAAGTTGTGGTGGATGGATAAGTTAAACTCAGCACTATCACCCAGGAGACTGAGTTTGACTCACCTGTGAGAGCATTTTTAGACTTCTAGACAGGTTTTTATCTCCAGTTCTCAGTCACACTTTGGTTAGGTTTAGGAAAAGTCCTGGCTTGAGTTTAAATATAACCTGTTGGAACTTGTTAGAAAGCTGTTCTGGCAGAAAAATCTGGTGGCTAACTTCAGTCACTCGCTAAGGATGGTGCTTGAATACTGCACAAGGTCTGTCTCAAGCCACGTCTAGCGGGCTACACCTGGAGCGGTGTTTCACGTGACCATATATGTTTACATATTGGCCAGTTGGCACCATTCGTATACCATATTAAGAAGTTCCTGTTTGCATTGCCCTCAGGCAGCTATCACTGTATGATTTTGATACTAAAGAACATTTCTGGATAAATGACAAACATCTTTTTTGATGATTTGTCAGCGGCTTCAGGGATGTATATTCACGATGGATATTGAAGAAGTAGGGTGACTGCAGACTAGATCTAAAAATGTGTATATCATGTCGGTCTGTTCAGGTTATGACTATGACTTACATTAACGAACTTCTTGTTCTTCTTCTGATGGCTGTCTCTTTGTCTCATAACTTGAGAACCACTGCTTTAAGTCCATTTAAAATGGAAATCTGAATAGTACTAGTACTTGAAAAATCAAGACCAATACATAGACAACAGGTCTAAACTAAGTAAAACTAAACCTTCCAAAATAACACATGTGAGTGTTTACGTGTTAACCCTAACCCACGTTTGGGTGACCAGTTCGTCCACCAGTATGTTGTCTATACTTTGTGGTTCCATGACTACATTACACAGTGATAATTCACACAAACACTTCATCAGATGAATGTAAACACATTTCTGGTGAGGTTTCTCAGATTTAATCATCCTAAAATAAGCCATTGGTTTTCTTGACTTGCCCTTTATACACTTCATCTTTCTTTCAGAGATCACAAAGTCCCTGTTTTCCAATATACACCACACATTTTATAATAGAGTTCTTGAAATTAAAGTATCATAGATTTTCTTTTTGATATATCACCCTACAAGCACAAATGGGACCATGTATCAGTTCAGAGCGAGCCCAGCATTTTTTTTTTTTCCAAAGCACAGCAGAAGATTGGACGACGTGCGATTCTGATCGGCCAATCTTGAAAAGTTTCACTTTCATCTTGGAGAGGAGACGCGGCCATCGGTCACGACTCCTCGTCTACAGCTCTACTGTCGAACGATAAGCATCAACAAACAGAGTAAACAACATTTACAAGACCCGCTCCCCCCTCCACCCGCCCGGGGACGGTTTAATATCCCGAGCCGCCTCTTCGCCTCCGAGATCAAGCTGATCAACGGCGGGTTCATTCTGATGGTGTCAAGTTAAAAAATGAAAGCGACAGAAGAGGAGTGCATGGTGCATCCCTTTTTTTTTTTTGACGAAATATATATAAAGGGCCAATCTCGCTCCTCCTCCTGCTGGACATGAAGGTGAAAACTGAGGTTGATAATGGATCGGACTCGCCGCTGGAATACTAACAGGCTGAGTAGATTACCATGGCTGCTGCAGCGCATTCTCATTCGCCCCTGAGCAGAGGCAATAAAAGCAAGGAAGACGAGGAGGAGGAGGCCGGCAGGCTAAAAGGTTCATCGGCGCAAGGAGGCTATAACTCTGACAGCCTTGAATGGGATGTCTTGGAGATACACAAAAAAAAAAAGGGGGGGGGCAGGATAGAGCTCTGGAGGAAATAAAAACCTCCAACTTTGACGCAATAAGAGCACGCCACAGCAGAATGAAGGCCGCTGGAATGCAATAAACAGGAAGTCGGTGCTACTTTCTGTCTCCTATCGTGGATTTATAACGGATTGCTTCAATATAACCTCCAAACTTGCAACGTTTCTCATCCCTTCTGTGACTCAGAACTTTTTCTGTCACTGATTTCTATCTTAAAATGGTCATTGTACCGTCACACAGTTTCAATGCACCGTGTTCCTACAGCTCTCTGGTTGGTCTGGATGTGAATCAAACACATGCAACAGAAATCCTACAGGGTTTGCTGCAAACAGGCATCCTCTAATAATTTCTTAATTGGGAATCCATCTGGTAAAATATGTTTTCTCAGAACCAAACCAAATGAAATGAAAGCTCTAACAAGTATTCATGCTGCAGTAACTACACAGTCTGAAAGCCTCACACTTCCTCCACTCACCGTATGCTGTACAGCACGTTGCCGTTTTTCGAAATGCGCAGCAGCTTGTTGTCGGTGGTGACCTCGTGGAAGTTGGCCCCTTTCTCGTTGGCAAAGAACAAGTCAGGTTTCCAGATGGAGTCCAACATAGAGGGGTCGAGGTCCAGCGAGTCGTCGGGGTACTCGCTGTAGGCCAGCCGAGGGTCGTTCCACTGCTGTCTCAAGAAGATGTTGACTCTGTAGTCCTGAGAGGAGACAGAAAGGAAGGATCACATAGGGAGTTAGAGAGAGAGGGATGGATGGATGATCACACATTTAATTTCACCTTCAGCAACTGACATTGTGCCTGAATTCATTTTTGCAGCATCCAGCTGTTTAAAGTTCAGTTGAGATGAACGTTGAGAACAAGCAAAACAAAGAAACTTTCTCTTCAGCCACAAACACAAACACCCATTCATCCATCCTGATCACGTCTCTAAAGGACAACACACAGCGGGACGTAAGACGGACATCGGAATACCACTACCATCGCTGCAAGGCAACAATAACGACGTCTTGTGGGGTGACATTGCAGGGTATGCTGCTGTTCTGTTTCCCGGCATTGATGTGGAAAGTTTATCACAATAGTTGTTGCACCTTGATGTTTTCCATTGTCCTGTCCTGTGTGAGGGTGTTAATTGCCTTGCGTCAAACGAAACAACCATTTGTGGATCTACAACAATGACACTGCTTCCACCTCACTCTCAACAGTCTCGCTTACAGTATCAAAGTATTACCACTGGGTCAGCGGACCTACTACTAACAATGTTTTTGTGCCTAAAGTGCAACCATTTCACAAGTTTTATTTTGAAAGTCTATACGGCTGTGTCCAGACATGATGCATCGTATTTTGAAGGGTAGGGACGCCGAACACGTGGCAGTGAGAATGTGTTGCTCTGAAGTCTCGAGCAGTAATTAGATCTGTGTAAATAGTTGAAGAGAAAAGATGATGAAACGAGGAAACATCTTGTGACACAACTAATTTGTTGCTGTTTAGTGGTTTTGAAGCCTTATGTCCACATCTACGTCTCCAATGTCTTCACCCAGAGGAGAAGGAATCCAGAATGTATTGCAGCAGCCACTCAAATGACCTGTTTTGCTCTTTGTTGACTTGTAAGATCTTTTAGCTCATACTATACTATCGCTATCATCTCTGCTGCTCTTTCCACACACGACTACCACAGCTAGATTTTTCATTGGAGGTTCCTTCTGAAGCAGGCGAGTCAGGATGGAGAGAAACTACAACAAAACAACCTAAGTTATAAAGCAGAAATCCCAGAAACACCTTGAACAGAAGGATGTGAATTGTATCCGCAGGGAGATGTTCGCTTTAAAAAAAAAAGGAAAGATGAGAGAAAGGAAGGGAAAACTCGTCAAGGGTCACTGCACTGCTGACTCAAGATGCTCCATACGGAGGAGGAACATTTCGACAGATACCAGCAGATGTAGCGATGAAGTGATGGACAGGATTTCGCGGACGGATAAGCAGGTTGTTATGGGTCTTCATCCATATGTCATTTTCTCCTTTATGTGAATGTAAGAGGTTTTACTGATCACGGTGAGTTGTGGCCTCGAGCCATATCTGAGATCTTTCCCCCGCCCCCGCCTGTGAGCCGCTGTGCAGCCTCAGCCTTGAAGAATACAGTCCACACGGCTTTTTGGCTTCTTTTACCCTCTATCCTCATTGTTCTACCTGTTTTTTTTTTTCAGCTTGTATTCGCTGTTCTTTGACGGATAAAACACTTCACAAAAAAAATGGAAGTTGCCAGAAAAAGAGAGATACATAGACAGGCAGATGGATGTGTGGAGAGTTGGTACAAAGCTGGGAGGCAGCTGAAGGTCATTGAGATGCTGCTCTCTCTTTAGTCTTACACAGGGAGATGGAGAGATACAGGGGGGAGACAGTCGGAGGGATAGATCAACAGAAGATAGGAGGCTTTAGAGGGTTCAGGCTGGATGTATACAAGTCACAAAGCCTTCAAATAAGAGTCTGATGGGTTTTGAGGTTGTTGTTGCAATAGGAAGGATGGATTCCTCAGGCACAAAGGATTTACGCCTTTACTTCTATTGCTTGTTGTTGGGCAATTTCATGGCCTCATACTCTTTCTTAAATTTATGATATATTGTATCCTGCCTGCACTGGAATGAGAGTTGGGGATTTAAAATTTGAAAGCATTTTGTTGTTTGTTTGGTGGTCAGAAGACCAGGATGCAATTCTCAAACACAGTGGATAAAGGGATTCAAGGAGATGCTGAACTCTGAAAGCCTAACTCTAGTTAAACAGACACCTGCAGACCAAATATTGCCAAAGTCAGGTGTTTAAAAAACTCAAATAATATCTGTGTTGGTCACCAATATTCCTGTAATCGAGTGCTAAAGAATAACGAGTCATGCTTCATCATCTGATATCAAGAACATCTCTGAGGCTTATTTGGTCCTTTGGTCTTGATATTGATATTTATTCCTATTTTGAAAATAGTAAAACATCCATGAATCCCACAATACGTCTTCTGTGGATATGAAAGTCTAGTGAATGAAGCCGTAGGATTCATATAAAATGGCAAACTCCATTATTGACTCATCGCGTACGGACAGGTCTGCAGTGAAAGCTGCTGATCTTCGCTTTAGTGATCAGGTGTTCAGTTTTGGCCTTAAAAACGTTTCATTCAGCTGGAATCAGAGCCGACTGGAGGTTAAATCCAGAGTGCGGTGTGGAAATGAACCTCCACCATGCAGCTTTAAGACCTTCAGCCTACGCTGTTTAACTGCCAGAGGACGATCAATACATTTCCTACAGGCCTGACTGTATGTGTCTGCGCTCTGCTCTTCTATCTTTGAGTCTTAGAGAGTCTGAACAGTTTGAAGTGAGGAGATCTGAGTCCTCATATCAAAACAAGATGACTCATATCAGAGTTTTTTGATTCTTTTAGGATCAATGTGTGTTTATTAATGAGTCAGACACATTCTGCGTTTGAATGATGAACGTTAAATTAAACTGCAAAGTCATTAGTCATCATTAGTCATTGTTACTGCAAACGCTGGAGTTGGAGTAGTTGGGGAAAAGTTTGTTCTGCTGCAGACTTTTAGGACAAATAATTAGCATTCAAGTCAGTTTGACTCAAACAAATTAGTGTCTCCATTATCAACGGCTTAAATCTTCTAAAGGCAATCAGTCAACTTCTCCGGGATAACACTGTGGTTTTGTTTAATCATCTCAAACTACTTTGTTAATGTTTGCTCAGGAAACTTGCTCTGAAAGCCAAGGCTGTCTGTTGTCAGTCTCTGTTGACCCAACAACCTCTTATCTGAAAGGGTTAGATCAAGTAACAACGTCACACTTCTTCCTGTAGAGAGGGAGCCAAGTCCTCTGAATTTAACTTGGAAGCACAGATCAGTTCATTCCTATGGAAGCTGCTTAATGGCACTTGAAGCCAAAATAGATTTCTGAATATAGAATTATCCCAATCTTTTGCATCGAGCAGTGCATAAAATGCCAAACTGACTTTCTTATCGGACCGATGAGAATGCAGCACTTGTGCTTGGGGCTTGATCTGCAGGAGAAGAACATGTTGCTTGAATGTAAACATTTGTAGTTTGGGGGCTTTTCTTGGGACGACAGTCTCAAGTAATTATTGTTATTATTTGAATTCACTTTTCTGGTGAGAACAGGCATTTTGTCCAGTCTTCCCTCACCTCTTCAAATGGTTGTTTTGAGGGACAGAACCAGAATTGGGTTAAGGTTAGACCGGAATTAAGAATCGATCCCGGCAGAAGATATTAACTGTTGCTCCCTCAGAGCTTTATTGCATAACCTCCATCGCCCGTCCTCCATTCTGTGTTTTAAGAGTCTTTATTCAGCGTGGGGTGGCATTTAGCTCGCTTCTCCATCCCCCTAATTGTCAATTATTGTCAGAATATGGAGCTCAGGCCACTGCGGCCTGGCTGGAACCATCATTAAGCTGCATGGCGTGGCAGAAATGCATCACGCTCACGACATACGGCCATGCCAGCAGCTCCAGCGGGTGGCATTTAAAGGAGCAATCATCTGCGGCGCTGCATGCATGTGAAATACAGTCACATGGTGATCAGTCTCAGCGAGACCTCTGCGACGTTCATCACGGTTTAGAATATCTCACATGAAACAAATGAGTTTGACCTTTCATGAATGA
Organism: Larimichthys crocea; assembly: GCF_000972845.2. NCBI lineage: Eukaryota > Metazoa > Chordata > Actinopteri > Sciaenidae > Larimichthys > Larimichthys crocea. The sequence continues at coordinate 11,460,233 of NC_040011.1, read as the reverse complement.
GTCACCTTTTCTTCTGCTCGGGAATATGATAAATACCTTGAAATGGCGCCGAGAGGAGGAGTGTCTGTCGATGGAAAGAGAGGGAACGAGGGAATACAGAGGAGAGGTCCGAGCCCACGCCGGGATCATCAGTCACGAACCCTCCTGCGGTTTGACAGCGGCTCAGAAAGGGCAAAAGTCTAGCGGCAATGGTTTTGATGGGGGCACTAATTATGAAAGCAGTGGTCACATTAATGTTTTACAAATCTAATTGTTGAGAAGTTGCTGAACTCTTTATTTCTCCTTCAGCAGTCTCTTGTACCTGTACCACTTGATGCTTTTACGACTCGTCCCTCTTGCATTAGTTAATTTGTTTACCGCGTAGTGTTTCAATCAGCTAATAAATTACAGTAGCAGTTCATTTTTTAAATTGTGTGTGAGCAAGAATATTAAGAATTTTTAACTCTCTGGGCCTCCGTCAGGGAAATATCATTTTAATTGGTAATTTCCTTAAACCAATCATATTTCCTTTCAACCTTTAAGTCCCCTGTAGTGGTATTTCATGCATGCAAATTAAATGATTCATTTCCTCGAATGGTCTAAAATGTTTCCATTAATTCCATCCAAACACTAGTTTGTTCCCTCAAACTATAAATGCTTTTATATAAACTCAACTCTACATTGGTGCGTCTGTAATTAACTTTGCCTTTTTATTAACTATAACCATGATCTTCTCCAGCTGTTACATTTTTCTTCATAAAATTGACAAAGAACATAATACACAGTTTGCAGAATCTCAAAATACTGATGATCTTTTTCCAATAGTTGCGTCTTTGTATCACGATATACCACTACTGACAATAACCATGAAATACTGATACACATATGATAATCAATAATTAGCACATACAGTGTACATTAGTACATTTGTGGCTCCCACTCTGTGAATTATTTCTGTATATTAATGTCGTCTCTACACTCTTATTTTGATAGTAATTAAAAGGCAAAACACACAATAAAAAAATATTTTTGTTATTGAAATTTTCACAGTAATATTGTTCCTGTGAATTCTTTTGGACATGATAATTGTGTAGTGATAATCTGATATTGTAACAAAACATTTAACAACTCATATAAATTCATTAAGAGAACAAAAAAGAACTGACTGCATGTGATATATTAAAATGTAAATCAAAACCTTTTTAAATTCAATTAAAGGCTGAGACACTAATTTAAGGCTCATCCACATAAATAACAGAGTTCTGAGTTGCATATGTATGGATATTTTTAGTTCATTTGAATTTTCATAATTCAATATATTTGGTTCTTTAATTAATTTTACAAACAAACCTTCCAGAAGATCAGAAAACATTAGTTAATACATATTGCCAAGGTATGTATATGAACTGTTCGATCATCTCTTCTCCACTCAGATCTCAGATCTGTGGCTTTAATTCTTTTCTTTCTTCTTCTTTTTTTTTTTTGGAAAAGCCTGGTCAGCATGCGGATGCCTTCTGGTCCATAAAACCTGAGCTTCATCGGTCAGAGGCTCGTGGCGGCTGCAGATGGATGCACATTAAGTGCATTAAACAGACACGGGGGGGGTGGATGGAGCTGCATTCTAAGATTCAAACGGGCGGAAAGTAATTTGAGGGTGTAAGTTAATGATTTCAGGGAATGATTTAGAGTTTTAGTGATTGGACTCTGAGGTTTATTAAAAAAATGTTGTTGACACTGGAGGCTCGGCCATAAACGCTTCCTCCTCGTGAGGACGGAGGGAAAGTGCTGCAGGTCGTCGGCATATGTGGGACTCCTACAACGTCTGCAGGTTCAGACTTGTGGTTTAATATCCTGACATAAGGCCGTTGGACTGTTAAATGCTTCCCTGAAATTACCATCCACCATCGCCGCGCTGCTATGAAACCATTAGCAGAGGAAACGCTGTACTTACACAATACCAAACTCATTTCAGCATGTATTAAATTCAGGCAGTAAACCACGCATGAAAGACTGCAATCTTCCTCCTCCTCCTCTTCCCCTTCCTTCTTCCAACAACAACAACAACAAAAATCTACAGAAACAGCAGCAGCCATATTCTAATTCCACGCCTGTCATGACATCCTGCCGGTTCCTGGATGCTGCTCAGGTAGGAAGAGGAGGTAGGAGGTTACGGAGGCTCACACATTATGGCAGCACATCTGCTCAGCTCAGACAACGTTACCCTGAGAGAAAGATGCTGTTTTCAATATTTGGCCTCCAAAAGAAGCAGCAGCAGCAGCAGCAGCAGGACTGTGGGATGTCAAATCAATTTTCAACAGCAAACTTCTCCCTGGATTTTAAGGTGATTTTAAAAAAATGACCGTTCAACACCAATGACGCACTTAAACGCGGTTTGTTGGTTATTCAAGAACATGAAGTGGAAAATCGTGGTTTTAGGGACATCTGGGAAAGAAAAGCAAATCTAAATGTGACATGTTGCAGCAATTATACACGCAAAACGTGTTTTCAAAGACAATATTCAAACCTCCGTTTGGGTTAAAAGAAGTTCTGGAATATTGATTATTGCCTAAGCCCTGTGTTTGAAAATGTCCATCCACCCCAAAACTAGATTTGTCCTTTGTTTCTGTCTTTATTGCCCCGTGCTGATACGTTACCTTCATACTTTACTTTTAAAGAATCCTGAGGCCGAACATGACCCGGTACCCTAAAGTGGATTGGCAGGTGTATTACGCACTGTGGCATGAGAGTGATCGAAACTGCTACTATTATCCAACTAATGACCAATACAGTCTGGGACATTGCTCAACATGAAACCAAACAGAACAACCAAGTGTCACGTGAGTCATTAAAATGATCCACGCTTCATGTTTGGTTCAGTCTAGGCAAATAAAAGCTCAAGGAAAGGTAATGGCAGCGGTTACATGAGCTAAGTTGGCCGAACCAAAACAAAGTCACTTCAAACCATCGACCCAAACGTTTGCAGGTAGAACGATATCACCCTCAGAGATACAGACTTTTCCTTTAGGGGACGAGAAACGAGCTGTTTGAAATGGATTATTCCTTTAAGGACGACTACAGCTGTGATAGTGCTGAGCAGAGGACGAGCGATGGAGAGAGGGTTAAAGCTGGAAATACTTACTTACAGCGTAAAGCCTGTTCATAGAGTTTCATAAGGAGGGCGAGAGACTGAATGAATGAGTGGTGAGATAACTGTGTGTGTGTGTGTGGGAGGGAGAGAGAGGGATGACAAAGGGAAATAAAGTGATTGAGGTTTCCGTGTGTGAAGGATAAAGAGTCGGAGAGCTCTACGCTGAGAGAGGTGTAGCACAAGATTCACACATAGTAAAATCTACTGTGACTCCTGCCAAGTCTGATTCATTATATCAGACCTGAAAGATACGATGAAGACGAAGAATCAAAAGCTTTTACGTTCCTCACATTCTGTACAAACACACAGAAAAGAGGGTTTCTGCAAAACACAAACACAAATATATATATATATATATGTATGTATGTGTTTATGTATATGTTTATGACATGTCATCCACCATGTGTCTACAGCAGCCCAGAATGGACAAACTAAACACTGGCTCTCGTGGCCACAGTACTTTCTTCTTTATACAAGGAAGCAGAGGCCGTCCACGGTCAGTGTCACGTTTGGCTTCAGCTACACATTTAAAATGCAGTTTTAATCCAGTTAGCAAGTCTAAATATACAATGTCTGGTTAGACTTTCAAAATAAAGCTTACCGAGAGACTTTTTAGTGATTGTAGTTTTGTTAGGTTCAGGAAAAGATCACGGTTTGGGTAAGTTAAGTTAAGTTACGTTACGTAATTCTATTGGTTCCACATGGAAATGAACCCATCCTCCAGTTTAAAAGTCCTGATATTAAGACATTCATCCACCCTAAACTATACATGTATTCATGTTTTGCTCCCATCAGATACAATAAGAAAGAGACAAATTATTAATCAGTAATATGCACATTTTATCCTTTTCTTTCTTTTATTGATACTTGATCTCTTTATTTCATTTTTAATACTTTATAAATAATAGTCCAGCAGATATGGATGTTTTGGTGCTGTCACCATGATCCATATGTGGTACATGAGTGTGTGTGTGTGTGTGTGTGTGTGTGTGTGTGTGTGTGTGTATAGGATAATCAAAGTGTGTGTGTTTTACAGAGAGGCAGACATAAAGCGAGCGAGGACGGTGTTAGTGTGTGTTCTCAGAAGAAGAGGAAATAAAGGAAACGAGTGAAGGAGTGTCTGTCTGAGTGTGTGTGTGTGTGTGTGTGTGTGTGTGTGTGTGTGAAGGAGAGAGAGAAAGCGTGAGCAAGCAAGCAAGCGGGGCGAGCGCTGAAACAGGAATAAAGCCGTGGACCGCCGGGACTTCAACACGCACTGCGCCATTCTACCGACTCCATCTATCACTGTGTGTGTGTGTGTGTGTGTGTGTGTGTGTGTGTGTGTGTGTTGAAGATGGAGGGATACTGTACTCCGAGCTTAAAGCGAGAGCTGCACAACAAACACCGTCACCACATCCAGAACCCGTCCTCAGCTTCCTTTATTTTCTGCTTTGATAAAAGCTGATAAATCCAAATTATTAATTATTTCACTACTTTGTTTTTGCTTCAGAGAGATCAGAGCAACACTGACCTCAGCAAACTGAGTTTATCCTGCGTTCAAGCACTTGACTGACAGGCTGCGATCAAAGATTTATGCATCATACAACATCTGTGCTTCATCAATATACAGCCTTCTGCAATAATACCTGTGGTATCAGTTAATAAAGTGAGCAGGAATTCACGAAACTGAATCTTGGCCCTTAACAGGGAAATTAAATATAGTTGTGGAAAATATATTTTAGCATCATCTTGACTAAAACAAGCAGATTTCATGCACTTGAATATCTGCTGTTCCTCAGTCATGTGCACACTGATTAAAATAATGAAAGTTTGATACAAATAAATCTCTCTATTTTTTTGTATTATTTTGCATGGATGACAAAACAAAATGTTTATATCTATGTTTGGATATGATACAGTTTGTTTAAATTGTCGCCAATTTCCAGTTAATTCCCATAAATTCCCATATATTTATCATAATTCTAGAATTTTACCAGAAATGTTCCACCCCTTTGCAACCCTACTAATAAAATAATAACGATGAAACAACTTGAAGATGAAATCAGCTTAAAGCTGGTGGAGCAGACGTTAGCTGCTGCTATCACTTTCTCTCTTTTTTTAAATAGTTATCACCCATCTGTCCTTCATCCCTCCTTCATCCCTCCTTCATCCCTCCTTCATCCCTCCTTCTTCTGCCTCCTTCATCCCTCCTCAGTTTTAACGAGGGTCGATTCGTCTCCTGCAGGAGGGAAAACCTGGAATTTGTTCTGCATGACGAGGATCTGCAGCGGGCAGCAGTTTCAATGCAGCGATGCGTGTGTGTGTGTGTGTGTGTGTGTGTGTGTGTGTGTGTGTGAGATCTGGGGCGGTTCAGCTCGGGATATCCTCCCTTCCTCTTCAGGAGTGCCGTTAATACTGCCCCATTTTGCCTCCCTGTGTTTCTTTCTTTTGTTCTATCGGGCTTTAAATACACACACCACATATGATCAACTCCTTTCACCTTTAAAGGCCCGAAAACCAAATTTATTAATCAGCTTTTCAGCACAGAGTCCTATGAACATGCTGTTATCTGTCAAATTTAAAAAGGTTTTATGAGACATTTCTAGATTTGTGTTTTGTTTCTGTGCACCAGTTACAGTTTATTAGCTGAATCTTTTTCATTTTGGGTTGTCATGAATTAAATCTGATCCACTCAGTTCCTATAAATTTGGTTTAAAGAAGCCCCATTATATCAGGGCAGATTTGAATCCTTAAAAACCGTCGATATTTTGTGTGTTTGTAGGGAAAGCTGTTAAAACCAGCACCGAGGAGACGACCTCCGCGTCCTTAATGTGGCTCCGGCCCTGCAGATGGTTCACACAGCTGACAGTCTGGATGCATTTGGTGGATGAAAATATGGTTCATGTATTTTATGGAGCTCAGAGTCATGGGAGCGCTTGGGTTTTTTTTAGCCACGTTCATGAATGACGTGGGTGCTGCTGTCACACTCTGCAGTCCAGTGTTACCATATCTGCCTCTGTGAAGGCTGATGGTTCCGTTATATTAACACTAATGGATTTTCAGTGTAATGAATAAGTGCAAATTCCCCCCCAATGCTTCACCCTCTCCTCCTCTGCCATCGGTCCCAAGCAGGCGTGACAGCAGCGCCGCCACCGTGTTGTTATGCAAATGTCCGCGGCGGCGGTGATGCGCTCTTTCAAATGAAGTGTTTGAAATGGGAGACAGGCTCAATGAGGCGGAGACTTTTCTAAACACTCAGAGGGCAGAAGGCTTTTCATTTTTGAAAAAAAGGAAATAAAAATGAAACTTGAACATCAGTGCCGCCGCCGCCGCCACTGTCATTTCAATTAATCGCATTTTTCAGGGCGAAATTACCCAAGTCGGAATGGAGCCACGATGAGATGTGACATTTTCCATTAACTGCCAAATCATCCACACACACACACACACACACACACAAGTGACAAATAAATAACATCAAAATCTACACGCCGTGCTGTATTACAAAGTGATAGAAGAATAATTGCGCTTACCATTGTTGTTTCAGCGATGGACCCAAAACTGTTGATAAAAATGTTGCAGGTTACGTTTACAGGCGGACCTGCAGAGAGGGGGAAAGACGGAGAGAGAGACGGGAAGAAGTTAGAGTCATTTCATCAGAGAAACACTTTAAGAGAAGAAACAAGTTCAGATCAAATCATCACAGAGTAAGAAAGACTATCTCAGGTTAAACACTGTAGGAACTTTTTCAGAATTGCTCCTGAACTTTTACGTACGTAAAGCTCCGACCCTGATAACGAGGCTAAACTAATGTTTTGTTCTCTTCATGAATCATTCTGATGTTGTGTTTGTGTTCGCTTCACTTGTCGTTCACGTCGATCGAAGAAATGTCAGTTTCAAACACGACACAACACGTTATCACCTCATGTAGTCGTTCCTAACTAGACATCCACTTACACAGAGCGACATCATCATCTCATTCAATCGCTCTCCTTTGAGCTCCAGGTTTGGTCTCCACCAACTCTCTAGAAAAACATATCTACGTTCTTCTTCAGACTTTCTGTCTGTTGTCTGGTGCTGAGAAGGTGAAACAGCTTCCAGCATGTGGCTGACAGATGCAGAGGAGGTGATAACTCCCTGTTGGTTTGACCCCGTTCAGAACCGCTCAGTCATTGTAGAAGTTGAAACACGCATTAATTCAGCTCTGAGATGTATTTCTGTTAGTCGACTTACAAGAAGCCGAGTATCTCCATCACTGTCCTCCCTTTTCGTGAACGTTTTCTAACTTCTAACTTGTAATCTGAATCCTCCTCTGGGCAACGATATGGTTTCACAAATCCAAATATCTGTCGGACAAACTACCTCTCTGCACTTTTAGTTGCATTCTTGATCAGTTTCACCTCCTGTGGGACCATGAAGACCTGAGCTGAGCTCGGCTGTGGATTGTGTGTTTCAGTTTGTGTGTGTGTGGCCGGATATCAGAGCAGACTGCAGGAAGTAAACACAGTGAAAGAAAGAGTCTGGTGAGGTGGGTTCAAACTCAGGCTGAGCTGAATGAATAAGTCTCCGCTCTGGGCTTAAATACTCCGACAGCGTTCGCATTCCTGACAGCGGCAGCAGCTTTTGTTCCAGAGTCGCTGAGAAGGAAAAACGTGTAAACATCTCATTACAACTTTAGAAAACTAGAAATGAGAAAATCAATGTCAGACTTAAAAAAAGCTGTCGCTCAAAGTCGACATGAGTGTGTCATTTCCAAAGAATTCATAATGACAAAGAAACAGTCCCCCTCGCTCTCTCCTCAGAGATAAGACGCTGCGTTCAAGGTTGTTTTCAACTCAGCGACTTGGAGAGAAAGTAAATAGCATTGGAGCCTTTTGCGGCCGCTCCATCGATTCACTGTATTACCAGGTTGTACAAACACAAATGAGATTACTTGGTGGCAGGAGTGGAGTTGCGATGAGGGACAGTCGGGCTCTCGTCTCCGTCAGGCAGTGGACATGATATCGGCTTTAAGAGCTCAGTGACAGGGAGTAACCTCTAAACCTCTGCTCGGAGACGGGTGGTCGCTGGTTTGATGATGACAGAGAATCAATGCACCCGGTAAACTGCAGAATATATTCAATTACAAGACCGAGCAGTGTTCAAATAAACCAGTAACAAGAAAGCCAGTTGTGTCTGGGTAAAGAGTAACCATGAAGCAAAGACAGAAACAAACAGAAAGAAGCTCTCAGCCTGTTTCTGAACGGTAAACGGGTCACACAGTGTTTCCTCATCTGTCTCTGTAGACTAATACCCACTTAATCTACTGTTTGATCCAGCCAACGTTCTGTGGATGAAAACAGCATTATTGTATACAGTCGGTACTTTTCAGTTCATCATAAAAGAGGCTGTTAGAGACTGATGCTTCACCAGAACAGCGGGTCAGTCCCAAAGTGCCACTCTGCACTTTTAATGTACAGGAATGTTTTAAAATCTGCAGAGCAGCAGATTTTAAACTAAATGTTCGTAATCTAATTTTCTGTAATCCACCTTGTGTGTGTGTTTGAAAATCAAGAGTCCACATCATGGTCATATTTTTATGCATGTAACTTAAGGTCACACACACACACACATACACACACACACACACACACACACACACACACACTGTGTTTAATGTCCTTGCCTAAACTCGGTGTCTAATTCCTCTCGCCGGAGGCTGGCTGCGGATGAAGGAAGGGTCTGGATTATTTCGATGGCCAATTACTCCCCCTGTCACAGTCTGAGGACTGCTGGAGGCCACAGGGGAGAAATATCATCTGAGAGTCCTTCACATACATATACACACTGACACACAACAAGCACACACACACACACACACACACACACAAGCACGCAGCTGTGGTTAAGCCATAGAGTAAGATCATGAGGTTGTAGAGTTAGCCGCAGGCGGTCGTTCCCTGTACGTGACTTCCATGTACAGCGTCTAATTAGAACAAACAATAGATTACTCACAGGACTGCGTGAGGAAAACAGGGTGAAGGAATAAAAAATAAAAAAAAGGAAAAGGATATTTAATCAACCAGATTTGCTTCCAGAGCAGCAAATGAAACTGGCTGCAGATGAAATGAGTTTGCTTGATGCAGCTCAGGAGGAATCGCTGCGTGCTGTCGCTGAACGAGGTGAACGAGACAGAGTCAGAGGTTCAATCACCTCAAAGATAACTGATGCTTCAACTGCAGGAAGAACGGATCAGCTGTTTGTGAAGTCTGAAGTCTGACACCGATCTGAATCTGAGGCATGAAACACGATCACACGCATCGCGTACGCAGGTTTTTGTTTTATCAGAATCGGTTACCTCCTGACGAACACACAGATGTTTCTCCAAGTGTCGGTCTTTAGCTGAAATCCCTGAATATATTTGTTCCCTTTAGTTTATTAGATTACCGTTGTACTCCTAACAAAGCACTCTGCCACACACGAGTCTCTCCTCGGAGAGCTCAGACATCCATTTTCAGGTGTGCTGCTGCTTGTACGGTTCATTATTTTTCAGGTTCTGCAGATTTTCAACAAGATTCTTTTAAAAGAAGCAGGTGAATGTGTGTGTGCAACCCGCAGCCACGCTCACTGTGTTCCCTGCCACAACAAATACCATGAATCTCATTAGTGAAAACTGTGCAGAGGCACAAATGATTCTTCATTAAAGTCCATCAAAGATTTGGAATAACAAAAGGTGCCAGTACTCTAAACCAGAAACCCTCATAACATGCAAACTGGGAGCTAAACTGAGCACGAACATGATTAATTTGTGGGAACAAATGTTTGTGATCAAAAATGCATTCATGTGCACGAAGGATCAAAATATCAAAACAAGTTCTGTGCCAAGAAAAGACTGACGGACAAGAGAGAGTCAGCAGACTGAACTACACTGTGAAATATGTCTTTCTGCATAGAAACTGTCAAACCATGACAGGAAAACAGACAAATATTTCATGGCAAAACCATTCGTTTTTACGCTGTATTTTCATGTCAATTATATGGCATTATATCTAAGTTATACCGTATTTATTAAGGTGAATTTCCCGTGAATACAACAGCTTCCTTTGTCTTTCTCTTGAGTCTTGATTAAGCAACTTATGACTGCACCATGTGCACTGAGGCACAACAGGTAAAACATGTTCTTCAATGCACTTGTGATTCTGAGTTTAGGCCTGGAACTTTTCATTTAGTTTAATCTACTATCGCGTTAATTACTGATTTTAATTATATATTGTCTAACTCAAAGCCGCACATCTTTATGTCGAAACACACAAACTGCTTTTAAATACGCCGCTGAATGAACAAACTCGAAGCTTCTTGGTAAATAATCGCTGAATCGACCACTCGACAAAGCGGTGAGAACGAGCTCTGATGTGTCATCAGAGGGTTTATCCATAAAGCAGCTGGTTTCACATCATCACTGTGTTTGGATTGTTTTCAGGAATAACTCAAGTCCTCTGACACGTCTCCTCTGTGTCCTGGCTCCGTGGCAGGAGGGATATCATAATTTATCTTTTCATGACGTCTCCTCAAAGAGGCCAAAAAAACCTGGAGGAGGAAGAGGAGGAGAAGCCAATACCCACTGAAAAACCTCCTCCTCCTCCTCCTCCTCCTCCTCCTCCTCCTCCTCCTCATTCTGCTTCTCCTCTCCTCTCCCCCTCCACAGCGGTTCATTTAATAACCATCCAGAGGAGGAGAGAGAGAGAGACAGTTTCCAATAAAGGCAGAAGACGGGGGTGCAGCAGAAAACGACAGAGAGGAGAAAGAAGCAACAGCTCATTAGCTGTCATGGAGGACAGGCTGGCAGTGTGACTCACAGGCTACACACACACACACACACACACACACACACACACACACACACACACACACACACACACACACACACGTCTCTTTATGAAATTCTCAATCAATCCTTTAAATAACGAAGGACAGCTTCAGTTTATGAAGCAGTCATGAGTCCGTTTGTTTCTATTCGCTGGATGAAGAGACGACAAAGTGTCACTGGCAGATTTCTCAATATTAACTTTGACTTGTTACACACTGTTTGATCCATTTTGGAAAGACTACGAGCTCATTGGACATAGGCCTTGTGCCGTACACTTCCCGTTCCACAATCAGGATTCACATGAACATGAAGGAACTCTGGTCAGCAGAGATCGTGAGACGGAGGGATTTCTTTTTGGATTAGTTAAACTATTGTTTGTTTTTATCACTACCAAAGAAAAATAATCTTAATAAGCATGATGAGAATGACTGATGGACACTGTAATTAAATAATTCGTGGACTGAGCTTCTGGGTCTGTCTTAAATTTGCATTGTTCCTAATAGCCAGCAGGGGGCAGCTCCACTGGTGTCTAAAAGAAGTCAGATTATATTGAGTCTTATGGAGAAATGAGCCTATTCCTCATCTGATTTATGATCTCAGGAAACAGTTTCAACACGAGTTCATGGTCTCAATCTCTACAGCGTGACGTTTATTTTGTAAAGGACGTCTGTGATAAAACAAAGTCAGAAACTCACATCACATCACGTCACTTCTGACTCCAGAAAAGGAAAATAACGACATCATAATGCCAGACTTAAAGCTTCGATGGGTCTGACTGTAGACAGAGAATCACTGAACTGATCCCAGTGCACACCTGTGCCTCGTTACGGTCGCTAAGTAATGATTGGACAATGACTGTTTGGGGGAGGGGTTTAACTAAGTATCTCTTCATTGATGAACACCTGAATCTTTTTCATTTCTCTGTACAAAAGTTTGAGCAGTTTTTGAGATATGAACTGTGAGCAGTTAACGACAGCCCTAAAACCACCACACACACACACACACACACACACAGATGAACATATACCTTAAATGCAAAGACTGTTCACACACACACACACACACACACACACACACACACACACACAGACATTAAAGCATTCATTCTACACACACAAACAATGGAAAACACACACTCAGATACACACATAAACAAACACACACACCATAAATTATATGAAGGAGCATGCACGCGCGCACACACACACACACACACATTAACACTCATTAACATACATCTTTTGCACGGACACACACTGTCTGCACGCCTCATTTGTTTTTAACCTTTAAACGTGTCTTTGTGCTCTGTATGTGTTCAGAGTTTGTCCCTGCAGGCCACCGTACATCGAGTGAACACAGAGCAAACACACAGCTGCATGATTCAAACGGAGATCGGACTAATTTAAAAGTTAATTATAGGATTAACTTTTAATTCTGCTTACTGTAAACACTGTTTCATAAAAAATATGAATTATATTCTGTGAATGTGTGAGATCAGCCAGTGGTACGCACACACTGAGGGGACCAATCAAGTCCAAGCGTTGGAGCTCGAGTCCTGCCGAGGTGGGTCGGCACAAATAAATCCCCTCCACCACACACACGCACACACACACACACTCCACTTTCATTAAAAACAAGTGACAACAGCAATAAAGCAGGATGAAACAAACGGCTGAGCTCGGCCTCTCAGCACTTCAGCTCTGCAGCCTCTGCAGCCTCTCACTAAAGGAATCTTACTGTAAACAGTCCCTGAGCTCTCAGGCTTCGTGTGTGTGATCGTGCCATTAAAACACACTGTCAGGAAGTCTGGATCAACGTGTAATCGCTCCGTAATAAAATCCGTAATATTCTTTGTGTAAGTGGCCTCAGACTGAAGCTACGCCATCTCTTCATTGTGCTGTAAAGCTTTGAGACTTCTCATGATATCCTGATAATTCTTCCTTAATTTCAGGCTTTGCTGAAGTTAAATAAAATAAGTTTTACCAAAAGAGTTTCAACTGTTGATATATCGCAGTCATCTGTAATACACTGTTTCAAGATAAAGCTTTGAAAGACTGAACATTGTGTTTTGACAGGAAGAAGTTTAAACCGACATGTAATCAGTCCTTCAAAATAAAGTAGTAGCATCTCTTTATTGTGCCAGATTTACTGTAAGGCTTTTAAATTTTATCATTTTAATTCTTGAGGGTTTATTTGAATAAAATAACCAAAGGAAGGTTCAAACTGTTGGTACTGATTTCTGTTTTAAAGGGGACAGCTACCATAACTGCTGTGGTCACCAAAATACTTCACGGAGAGCTCATGAAGGAATAATAAAGAATCAAAGAACATAAGAGTGCAGGCTGCCTGTGATGCACATATTAAACTATTGTTTTTTAGCTTTCAGTGTTCGCAGGTCATCATCATCTCCTCAGTCAGAGAGAAAAGAGTTGTTTGGGTCTGAGTAGAGATGGTGTCAGGATGAACCTGCCATGGAAGTGCCTGTAATTGCTTTTTTAATGATTAATAGTTGGGCAGGTTTTGTACTCCTCCCTCAGCAGAGTTGGACTTTTTTTTTTCAGTGTCAACTTAACATCTCAGCCTGGAACCAGCGAGTGAAGGTGTGAGCCTCCGATCGAGACGTAACTGTAGAAAATATTAAGAACGTGGCATATTTTTTGATTCTGCATCTCATCAACGTTCCAACATAACTGGAGCTACTCTTACTACAAATGTGTCCACTCATGGAGCGAAGCATCTAGCAGACAGCAGGTTATGCCACAAACGCCATATGTTAGGATGATATAGCAGATGCATAAAGACTGCAGGGAGCATCGCCGCTGCCAATATAGTTGTGAATCTCAATTGTCCGGTTCATACTCAGAGACGCTTTAGTAATATTTTTCATAAAGGAACGAGCGGAGAAGCATATTCACAGTTTGAGGCGCCTACATCTGCTCATTTCTCCGTCTATTCAGCTCAGCTCGCTAAGCGACGAGCTCGTTACACTGTTTGCACATTTATGAGGACGAATACCAACAAACAGCCAATAACTGTGCCAGCAAAGCCCTCTGCTTCCATTAGAGCCCGTATAATAATGCATCATCGTTGCAGGGGATTTGGCTCCAGGGCAAAATCCAAAAACGACAGCACATTTAGCAGGAAGCATTGCAAAGTTTAAGAGAGGAATCAAAGATCGCTACAGATCTCTAACTAGAAGAAGATACAACACTAATACAAAAAAGTCACTGAGCACGTGACGATCAGTTGATTTTCTTCCGCTTTGTTTCATTTGTGCAGCTTTGCATTAAAAATCAGATTGTGTAGAGCAGTTACTTTAATCATTTGGGCACTTTGAAAACTATCAAATAGTAACAGTGTTTCATTTTAAACATTTGGTATTAAAAAAGCATCAGTATGTTTGTGCGTGTCAGTCTCTCGGGAGGAAAACCAAAACAGCTGCTACATCTGTGAATTCAGAATTTATTTCCAACAAACTGGAGCTGTCGAGTGTCGGAGATCAGTCGAACGACGTGAGAAATAAACACTGATAAAATATCTTAAAGCAAATGGTGAACGAGGTGGGATTATTATTAGACGCTTCACTTGTACAAGTCCGAGAAGTTACATTGTAATTAAACTTTGGGGCATTTTATCTGATCACTTCATTCTCTAATCAGAATGATATTAACTGGATTAACTTGAAACTGCAGCTCCTGGTGTACCTGAATAAGCAGAAAATAATATTTAAGCTCAGCTTGAATCAGCTCCCATGTTTTTACTCCTTCATGGCTCTCATGGACGATCACTCCCAGCGTTGTTTCTTGGTATGACAAAGAGCTGAGCAAAGCATGAAGCAAACAGAGCTCACATTTTTTTAAATCTATAAACAAGCTGCAGTTCTTTGCAGAATAAGAATTGTCCAGAAAGGAGAACCTATCACACAGACAGACATCAAGATGGCGGATCGTTTCTAATATGAGATCCGGGTGAAGCCACCCCGACACCTCGTGCTTTCACGAGTCGGAGAGTGTATAGGTGGAACAGTCGGAGGGTACGCTCCATGATCAGGCCTTAGGAGGGTTGTAAAACACAGGTATCTGGAGGATTGTCCTACCCCTGCTCTCCAATGATTTATTTAACTCTCTCCTTTCCCCATGCCCAATTTGCACTCCTGTAAGTGACACCTCGGTGCTGCAGCGGCGAGGCCGGATTTATTCACAGCAACAAATGGCACGGAGCTAAACAAAGCAAAGGGAGGCGAGGGCAGAAGAAAAGTCGCAGGCTACAAATTATATGGAAAACACTCAATTACACAGCAGCGCCTCTTTCGCAATTGAGCTGCCTTCAGCAGAAAATACTACAATGGCTGCGAGGCATTAAATATTTATAGGGCGTCGTCTGTAGGCTGTACGGTCCGGGGGAGGCAGTTTCACTTTTTATTGAACTAATATATATTACCCACACATGCTCGCGGTAGCTGAAGAACATGGATCATTTTACAAGCAGGACTGAGAGAGAGAGGTGTGAAAGAAAGAAAGAAAGAAAGAAAGAAAGAAAGAAAGAAAGAAAGAAGAGGTTGTTTTTCTTTCCCTATTGCTGTTTTTTTCCACCGTTATGTCCGGACACGACAGCGGAGGAGGTGATCATCGTGTTCTTATCCGCGATGCATAAACATCAGAGCTGAAATGCCGGCGAGAGAAAAGAAGTAGGAAAAAAAAAATACGTTTCCCGGGGAACTTTAAAGAATCATAAATCTCCTGACTCCGTCGTGAAACAGTGAAATAATGAACATTTTATCAAACGCTGAGAGCTTTATGTTCCTGAAACTTACTCTGCTCTACGGATAAAAAAGTTTGCTAAAAGCCGTAAAACTGAAAAAAAAAAAAAGTCTTCAAAGGGAACTCCGGCCACGAACGCTGCAAGTTTATTCTGTCAGGTTTTTGTGTTTTTATGGCGTTTAGAAATTTACTTATTTACTGGAACATTTAAATATCCAGTTCTGATATGGAGCCAAAAGTTTGAGGACGCCTGAATATGACACCAAGATGTTGGTGATAGTTGAACATCTTAATCCAAAAAATCTGGATCTGCATCTGTAAACATTTCCAACAGATGAAGAGGCACAAAAAGACGAAACATGGCAAATAAAAACTGCAGTTCCTCTAACGTCCACTTGAGGCTGGCTCCAGAAGTGAGTCAGTCTCCAGAAGTCCCCATGTCCAAATGTCCAACTTCACAGCAGAAATAAACATGTTTACAGCCTGGTACAAAAAACAGTTTTGGTCTCTGTAGCTAATTTCCCCGTTCATGACAACTGTACTGAGGGTGAATTTATATACAACTCACCTGTTCACATTAAATTAAGGCTTAAAGTTATGCAGGATTAAGAGCGTGGACGTCTTTGCCATCTTTATACTGTGAGTCTAAGATGCTACTGAGATTAGGACCAAAAAGTCCGGATATCTCGCCCTCTATCACATTTTGACTTTTTTGTGAATCTCTAAATTCTGTTCAGAAACGTGTTCACATAGATCCACATATATATTTGATTTTTTCCTCAGATGAACAACCCTTCAAGGATTTTCCCTGACTTTCCGAACATGCCTACAAGCAGGACTACGGGCAGAAAAAAATAAATAAATAAAATGCAGGAGAATAGCTTTCAGTCTTCCTCCTGCTGCTGCTGTTTTATTCAATCTTTTCCCCTCTATTACATTCAGACACGAGTACGGAGGAGGAGATAAACATCAAGGCCGTGAAACGCCGGGAGGGAACAGAAAAGAAAACGCTTGAAGGCGGCAAAACATTAAAGCGCCGTCCGTCTCCTGACGGAGTGAAACAGTATTGAAACAAGACTCCTTCTCTTACTTATGTCTACTTTCTCTAAAGCTGCATCCAGCAGCTGAGAGGCTGTCCTGTTGAATCCCCATGCAGATGCCGCAGCTCTCCTTTGAGTGCTGCATCCCTCTTCATTCACGCAGACAGCTCTCATTATTCTCCCACATATGAAGGCATATACCTGAGCTCCTCCTATAGCACTGTAAACTCTGCTCGGCTCTAAGCGAGGACGTAAACAGTGCGGTTGATCAGCGGCAAAGAAAAAAGAAAAAAAAGAAAACACACTTCCTGTCACATTTTAATTGGAGTGGTGAGATGAGGAATGGCGTTTCCTCCTGCAGACATATTCAACCATCCATCATCGCCTTTTTCCACGCGGTGAACTTTAGGGAAAAACTTCATTTTCCTCCCCAGCGGAGGTGAAGGAGGAGAAATGCCATTATGATATGTTTTACTCCTCCTCTTGCCTCATCGCTCCCTCACCTCCTCTCTCTCTCTCTCTGAGTCTTTCTCCCTCTCATTGTCACTCTGCCTCTCACCTCCTCTGTCATTCGTATTCTCTCCTTCAGCCACGGGGCGTTCAACTTTCATTATGAGATGAAATGTATTCAAAGTGGGAGAGGGGAGGATGGAGAGATGGATGGATGCATGGCATCCTGGTCAGAAATCACCTGAGGCCGTGTGTGTGTGTGTGTGTGTGTGTGTGTGTGTGTGTGTGTCTATGCATATTTACTTCAAATTGGCATTCATGCCTGCGAGCATTTCACCGTGACGGTGTGTGTGTGTGTGTGTGTGTGTCCTCTCTGTTTACACACATTATTCTAACACACACATGCATTAATCAGGAGCCCGAGCAGCATATCTCTCTCTATTTACATGTATATATGTACACAACTCTAAAAATGAATGATAAGGCTGGTTAATACATTTTTAATGTCATCAAATCTATGATGTGATATATCTCCTTCTGTGCCGTAGATCAGTAATCACAACCTTTTTCCTTAAGGGACCCTTCCTATCAGAAAATAAACTGTCTAAGTGACATATGCTATGAATATTTCATATTATATTCAATACATAACCAAAAAGAACAACTGATACAATTACCCTAAATAATGAACGCAATAACCACTTTTCAACCTTTGTGCCAAACAACGACTGAATTTTAAGTTTCCAGATATTTTCTGTATTATTTGTTTTTTTTGGGATTTGAACAACAAACTTGTTATTTCTAGTTGATTATACATTTGGGATTTGAACAACAAACTTGTTATTTCTAGTTGATTATACACAAATTAAAGTGTTATATTCTGCAAACACAGGCCCGTGAATCTTACACACAGAACAGTTCATATCTTAATTAATTATGAAAACTCCTTGTCGACCGTAAATCTTTTGAACAAACGCCTAAAATCAAGAAAGCCTCGTGACCCCCAAGCCAAGCTTTGGCGACCACTTAACTGGATCAGGACCCCCAGGTTGGGAACCAACACTGCCATTAGAGCTCCAGTGTTGCATTGGGTGACATGTTCCTTCATTATGAATGCACGCACACACACACACACACACACACACACACACACACACACACACACACACTCGCTCGAGCACCGAATGTGCAATAATCCGCCGTGACGGTGCCAGGCTGTTTTTAGGAAACTACTGAAACTGAAACTTGAAATCTGTGAGGAGCTGAGAGTCACAGACAGGAAGAAGAAGATTAACTCAAGGACTTCCTTTTCATGGAAATTATGTGACAATAAGAAAAATATCAGCCTCAGACTTTAAAACCCACTCAGATGAATTCTATTAACGTCTTAAGATTTCCATAGATACCAAGAACTGTGCAGGAAAAGAGTAAATCTATCTACTTTAAGTCCAAAGTTTCACCATGAACAGCTGAACTCACAGAGTCCAAACCCCTGAACATCAGGACTGACCTGATCTGTACATTTAAAGACAGTGAATAAGAATCACTACAAGACTCCACAGGATCCAGGATGCAAAATAGAGACACGTATCCTCACATGTCCTGGAAATAAGTTAAAACTTTATCGGTGATCAATGTTGAGGATTCCTAAAGAGATTATTGGGATCCTCCGTTCATCTATAACAGCCTCATTATGCGACATATCTGATCTAATGTCCCTCTTGCAGAAGGAAGGGGACGGGTTTGAGAAAATATCAATAAATATATTGTTC
Organism: Larimichthys crocea; assembly: GCF_000972845.2. NCBI lineage: Eukaryota > Metazoa > Chordata > Actinopteri > Sciaenidae > Larimichthys > Larimichthys crocea. The sequence goes on along the minus strand of NC_040011.1, from coordinate 11,441,259 downwards.
AGGTCCAACTGTCATTCAGAAGTGAATCCTCTGAAATCTTGCTGATCCATGTGATCTAACAGTCAGCATGAAGGACGGCGGAGGAGCTTCCACAGCCGTGCACATTTGACCAATTGTCTGAAAATATTTTCTGCAACACACGGTAATGAACCAAGGCTCCAGTGAATTGGTAAGCAGGACCTTCCAGGCTTTTCCAGGCCAGGTTTTGAGTGACGGGCGGACATGACAGGATGGCAGCTTCCTGACTGCAGAGGGACAGAAATCAATAGACGCTCTATGGAGGCAGAGTGACTGGAGCTTTATTCACTGGATTAATGCAAGGTAGTGATGCTGTAAAGAGTGTGTGTGTGTGTGTGTGTGTGTGTGAGTGTGAGAGAAAGAGAGAGAGATTTTTAAAAAGTACATAATAAAAATGTTTGTATTTGCACACGTTCCTGTGTGTGTGTGTGTCTGTGTGTGTGTGTGTGTGTGTTTGTTTGTTTGATCCTTCCTGTTTGTTGTTTGCATGTTTGTTTGCTCGACCATGTGTTTGTGCAGATGGATTGTTTGCAGTGTGTGTGTGTGTGTGTGTGTGTATCCGATGGTCATCCACTCAATAAATCAGTGTGTGATTTAAAAGTGTGTCGTGATGCTCCGCCGTTCGCCGCTCAATGCTTTTAATCATCTTGAGAGGAAGGTAGATCGTCATGTGAGATTAATGGACACACACACACACACACACACACACACACACACACACACACACACACACACACACACCTTATCCCTCTCGCACACACTTCTTTTTAGCATAACTGATGAAACAGGTCGATTCAATATGATCGTGCCTCTTTTTTGTTTTACTAATAATCTAATAATCTAATTTATTTTTCAGTTGACTCTGCACATGATAAGAGAGCATAATAAATTGATTGATTGGTTTGTATAACACAAAGAAATGTTAATCTGAACATCAGCTGAGCTCTGTGTGTTTATGTGTCACGGCTCTGACACTGTGTTCATGTGTTGTTTTGCACACACATACACAGTTAGTGTGTGTGGATCTGGTCTCAGATTGTCTCTCTTCCCTCTTCTGGACTTCTGACCTCTAAAGATGGAGGTCTGATCTGACGACAGAAGCTTCCAGCTTGAATTCAAATCTGTATTTCTAGTGTTAAACTGATCACACACACACACACACCACACTCGCTGGATGTTACAAACAGGATTAGCATCGTTAGATGCTTTGGTTTCATCTCTTTTTCTCTCAGTATCCTTAAAACATTATGAGCAGTGCTCCAGGTACAGCTCTCTTTACACTCTCAGAAAAACTGGTTCTTGATGAGTTCTCTGGACGTTCTTTGGGGATCTGAATGTTGTTCCCCTCTTCATTGTTGCTCTTTGATTACATAAACTTCATCTGTAGCCCTTACAATTGTTATTTTTAGCATTTTTTTAAAATCTTTTGTATGAATGTTTAAAAAACATGCTGAAAAAATGAGAAACTCTCTTTATGATGGGAATAAAAAGAGTATCGATGTGGCCATTTATAGCATCTTATTGATTCTGTGTGCATGAAGACATTTTCCGAGCCCTCCCCGAGGATCCTGAGCTGGATGAGCAGTCAATGCTGGCCTCCTTTAAGCACCACAACAATATTTCTCTATCTTCACGTCTTAACCTGACCAGACTGTAACTGTATAGAGGTGCAGAGGAACATTCGTATCAGGCATTGACCTGTTTTGTCGTGTGGGCACGAGGATTTGTTTGAATTTCTTCAGCTGAGGAAATCCCTGCAATCACACACACACACACACACACAAGTGTTTCCTTTGCAGCCACATTATACTCTTTAAAATAGGCCACTTGGAGGGGCATTAATCTGTGCAGGGGGGATATTCTGCTTTACATTCTCTAAACCCAGCTCCAGCCTGCAGTAATCATTTTGCAGTGTTGGCTTTCTGCAGCACTGTGCAATCACATTATAAAGGTGTTCTCCATGAGACAGGCCACTTGGATAAGCATAAATCTACATAGCAGCAGATTTTTCTGCTCTCAATAAAAAAGTAAAATAACCGCAATATGCTCCGACCTGCAGTCGTCACATTAAAGTGTCACCGCTCTAAAGCACTATGCAATCATATTACAAAGCCGTCCACCATGAAACCGGGCACTTGGATAAGCATAAATCTACAGAGACAGATTGAATCCTCGGGCCTCTTGCACGGCACCGAGGGGGGAAGTGGAGCCCGGGATCTGTTAGCAGACAAATATCCCGTGGCCTAACATTAATCTGCATAAAGCGCCGGTGCGAGGAGGTGAGTTGTGTGTAATATGTGCCGAACATCTCGCAACAGAAGGAGCCGAGCAGAGCCTCTAATCAGGAGGAACGGCTGCTGCCGGCGGCGCTCGTGTCGAGGCTTCAGGCCCTGACCTGCTGACTGATTCTGCTGAACACACTGGAAGCGAAATCTCTTCTCTTCCCCCCCAGTCCTCTCTCTCTCTCTCTGTGTCCTCGTTCCTATCTTTTCTCTCCCCTCCCTCCTACGTCTTGTCCTCGATGATGGCCTCCTCTCCCCGTCGAGTGTGTGCTCTGCTTTAGGTCTGTATACGTTTGTTTGATTCATTCTCTCTTTCCTGCCTTCACCTTTTCTCTCCTTTCTTTCTTCATTATTTCCTTTCCTTATCCGTCCTCTGATGTCCTTTCTTCTCCTTTATTGTCCTTTAACTCAGTTTGTTTTAATTTGATTTTCTCTTTTCTTTTTCCTTCATTAACCTTTTCTCTTCCTTTCCTCGTCTCCCATCCCCCCTTTTCTTCTCTCTGCTTGCATATTACATCTTTCCTCTCGTCCTTCCACATAATCTTTTCCCCTTCACGTCTCCTCTGCTGCTGCTCTCTTCTTCTAAAACATTTCTACCAAAGAAGTCTGAAGATGACGACTTGTCCTTAAAATGAGCGCGATCGTTTGTCAGTAACTATCATTACAAGTCAAAGACTAAGAGTCAAAGCACAGACAGGAAATGCAACACTCCAATCATGAACAGAACAAACCAACGAGCTTTAAATCTCCATCATGCCAAATCCTTTATGATAAGCTGTGAGCTGTTTCTTACAGAGAGCATGTTATTATCGATATTTATCAAAGATTTGCATCACTACATCATGAGTCTTCAATGTTTTTCAGACAGCAGGGACCCTCTGCTGTGCACATACACTGAACCTCCTCTGTGGCGTCAGCTTCATTTAAACCAGAGGTAACAATGTCTAAATAAATCCAACAATATTAAAGGGCCGGTCGTTTCAGTAGATTTATATTGGCACATCATCAATACAGCCCAAAACTTTATTTCTTTACATTCTCATCTTAAAATCGTTGACTGTAAAGTGTCGTTGTGCATGTGAATTTTCATCACTCTAAAGTGCAGCCATATTTTAACGAGGAAACTGAGGCATGTCACTATAAACATCGCATTGTGGTGATTTCATATTTCCTGATAACGCCTCAAACCGCCGTGAGAAATATTCTATAATGACGTGAAGATTGGCGTTCCTTCCTCTCTAACACGTCTCTGAACTTCTCATGCTATTATTCTCCCGCCTGCTATTTGAACATTAAAATGAGAAATAATTTCTTATTAGCTCTGCATTTTGTCTCCGCCTGTGTGGAGCCGCTGGGTAAGTTATGCACGGCAGCAGCCTGGAGGCAGACGGGCTGCTAATATAAGAACGTGCTCTCCTGTGAAGCTGACAGTATTGGCCAGCAGAAAAAGCTCGGGAGGTAATTGGGGTCTTTAGTCTGCAAACCAACAGAGTCTCTCTCAGTAGCATTAGTCACCCAGAGTAATCAGACACAAAAGGATCATATCTGCAGCGCTGCGGATAAAGACGCTGCTGAAGTTGAATTTTTTTGTTTTAATCTTCTTAAGACGGAGCAGCCCAGGTCAGCTTTTAGAGTGCCGGGGTCTCCATTGTTTCCTCGGCACTGTTGTTCTAATCATTAAGAAATCTTCTGTTAGCAGGAAACATGAAAACAGGTTTTCTAACTGTGTCTGACAGCGTCGCACACAAAGATCGGCCCGTGCATCACCTCTGCTGTTCGCTCCATCACCAACAGTGACTGTCTGGAAAGTCCTGCAGCACTAATAGCAGGACTGTGTGTTTGTGTGTGTGTGTGTGTGTGTGTGTGTGTGTGTGTGTTCTCCCATGCCTTCCTCTCAGTGCATGTGAATCAGGGCCATATACTCGTTAGTTACGACTGACAGGAGCTGCTGTGTGTGAAAGGACGTTAGCATGTTAAGCTAATGGGGCAACTGAGATTCTTCAACACGAAACAAACGAAAGGACGAGTGACAGCCCGTGACGTGGTACCACTGTGTACTGGATTATAATGTACTGTAGTATAGTAGTATTCTAATGTATTGTAGTACATTATTCTGTACTGTAATATAGTAGTATTATAATGTATTGTAGGACATTATAATGTACTGTAATATAGTATCTTATACTGTACTCTAGTACTACGTTCTAATGCACTGTTCTGTACTCTGTAGTCTACTGGATTATAATGTACTGTAGTATATTATTATGCATTCTAATGTACTGTATACTCTCTATTCATATTATAATGTACTGTACTGTTATATTATACTGTATTTTATTTTACTTGACTGTACTATAATGTACTATACTACACTATACTGTAGTCTACTATACTGTACTATTCTATGCTATACTGTAATATATTACACTACACCATCCTCTATATTACACTATACCATAGTATACCAGTATAGTATACTATACTATACTATACTATACTATACTATACTATACTATACTACACTACACCACAGTGCACTACGCTACACTATACAATGCAATACAATCTACAATCTACACTATACCATACTATACTATACCATACTACACTAATACTATGCTGTAGTATATTATAGACTATTCACTACTATACTATACTATACTATACTATACTATACTATACTATACTACACCACAGTACACTACGCTATACTATACTATACTATACTATACTATACTATACTATACTATACTATACTATACCACAGTACAACAATCTACACTATACTACTATACTATACTATACTATACTATACTATACTATACTATACTAATACTAAACTATACTACACTATACTAATACTATGCTGTGGTATATTATACTAGACTATTCACAGTACCTCAGTACACTATACTGCTGCACTGCCCTTTACTGTTTTGTACTACACTACCGTACTGTATTCATACTGTTTAGTACATACTATACCAAACTATGCTATATTACGCAACAGACTACACTATACAATACAGTGCATGAAGTGCTATACTTTACTGTACTACACTGAACACACTATACTGTACTATACCGCACTATATGATACTGTGTCGACCTACTGTGTACTTTAGTACTCCATAAGATAAATGACACTTCATGTAAACAAAGTCGCTCCTTCGTGTGCTCGCAGAGTTTGGAGCGTTGCCCAGAAGATGTTCTGTGTGGCGCTGTGGGCCGCTCAGCTCGTTTCTCTGCACAACTCTGAGGACCCAGAATGCAATTTTGGGTAAAACATTTGAACTCAGCGAAGGTTGTGCTGACTCAGGATCTGTGTTAATGTTAGCTCCCAGCTGTCAGGCTCAGTAGCTGATAGGTGACACAAAGGGTTACAGTTGTTAACAACACTATATACATTTTACTACACACTACAGCTACTTCACCTACATTTGTCCTGCGTGCTGCATCATAAACATCTACTATTGCACTATATATACTCCTGCTAAAGCAGCTTGTATAACACTGACACTGTCAGTCTATATTTATAATTAGACTTCATTGCAGCTGCACCAGGAGATGCCCGGTGTCATATATGTGTCTTATTTATTTATTTATTTATTTATTTATTTATTTATTTATTTATCTATCTACAGTAAAAATAGATTTACACATCAGCCTTAAGCACTAAAGAAGCTAAAGATTAAAGCAGTTTTTTAAAGTTTCCTGACCAGCAGAGTGATGTAGATGTGGGGCCAAGTTAAAAAAGAGCTGAGTGTCTGGATTTACCTTCATGAGGCTGACAAATGCAATAGTTTCTCAGAAAAGCCCGGAGAGCACTGACAGATTTATGGTCAGGAAAACAGGCGGACCTGAGTCTGAGCCAGAAAAAGCTGAATGTTTGCTGTTCTTTCAACATGTTTCAACACTAATGAAACAATTGTGCATGGTATTAAGAGAGAAGAATGTCTGTGTCAACATAATGAATTAAGTCAAGCTTGAAATATTGCTGATGTTTGACAAATATGTTATAGTTTTTGCTTAATTTGCTCCTGTCAGCAGATGTTCTACACAGTCAGATTTGGACCATTTTGATTGACATAACTTACATAACAATACATGGCAATCTGTGAAACCAAAAAAAAAAAAAAAAAAAAGAAGAAGAAGAAGAAGAAGGCATTTCCCTAACGTTCGTAGTCTTCTCAACATTTGGAAAATGCCTCATCATCGCATGAGACAAACACAAAACCATGGTCAGGGAAGAAAAGAAGAAGAAGAAAAAAGAAAGGGAGAAAAAAAAAGAAAAGGAAAGTACCTTTCTTGTGAGTAGCTTCATTTTTGGAGCCTTTGGGGTCTAATAAAAAAAAGATCAGAATTAAACACAGCATATTCTAACAACACGTTACCAACTATACGTTGTTTGTCCTCGTTAAGGAAAACAACCGCTTTGTCTATCAAGGAGCGAACAAGACAGCAAGGCTCGATTATCTAAGGTGTCGCACTGCTGCCAACACTCAGCGTGGGTGAGTGTGTGGCAGTGGGGGAGACTTAGGGGGAGGAGGGCAAGGGAGGAGGAGAGGGCAACATACTGTGAAAGAGGCAATAGCAGGAAGGAGGGATGCACGAGTCTGTAAGAGAGGACACAATCTACTGCCATACTGCAGCGGGCAGGAGAGGAGAAGGCGATGCACTGAGATGGAGGAGGAGGAGGAGGAAGGGTTGCAATGCAGTTCTGTCAAGAGGAGCTGAAGTAAGGCTAGCACAATGCACTACAGGAGATGCAAGAGGCCAGAGAGAAAGAGGAGGAGGAGGAGGAGGAGGAGGGCGGGGAGAATGCAAAGACTACATGTCAAACTGGCTTCCTTTCAGATTTTTATTTTTCAGCCTTTGAGGAAATTACACTTTTATTTTGGTGTCTTTAGTGCGACAGGTTGGTGGTGAGTTGCAAATTCCAGAACAACTTCCAAAATGAAATGAACCCGTCCAGTAACAAAGTACTCAGAATGGATTCTTTGTCCCCTCGCAATGATTTCACTCCCGCTACAGAAAATGGAGCTGTAACCCCGACAGGAACGGATAAATGATCTCCAGGATCTGAAATGAAACTCTTTCTTCAAATGGGCGCCGTTAATTCGAAGTCGTTTAGCTGAAATGGAGCCCGTCGGGATGACAAAAAGTTCGACAAAAAAATGTAAATCTTCAACCTCTTCAGAACGGGACACATCATTTCAGTCATACCACAGAAAAGGGAACTTTTCGTCTCCACAGAGGTTGATTCATCATGGAAAAATGCTGACCCGCTAATGTCGAAGCTACGGCCGCACGATTCATTGTTTCACAGTGACGAGGCCTTTTCCCCCGTTCACTCTGCGAAGATCAGCAACTTATCGGATTCATCTAGAAAGTTCAGGCGAGTACGAAAAGCAAAAGATTGTACAGATACTCCAGCAACAACCAGCAACAACCCCGCAAAGAAAATACACTAACATGACTGCCGCACATACCCAAGTGTCTCAGAGATTTTCAATTAAAACTCGTCTCCAGGATGCAGAATCCTCACGTAAAGGCCACGCCATGTACAGCTCGTTCTGACCTTCAAACATCTAATGCCTTATGAGCAAACAATAATAACATCTGTGCAAATATATTTCTTTGCAATTAATTCTGAGCAGAAGTTCGAAATGTCACCACGTAGCCTTTGATTTTCCCGCTACATACAGAGGAGTTTTCTTTTTTTTGCTCCTTTCATGGCTCAGATTTGTTGATTGATGTCCTATTCTGCCTCCGAACCGCATTGAACTGAGTAAACCGGGCCTGGCCTCCTTTGCTGTACTTGACAACTGCCATTGTGAGGGATTGCGACTACGCCGAGTAGAAGTCTGGGAGCGATATTGTAATCTGTCATTGTCAGTCCCGGAAAAAAAAAAGAAAGAAAGGAAACGGCTCCTAAGATAGATGGAAAGTATTCGTCGTGACCATGAACTGTTGTAGACAGGTGACTTAAACTTTATAATCTGCCTGAATCCATGAAAGGCAATTTTTCCTCCCTCCTCCGTGCACGGCAATCTCTCTGTGTCAGGGCTAAGCCCGGGCTTAGCCCCGCGGCCAGGCAGCCTGTCGAACATCTGAGCACCTGATCCTGGCATTAAAACACACACAGCAGCTTTGGTTTTTTTGGGGGGGCGAGCTTTGCTTTGCTTTGCTTTGCTGGCAGCGGGGATCTCATAACGCGAGCTAATTAGTAGCGCTGTGCAGAATCAATTCTCCGGGCTTTGCAGGGTGGAGGTGTAAAAACCCAAACTAAAGAAGCCTCGCCTTTGTGTTGGAATACAAAGGTGTGTTTTTTTTGTTAAATGAGTACAGGGATTTTCCCTCAGAGTGTTTTTTCCTCCCTCTCTCTTCGCTGCCTGCATCAGTGGGCGATTAGACACGTCTGCCATGTCGAGGCTGGAAACAGGCCGGCTCACCGCCTCCCTGATTATGTCACAGCGGTAAACAATTATGCGTCAACCTCTCCATCAGGCCTTTTTAGACTGATACGGGCTTAAACCTCTTTTTTTTTTTTTTCTTATTCCTCGAGCTGGTAATTAGAGGTGTGATGGGATTCCACAGGAGGACTGAGCGGCCTTTTATAAAGCAGTATTCCCCCCTCATGAACTTGTTAGGCATGGACCAGTGGACTGCAGAGGGGAGGAAGACAGAGTAATGTAGCTGTCAACTGTTCTTACACAGCCCAGATTAGCTTTGCATCGCCGCGAGCAGACGAGGCTTTTTTACTATCTTTAGATCAAGAGGAAACAATGATGATGTGAGGTATTTATAGCAAACAGAGAGAGACTCATTCACTCTGACAACGTGGCTCATTAGACACTGCTCTGATCATTATTGCAGGTTTTGGCTGCAGACGTCTTTGCTCGCCCACCCTCCTCCCATCACTCTCGTACCCTCGTACGTCTGGCCGCCTTTCTGCCATTACCCCTGTTCAATATTCCTCTCTTCGCTGCCCTTGCCGTTCCGCCTCCTCCCGCTAGACGTTGAAGCGCGATCGATATTTTTGCCATAACTCAGGGGGGAGTCACCTCTGCGACAACATTAAAATTCCTCGCTCCGTCCCCACACTCATCCGAAATTTCCTGGCTTGGCAAAGGAAAGGGCCATTACCTAGAATACTAAAAGAGCCACGAGAGCGTCCTCTGGGCAGGGACGTGCCGACGCTGGCAGCAGGTTTCTGTGTCTGCATCCTCGTAGAAAAGTAGTTCTTGAAATAATAAATATTACAGCTGCTTGTTCATGTCTGCTGGAAGTGTTATACATAACTGAGCGATGCTGTGGCCCGCTGGGAACTGTGTTAGCACCAGTATTCTGCTGCTAAGCTACTGGAAACACAGTGTGAGGCCCTGGGTTGCACTTTTTGCCATCTGCAGTTCTTTCCAATCTCCTGTCGTAAGCAGATCCAAGTCGGTTAGCCATTTTGCAAATGCCACCATCCCTCCCTTTCTTCACCCTCCCTCCATCCCTCCCATTCGTCCTCCCCCCCACCCGCAGCCGTTCCTCCATCCCACGCTCATTACCTTATGCCCATTAATCCCATTAAGTAGCCATTAAACAAGTGCTGATAACACCAAATGAACGTCAAGCTCCGACAGCTAATAACTACAGTCCCACCTCGGCACGTTCAACCCTGGCAAGGAGAAAAAAAGGAGATGCAGAGAGGAACAAGGGGGTGGGTGAGGGGGCAGTACAACAAAGTGTAGTACAGGATAGTGTAGTAACAAGTACTCCAGCTGTGGAGAAAGAGAAAGAGGAAAGAGAGGAGGAGGAGGACAAAGGAGGAAGCCAAACGTAAATATACTGCCGTACTTTGTATATTTACTCATGTCTAAGAAAGAAGGCGTCATTCAGCTCAGAAGCAAAGTGACACAGTGCTGGATTCTGTTTTTGTTACACTGATCATCACCGGGATTTCAGAGCAGAGTGGAGGAGGGAGCTTTGCCGAACCAACCGTGGGAGCAGCATCTGAAAAGAGCCCGAGCTCAGGCGGCGACCATTCAAGATGAAACCCTGATGAATTAGGCCCTGATGCACGCTGAGTTTAAGCTCGGCGACGCGTTCAGGGTCTCTTGAGTCCTCTCTCACAGAGGGTACAAAGATGGAGGCGGAGATAGCCGGCTCACTAGCAGCCCGTCCTGGGTTGAGTTTAAAACCAGAAGCTCGCTCGCGGTCGGCTTTGAGTGATGAGGAAGGACAAGGTTATGGCGGAGAGGGAGAGGCGAGTCGCAGCTGTAGTCTGCACCATTCATCACGCGCACACACTCTCTCATTCCAAACACACAAACACACCTCGCTATCTCTATCACACACTCATACACGCTCATTTATCAGCACAGCGCCATGTGGCCATTCGTTACGAGGGGGCCGGTTGATCAGACGGGTCTGCAGTTGGAGTTCTACATCTCCCCGTCCTCGCCGCTGCTGCCCGCTCAGCTGGTCGACTGAGTCAAAGTCCAATTTGTTTCAGGAATCAGCAGGATCAGTAAACAAGGATTGAATACAGAGGAGGCCCGAGGAGGAGAGGAGGGGAGGAAGGAAGGAAGGAAGGTCAGAGGAGAGAGGAGAGGAGAAGATGCATGGGGTGATCACCGTACTAACGACCTTGTCTTTCATCCATGCAAGAGGAAAATAGAAACGACTAGACGGTGAAAAACGCTTCAGGAGGGATGAAGGATGGAGGAAAGAAAAAGACAGAAGGAGGAAACAAATAATGATCTAATGAATGAATGGCTGCATAGACAGATTAAAAATGACTTGATCACAATGAGAGGAAAGATTTATGGGAAAGTATCACAAAGCAAAGGAGACAGCAGCAATGAAGAAGAGAAAAATGGGACTGAGGACAAAAAAAGGAATCAAAACATGAACAAGTCGATGAGCGAGCGACAGAGGGAAGGAGTCGATGAAGAAAAGAGAGAACGGGAGGAAAGAAATGTCAATAAAAGAAGGAGAAAGCAGGACGAGAGAATGAAAGAAGGGATGAACTCGGATTATAAATGGCTTGTTCCGAATGTGTCAGGAGTGTTTGCTCTCCTTTCTCACCGATGGAGGAAGAACCTGCTAAATCAATCCGAAGCCTTTTGCCCACGTGGTGGACGTGGTGGACGTGGAAGACGCGGTGGACGCGGTGGACGTGGTGGACGTGGTGGACCCCCCGGTCATGATCAGTGTAATTTCCTCTCATGCTGACACATTTGTAGCTTCTGGGCAAATCTCATCTCTTCCCTTTTCCCTCCCCACGCCCTCGTACACATAAAAAAATAAAATAAATTAGCGCGGTTGGTGCTGAGATTTGATGAGGTGTGTGTGTGTGTGTGTGTGTGTGTGTGTGTGTGTGTGTGCGTAAAAACTGTGTGTGGGCGGAAAGAGAAGAGCAATCATCTTGCATTTAACAAAACTAGCTGCACTTATGCTGTTACCGTTTAACATTCCGCATTCCGGCCACATGCCGGGAATCCTTAACCGGTCTACAGGTCTAAACATGCCGACATTCCAGGAGAGGCTCCTTGAACTTGAAGTTTTCCATGTTCCAGCCGACATAACAGGCCTTTTACTCTTTTATTGTTATATGTTGTGATCTTTGGAAACAGTGGAGGTTCATAGAGGCCGTTTGACATCGCATTGAATCCCACGGCGAAGTGTCGGAAAGACGGGTGGCACCTACGCAAGTTTTCTACAGGTGACACTAACTAGTTAGTGAGTGAGTTAGAGATCTCGAATCACTAGAAAGTAAGTTTACTACGCATTTACAATGGCGAGCTAAGTAATTAGCTTTGACAAGTTGGGTCACAAGTTGTGTTTCCATCGACACATTTCAAAGTGTCGCATTAGAAATGTTTGATGGAAACAGCAGAATTCAAAAAACACTTTGTCAGTTTCACCAGAAAGTTTTCACACATTTAACTCACAATTTCCCTGCAGGGATTAATGACGTACTTCTGATCACTGATTAGCTGTTTCCTCATTCATCATCACATCCATGATTTGATGTATCCTTCCTCATATTTACACATAACTGACATCTTTCCATCCTGTTTTCTGTTTGTTTGTCCCCGGCAGAGCTTCCACTGCTGGTCTTTTAATTTCATCATCTTATTTGTGCGCTCTTCTGGTTTTCCCACTTGGTAATTGGCGCCGTCTACGGCTTATCTCATGAGCTCCTGACATTCGTTGGGAACGAGCATTTATTTCCAATTTGGTTAAAATTTATGCTACATGTGGAAAGAAGCATCGCCTCAAAACCTGTGAATTTACTCGGCTCATTAGCCAGTTAGTCTGCGAGCGACTTCGGTTACTAAGTCGTGAGGTTTCTTGCTGGTACAGGTGCCACTGTTATTCCCGATTTCCTCATTTCTTTCTAAATTAATTTTTTAAAAACCTGGTGACGTCAAACTGCCTTGATGAACCTCCATAATTGTTGCATTTTAGAAGGAGCTCCATAAACCCACAGTTCAAACACACAGTCCAATATCCCAACAGCTCTTATTGTTTCATTATTATCCCTGTAGCAAACTCGTCCTCTAACACGAGGCTGTGCAGGGAGTGCACGCCTCCATTTTTCCTCACTGACTCCCTCTCATGCACTTTTTTGTTCCTTGTTTCCCTCCCAGAGTTTATTAAGGAGCAGAGCTGTCAAGCTGTTTATTTCATGAATGTGATTAATGCGGTGGCGTAGTTAGCTGGTAGGGGACACACACACACACACACACACACACACACACAAGAAAAAAGAAAAAAGAGAGAAACTGCATGAATGAGCGAGTCGCAGAGCTCACGCTATGCCACTCTGTCGACCTGACAGCCACGACAGAGTCTGGAAATTCACATCGGGTCCTGTCTGCTAACAAAGGCCCCCTGACACAATTAGCTTAGCAGATTACATAAAAGATGTGCTCCTCCTCCTGAGTGTGTACATCTTCATCACAGACTGAAGCCAAAGAACAAGAAAAAGAAAATATAACACCTGTTTAGGAACATTCATTCTCTTTTAAAGGCTCGCTGACGTCAGCTGGAGGATTATCATCATCTGCATGTCGAACGAACTGCCAAAGAGTACTTTCATCTGCATTCAACTTTTTTTAATGTATTTTTTTAATACATCACATTAGAAGAATGGGAAAAAACATAAAAGCTATAAATTCAAATAACTGTCACGTCGGCCTGTTTAAATCCTGATTTGTAAAGGTCAATGCAGCACTAGTCGCAGTAAATCACACTGGACTGTTGCCAACCAGAGCTGAGGGGAAATCAAATTTAAAAAATAGAAAATGGACTCACGACGATGCCTCAGATAAAAAAAAAAAAACACACACGAACAAATTCTTGGCAGGTCAGGAAAGGCCGAGCAGCTTCAGCTGTTTTGCAGCCGCGGCAGGTTTAATAATACACACTTAGTCACGGTAAAACCCCTCCAACCCTCCCCAAGTCTATCTCGCATGAGCTGAGATATCCCACTTACAAAGATCACCATATAATGGGTTATGCCATTATGGGCTCAGCAAAAAAATAAAAATAAATAAGCTCCATGGCAGCATTCATCAACATAAGCTGTGGTTCACTGCTGCACATTCTAGCAGTCTGTTTCCCTGTGTGTTCAGTGTACAAAATATTAGGATGCCTATCAATTACACCTGGTAAATCTGCAGCAACAAATGAAGAGGATAAGGTATGCAGACGGCCAATCAGTAACGAGGTACAGTACGTCATCCCTCCAGGTTTTATCAGCTCCAGCGGTCAAGGTTCACAGGGATACTGTCAGGCCTCTGTGACGTCTAACCCTCTGTGTCGGCTGTTGGGTTTCACCAAAATCAGACCAGCAATGTACGAAAGTTTTACATTTAAGGATCATCAACGCTGAATCAAATGTTCCCGAACCAAAGGGTCGCAATTGTAGAGTTAAAATTTGAATGAAGATTTGAATATTTTATCTTAAATGTTGTCTCGCAGATACCACTGCTCTGATTTTAATAAAACTTGGAGGGAAAATCATCCATGTACCTCTCCCTACTGATCCAACCAACGTCCATATCCGGTCTACAACAGCAGAATAAGCTTCGCATTCACAGATCGTGTGGTGGCGATATATACCCGCATGGAAGTTTAAAAGAAATGCAGGTATGTGATAAAATAACTTGTAAAAAAAGGGATTTTGATAGTTGAATAACAGAGACTATACTTTAGGGTGTAGCTGTATGCATAGGAAGGTGGAATATCATAAGGGTACTAATATTTTGTACACTCAGAACACACAAATGACCTGACGAGTTAAACATACGGCAATAGAAATTACTCACATCCATTCTGGAAACTAAGATATGTCAGTGTTTAACATGCAACAAGGCTCAAATGTAACATCTTATGCTAATAATCAGTGATATCAATTCATGTTGGAAAAAAAAAACACAGTGAAACTCAACAGGCCAAATTTATGTCCGTTCCAATTATTTCAAAAATGTATTTATATATTTTTAGACTTGTTGTATAATTCATACACTTATATGAATATGCAGGGTTGCCCCAGTTTTCTAATGTGAACTTATTACTGTCCAGACTGTGAATGTGAAAAAGTTTAATATAGAAACCTCTGACATGTATCTTTATGGGGGCTACCATTCAGGGAGAGGTTACTAAATATTGTGTTATTGTCATCGGCTTTGTGGGAGAGAGGCACATTACCTTGACCACCAATACAAGCACTCAGGATACTGTGTGGATACCAAGGAATGTAGCAAACTAGCAGCATGATAACTAAAGATCCTAAAATGTCTTAATGTTGCTTCACAGTCTGATTGGGGCTGAGTGCAGGGACAGGGGTTGTAAAAAAAAACCAGAAAGGGTCTCTGGATCTAACACCTGAATCAGTCTAACTCTTGTCTTTAGCATGTTGAGCAATGGGCAGAATTACCTTTGTTGTACACTGCAAAGGGCAAATGAAAGAGATCGACAGATTGAGAACAACCAAAAACAGTGAGATGATTAAACACAAAGCAACAGAATTTTAGCAACATCTATATATTTATATTTATAGCAATGTTTCTTCTTCTCAAATGAATACAAACCTTCATCGGTGATAACCTTGGCTAAACCCTTAAAGAGGTATTTAGAGAAGGTCATGAAATGCAGAAACAACACATTACCAGGTCTTTTCAGGATAATGTTTGGCTACATTCCCGTCTTATCCGACTGAGTCTTGGTGGCAGCTCCTACCTTTGAAATTCGGTCGAATTCTGGCGTCGTAACCCGAAACTTTGCCCATGAGTTTGTCCAGGAACTCGGAGGGCGGCATCGGGGAGGCAGCTTTCCTCGCCGCAGCTTCTTTCGACGCTGCCAAGCTGGAAAACAGAAAAAAACAAAAACAAAAAAAAAAAAGGACCAAATTTGGTTAGAGAAAGTTGCAAAAGGGAGAGACGGTGAGTGATGTATGCAACGCTGTGATCGGACTGTAATGAGAAAGAGAACTTTTGACAGGCAGAAAGATGAATGTGAGATTGGATTGTAGTCACAATACATCAACAGTCTTTGTGCGAATTGTTTAGTTTCACATCCAAGAGATTTATCATCCACAACAGCAGCCTGGCAGTGTTACAAGCACCCAAGGGTTAAAGGTCACGGCAGCCTGACAACAGACTGATATAAACTGGACTGAACTTTCTGGAGTTTAAAACAACCTCGATACAGATTAAAGAACTGATGAAATATGCACCTGAAGTCCTGGAAATCACAGATCACTGCTGAGTCATCATCACAGCTTCATTCGACAACACCCATCGCGTCAAATCAATCTCCGTAACTGATAGACTGATCATTGCTCAGCAGTCAACACTGATCCCTTAATGTCCCGCCCATACATCACTTAAAAGGAAACAATGACACTACTTCAGCCGACTTATTGATTAACATAGTGATGAAGAACAAACAGAAGGATGTTCTTGTAATGAGGGAAAAAGGTCAGGGTCTATTGATGGGTGAACGAAACATGTGACTTTGACACCAGAGAGCAAAACATGAACCCTAACCAAACTGTTTGAGTGAGTACAAGTTGTTTATTCTTTAGGAGTAGTACCGTTTTCTATGATCCATGAAGATTCAACATTCAGCTGATCTGAGAAAGAGCTGGTTGGTTTGGATGGTTGAGGACGTTTGCATGTGACTGGCAAGTGTTGAAATCAGGACGTTTACCCAGAAAAGAACAGGACTACACGTTTATGTCTTTAACTCCCATTATCGACTTTATGTTAATGTCTGAAGTAATTCAATATATGTTAATAGCACATTTCCACCTTGATTTGATTTGATATTGAATCATACTGTGAAGGATCATCAAAAGTAGAGGAGGTAGTTGTGCAAAAAGTGCAAGTTTGCACTAGAACAAACTAGTATGGTAATAAAATCAGCAAGTACAAAATGAGGATGCTTTTCAGACGTTAATAATAATTATTTTATGCCGTCTGTACACTAAAACTAAATGGTATGTTGTCATAAAAGATTTAAATGCACTGCAAACCTAGGACTTATTTTGTAGGTATCAAGCTTTAAATGCTAAATTTAAATTCATTCACTCTCTTTATTCCCGGAGCTGTCCACACCAGGCATTCATGAAATGAATTTGCCATTGTTACATCATCATGTAATTTAATTGACTTTAATCTAATTTAATTTAAAAAAGTCAACAATTAAAAGTCAACGTTTACAGTCCGTGCTGTAACGTAGTTATTCAAACTAATGCTCTAATTCACTTAACCAGCTCTGTGTCCTGCTGAGTGCCACATTGATTTTACAATAAGGCCGTGGTATTTGCACAGTTGACTTCTTTACCTTATTAAGCCCATCACGCTCATTAGATGCTCTCTGCATAATGTCAAATCCCCAGTACGGCCTTTAGCCTTCAAATGTACAATGGCCCCAGCGCTAACAGTCAATAACACTCAGACACACAGATGATGGATCGAGCCAAAGTGTCCTGCGTCCCTGAAAGTCTTTGCTAAAGAAACATTTTGAAAAACCAGCTCACACACATACATGAGCATGAATAAGAAGATGGGAGCTCGCTAATTGGCTACATGGTTATCAGACACACATGAAATATACACGACTTATCGGGTACAGTAAATGTCAATGTCAACTCCAAATGCAGCAGGGTTCATTCAATCATCTATCGGTTTACCAAGAACTATTGATCACTGATCATCACCATCACACACAGCTCTTGAACTTGAACAATTCCTGATATTGAAGCGATGGCACAACAACAAAGTTAAAGAAAACAGACAGATACCACGATCATACCAATGCAGTACACGTATCCAAAGCTATGCAGGGTGTCATTCAGGTCAGGGTATCCATTGAAGGTTCTCGTAGAACTGGACTAGTTTAGTTTCTAGATGTTCCACCCTTCATCTTTAGTTCTGACTGATTGGTGCTCCCAGGTATTTACCTCTGTAACACACTGCCATTGCCTACGATAACCTTCAATGCAAAGCAACGCAGCTTGTGCATGCCCATGCATGTGCATGATTACAAAACCAGATCTGCTTCAATTTCCAGCTCATTACAAAGATAAAAGTTCCCACGACTCACTCCAGATTTTCTTCTGTTTTCTATTTCCTGTGTGTTTGAGGCTGTCTTGCCACCTTTAAACACAATAGTATAAGAGCTGTCTCTAAGTCAACAGTTTGACCTGTTGGGTCAGATGTTTTATTTTGGATTTGGAACAGAAATGTCTTGACTTTTTGAAAAAATACCTCAAATCTTCCAAAATTCCTTCATTTTATTCGCTTTCTGAAAATGTCCTTGCTTACAAACATGTCCTGAATTTCTAATCCTGGACTCACTTTACCCAAAAAACTGTCTTGTCTTTCAAAAGATGCCCTTATTTTCAAAAAAAAAAAAAAAAAAAGTCCTGACTTTTTTTTAATTGTCCTGATTTTTCTACAATGTCCTCAGACTCGAGGTCTAAATCTTAACTAGGTCCTCACATTGACAGTAAGCACACACACACTCTCACTGTCATGCTTACTTTCCCTCAAGTTCATCCCGTTGGATTAATATTTTATAAAATATCTCAATATTTAAAGTCATTTGTTTTTGTTTGTAACATTCAGGTTATTTCTGAAAACGATCTTTCGCGGTTTGTTTTTGTTCCGACTCATGCTGACTCACTTCATTCACTGGGATTATCACTTATTGATGCTGCTTTTAGTTCTTGTGCTGCACGCTGTATGAACATTGGAAAGAGACGAGTCTTGGGATTTGAAATGAAACGCTTCGCCGTTTGACTTAGATTGAAAGTGAACCGGCGGTGACTTCATTGCGAGCGAGGACTGAACTGACCCGTGGCCTCGCGGTGGAACTGCATTAGCGGCCACTTGTAGTGCAGTTTGTATTTGATTGCATCGTTTCTCGCCTTCTGCGCCTGGAGAAAGAGCGTGGACAGCAGTGTCATCCGGGCTATAAATAAGCTGCTGTACTGACCCAATTCATTTGACTACAGCTTCACAATGAGCTTTGAAACCAGTGAGACACGGGAGGAACTTTGTCTTTCAGTCTAATCCTAATGATCAGAAATGGAATTAAAATTATATGAAAACTATTGATAAATTATTTGCATTGGATTGAATAAAGCCAGGTTTAAAAATCTTGTTTCACATTTTTACAGATTCATTTTCTCCATAAATCACTAAATTCTGTCACCAGTCATAAAAAAAAAATCAATTTGTCTTTTAGTAAAAAATGTTGATGTAAATCAGGCTATGAATAATATCTGAACAATCCCTTTGTGGGATCAAACCGGGAGGTTTTCTGTATTTGATTTGATGGATTTGTGGCTCGAAGTCTGAGAGTTTTTTATTTTTCTTAAAGATATGCACTGTGAAATTCACTACGGGTGAATAGGGTCAAAATTGAAAGTCATAGATATCGCCATGGATTTTCACTCGTTGATTACTCACAATAAGACAATTTAGTCTAATTAATCTGAATTGTAGGTTTAAGTATGTAAATCAGTCAAAATGAAGTAAATGTGGATTTGGGGTGTTTTCTTTCCACTAGTCTGAAAGACGACACGTTATGCAACAAAATCTCAAAATTTACCAGGGCATAAAAAAAGCTGTATTGAATTTAGCACACAGTGAATAAATAAATGATCCTTATTAAAGGATGGAAATCAGTACAAGGCCAAAACAGCTTATTTTAAATTCAGCCTGCAAAGACGCGTTAGTCATTCACTCTGCTAATAAAAATCCTCTTTGAACATTTGTCATCAAACTGTATAAATATGGATGAAACATTTATTCAAGGTCTCTAATGGGAACCTTTCCTGCCATGCATGTTTTATTTTGGTTCTGGCTGAGCCAAACTCTTACAGTCATGAGAAGTTATGGTTATGAGGAATAATTTATTTTGGTGCTGGAACATTTTCACTTTGCAGTGTACTCAGGCGTCCGGTGAAGCAGCAGCAGCAGCAGCAGCAGTCAGGCCTCAGCCATCAGGACCGCTTCCTCTCAACGTATCAATGATTGAAACACAGACAGAAGTTGAATCAGAGTGGAACAACGTGAACCGGATCCAACTTTTCCCTTTTTCTTTACTCAAGTTTTTACACTGCAAACAGCATCTGACCTTTCTTGACCTTCCATAAATTTGAGAAAGAGTTTGAGGTGGTGAAAGTGCGAATGCTGATGAGTGCGGGGGAGGAGAGCGTGGCTGCATTAATCGCTCATAAATTAAAATGACAGACGATACAGTCGATCGCACTTAAATTTTCACCTTCTAAATGTAAAACCGCTAAGCGTGACTTTCAATATGGTAAAATCAGGACGCGCGGCATGATAAATAGCGCCATTAGCAATTCATAAACACGTAATGCAGTCAGCACTGTCGCTTTATCAGGAAACTGCTGATCGGAATCGCAGTCTGCCGGGAGAAAATGGGAATTATGGAGCGGCTGTGATCGGAAGACAAAAATCAAACGGGACAAATGCCTTGTTAGCTCCCGTCTCATGGTGTGTTTGTGTACACACACACACACACACACAAAAAAATGGTGCAAAAATACACACACATTAATACTCATGTATGCACACACACACACATCGACCTTCCAAGCAGCTCGCCCTCATCAGTGAAAACCATCGGAAAACAAATCATGCAGGGCAGCAAGGAGACAGAGAGAGGAGGGTGAAGGAGGATGACGTGTGTGTGTGTGTGTGTGTGTGTGTGTGTGTGTGTGTGTGAAGAAGAGGAGGAGGAGGAGGAGGAGACCAATAAATGAAGTTTGGCTGCTGTCTCTGACCAACGCTGTTACCAGCCGGGTCACCCTGTCTGTCAGGTCATTGGCCGAGCTGCCTGCAGTGTCACATGACCTCCTCAACACACACACACACACACACACACACACACACACACACACACACACAGCTACTAATGACGGACCCAGCCATGCAGTCTCTGTCTGTCTGCGGCGTTAAACGGTGACAACGTTGATGATGTTATAAACGGTCATAAATCATCAGACTGATAATGAAGTTATAACGATCAGGGTGTCGGTGACGGCGCTGAAAACAAGTTAACCAAACATAAATAACATAAATATCGCCGTCATGCTTCCATGTCTCATGAATGATGATGATGACGTCGAGGTACAGTCACCAAACCTGAAGCGTGAAACGTGATATCAGCCAACGCTGCATGAACACATTCACTAAATGTGAACAACAGATTAAACATGTGTGTGTGTGCGGAACGTGGAAAAGGTCACCACCACGTCGACAGTTTTTCAGCCTCTTTTGGCTCATTGTGTTGGCGCACCGTGCTTCAGTCTCATCAAACTGATTTCTAGCTGCGTCCGTCAAACAGACTCACGGCTCACGAGCTTTCCTGCCCGGTAACGGTCCACACGGAGAGAGAGTGCATCTGTCTACGCCTTGCATTTAATACATTCTACTATAGTACTATAAGAGAGATGAACACACAGTATTCTATAGATATAGAATATGCAGTGAAAGGTGTTTACATTATGACTATGAACATTTTAGCTGAGAACTGCCTGTGTCATGCAAAGAATCAAATATTATTTTAAGTGTGAAAATTATATTGACTTAATATTTTTGTCTCCTGATATTTGAGACTAAATACAGATTAAAAAGTCTTTGAACCATACGTGTTAAATATATCTGACTTGCGTCTATATTGGGTGAAATTACTGTCCGTGTTTTATATTATGAATAAGCAGAAACTTCACAGATTTTACGACTATTTACTATTTTATATATGACTGCACTGTGTGGTAACGCAAAACAACACGAGTCCAGGAACAGCTGATGTTATGAGTGAAAAAAAAAAAACATTCACCAGGTGGTTAGAAAAATATTTTAAACACAAATAATGAGATTTATGTATAGTACCAATAAACTCAATGTGCTTGCACTGCACAGTAGTGTAGTAGTAGCCAGGTTTATGCATTCAGTATTAATAAAGCCAACAGTGAAAATGAATGCAGTCATTGAATTTATTAGTACTGTTACATAAATATTAATACTTGCTGCACATTAAATTTATTTATATTAAAACTATGTCGTTCAAATGGATGGAAGTTTTATAATATTAGAAATCTCTGTATATGGTATACATACAGATTTATAGGTGTATATATCAATGTGTTAGTAGCTCAAAAACATTTTGAACATGCCACAATAACAGCAAAAATCTCACATGCTGTTTAAAACGAGCTGATGTTTTTCTAATTTTATTTGAGTGAATAAACGGCGTCTCACACTGCGTCCACAGCTGACAGATGAGGCCGCGCTGCCTCTGTCTGTCTCGGCTGTAAAAGCACGACGCTGGCGCTGATGATGGTGTAACGATCATTAATCATAACAAGCGTAATTATATTAGAACCGTCGTGACTGATGATGTTGATGATCGGACTGAAACTCATCGATCATCAGATCATCACGCCGCAGTGCTTCAGTGTCACCATGATGGAGGCATGTTCTGTTGATTACTTATTTCTATATCTATTTATTATATATCTTGGGAAGTCATGAAACACGAGCAGAGATCTCATCTTTAGGAAGAGAGGTTTCTTTTTTCTGTAAGTATTTATTCTTTGTTCTGTCTTTATCGAGTACATCCAGGCCTGGCACACAGCACTTCACAGAGAGGACAGATACAGTCTGAGGGACTGAATGACAAATAGTCTTGTAGTGTGAGGGGGTCTGACTCAGTCTGCTGCCTCATGATTCAGTCTGAGCCCACTGGAAAACGGACAAATGTGGAACAAATAATAATTTCTTCACCAGAAAAAACAGCAGCAACAGTCCAGCAGCTTCTAGTGATCCATATTTATGTTTGTTGTTAGTGAGTACGGGTATTTATTAAATAATAAAAAGCGTCAAAGTCCTCGTAAGCCGGAAACATACGCAGACTTTCCCCAAGAAGTCAACGTTGGCGCAACCTTTTTTTACATAACCCTACACCTAACGTCCTGACCCTGTTTCAACCTAAACCACAATCTTTACCAAACCGCCAGGATTTTACAACATCAACCAAACGACGACGGAGGCCCAGCAGACAAATCTTTTTTCTTGGGATGGTGATGGAAAAGTCACGTTGTTCATCCAACCATTGCAAATGAATGTTCCTCACATCAAACCCAAAAAGGTCAGAGTTTGGGGCATGGGTTGGCTGTTATTGAATGATCAACAGTTTTCTTTGGGAGCGCTCATATATGTAGTTCTGGGTCATCGACGTGTTAGATAAACATGTTGATAGAGGCACGCTTCAGGCCAATCATGACTGGGATTTATGGCGGTTTTTAAACATTTGTGGCCTTTCACAGTCTGATATTTTGACCTTTAGTTGCTGACTTCCCATCTGAGATGTGGATAATTTCTCAAATGCCAGCGCACAGAGTCGGCATTCGTCACAGTCAAAGTCTCGTCACAGTCAAGCCAGAGGTGTCCGACATGTCACATTTGAGAAACAGTTTGGAGATGGCGCTCCGCTGAGCTCTAACAATAAAAGATTTAGGACATTTTAAACTTTTAAAATTCACGTGTCAGCACAGACACCATCAGCGCTGTCACTGTCACAACAGTTACAGGTCGCACAAATCAGAGGTGCAAGAAGAATCACAGGACAGATGTTCAAAGAAAATAGAAATTCAGTGACAGAGGAGAGACAACTAACTCTTTCTGAAAGCTTATTGACACGTGTGTCCTCAAATTTGAGATAATTTGATTTGATTATATGAAATTTAAATGCCAAAATAGTTTATTATAATTTCTACCACGACAACTTAAAATACATAAAGTTCTGTCAGTACTCATCACATGTAACTGTTGCAGCAGTTATCTGTTAAAAGCATTTAGCCATTTTCTTTATGAAAGCAGAGTCGACGGTACATTTTGTGTCAGCACACTCGTCGTCCTTGTCGTGGTGACAGAAGGTCACATTTCTGCTGGCCAGCGCTGCACTTTATGTCGTCACTCCTCTAAAATTAAAACCTAATATTGATTTTAGTTTTTTTGGCTCTCACGTGTGATACGACCTGATCTTTGAGACTAAAAACTAAGATTACAAAGACTGAACTCTAGTTTTAGTGACAAAGTCTAAATCTGTTTTTCTTCCATGTATATGTAAAATATTCGACTTCTATATTGGTGGAATTACTGTCAAAGTTTTATATTGTGGGTTATTTTTACTTTTATATATTATTGGACTGTGTGGATACATAAAGCAACACAATCCAGCTGATTGAATCAGTTCTGACAATGAAACTTCAAACTTTCTCTGACTTTAAAATCCACGTTTCTCTGTACGTTCAACAACTCATGCTTGCCAACAGGCATAAACTACATTTTCCATAATTATCATCTCAAACTGAAAGATCTGGTACTGAATTTAAATTACAGTCTGTGTAAAGGTAGAATAAATAAATGTTCTGAGTTCATCAGACCAAAGAAGAAAGTGTTATTAACCACCCAGCCAAATTTGAATGAATTAAAATATCAACAACTTTATGAAATTAGGCGTCAAAATCAGGTAAAAATGAATTCTCAGCTCCAGGACTGTGGGGGCGTGGCTTCAGCATGTGGGGCGTGGCTTCAGCATGTGGGGGCGTGTCCTCTGAAGGCGCTGAAGCCACGCCACACCGTTGTGAAGCGACTGAAACGAGTCAGATGAGTTCAGAAAATGACATGACTAACATTGAAACACTCTGAGCTGAGATGATTTCATCTCTGTCTCTCTGCTCAGGGTGACCTCAGCGTGTCATCGAGCCACCCTTTAAGGACCGCCCACAAAATCCTGAGACTGAAAACTGGTGAAAAACTGTCTGAACCTCTAACTCCACATTTCACTAATATATAATTTTCACGTGTTTTCAGCAACTATTTTCCAACATATTTAATGTGTTTGAAAGAAATCTCTGAATTGACTTTACCTGGACTCAAAATCAAAATTTAGATAACTTGTGTGGAAGTATTTTTTCATCAGTGGAAAACGTGCTGAGTGATTTAATTTCACAATATTATATGAGATCAATAATGGAAAATAAAACTGTACTTCTTGTGCATATTTTATGGTTTTAGTTGTAAATCTCGTCGACAGTGTGACTGAGCCTCAAACACTTTCTCAGTCAGTTTGTTATCTCAGTTTTAGGGACACGCCGTCACACAGAAAGCAGCTCTGAAAACTACAATTGTAACTAAATGACATTTATTAAAATCATGCAGAGCATGATTGTGTTAACTGTGAAAATAACAACAGCGACCACAGAAATCAAATCGAGCACGTTTCCGTGAGTGATTACCCCGTTACGATAATTGTCTGTTTAACTGCTCTCTCTCGTTGAGGTCACACGGGTGACTGATGAGAGCGAGTGAAGTGAAGTCAATTGATGATGACGACGCTTGTCAATAGCTTATCAGAGCCTGACAAACTCAGGTGTCAAGTGGAGAATCGGCGTGGACGACCTGGAGGGACGCGAGCACCTCTACAGCGTCAATAATCCGATAATGGACCTCTGATGGCGTCTCCTAAAACTGCAGAGCTCACACGCTCCGAGTCGAGGCTGATCAATGCGACGACATCAGGTTTTTTTTTTTTAGGCCCATCACACTTCATCCAATTCTTTTCTCTGCGACAGCAAATTAGGTGGATCAGAGATTATCTCGGCACCAATAATTCCTGCAGCGACGTGACGAATCTGAGCCTAATCCTCTTTACAGCGACGACAAGTGGGAGTGTGATAGGATCAAAACAATACAAAACAAATGTGTCTTGTTCGGCACGGCGCTCTCTCCGTTGAGACGACACAATAAAAGCACGAGACCCGTGTGAATGGCCTCTTAAATTAGCATTGAACAAACACACTGCTGGGCTGATGACGGTGCAATCAGATTAGTCACAGACTGGGATTACACCAGTGTGTCCTCGACACAAAGATAATTTCCCCCGGACAACACTTTGAGCTGAATTACACTGACACTGTGAAATTCAGAAAGAAAGGAGCGGATTTCTATCTGTAGCCTTTAACTGTTCGACGACCCCGGGGACTTGCTCTTGAACCCTATTTTTGACCCTTGACCTTGTCTTCACACTTCCCATCGAGTACAGTACAGTGAGCCGACACATCACAGCTTCATTATATCAGGCGTTCTGAGCTTTCTTCACATTAACTGACTAGAACTACGTGACAAACAGAAAAGCGGAGGTTGGTGAATCGAATCAAGAATGTTGCTTCCTTCGTCTCGACCGACGGACTTCAGTTGCTCTGAGCGGCTCCACACAGTATCTACAATCCCTGAATAAACAAAGGTTAAATGAAATCAATGGACGGTCCGCAGGGGAGGGAATGAGCAGTGTATCAGCTTACATCTGGACTCTGTCCGGCTGAAACCCTCAGCGGGCCGAGCTCACAGGACCCACACAAGTGTCAGTCTTCTACCGAGGGAACTGCAGTTAAAGCCGCCTGAATCCGGCGGGGGTTTTGTTCCCTGATTCGTCTCAGTTTGTGTTTAGAGGGACTCCTGTGAGTGTGGTCAGACCAGAACTATCAAGGCAAATGTTCCTGACACTGTGACAGGAATTTAAAGTGGGGAGCAGTTGGAAGTCATGTGACTTTTGGTTCTAAACCCGGGCCTGGTTGTACCAAATATCTACCTACTGTACACCTGTAACTTAAATATGATACACAGGTTCACTAATGCAGCCAACATAACTTACTTTCAGTCTGACACAGGACATGAACAGCTGTGAGTTTGTTTGACCTCCTCACACGTTCTACTACGTCACCTGGCAGCGACATCTGATGATCTGGGAGTGAGTTGTGGTCGTGTGTGAGTCAGCTTGACACCTTTTTACCAGGTTAGATGTTTTTCAGTAATAACCGCCTCTGATTTCTAAATATTCATGAGCTAAAGATCTGCCAGGTGTCTGATCCATTTGCATGAATGCTTGGCTTATAGATCAGATTTTTTTAAACCCGCTTTTAATATTATTGCAAACAGTTCACATCATAAATGTGGCTGGCTCAGTTTCCATGAATAAACCAGTTAACAGAATATTCTCCCTCCTACTCTGACTGACTGCAGATCAGTTCTCACACAGGAGAAAGAAACAGAGCTCCTGCAGTGAGTAATAATATCTGTGCAAAAGACAGCGACTGCAAACAACTACAGGACTGCATGGAGCATAATAAAGCCCAGGCGGTGGAAACAGACGTCTGCACCGTCCTCTGTTTGGTTTTTCACTTGATTTCTCACCTAAAGGGACAATGTCTCCAGCTGTGGCTACCCAGGAGACGTCTCTTCCAATAAAATCTTCATAATGCTGAGTCTGTGGCTCGTGGAGGTTCAGACAGAGTGTGACAGCTTCAACGCTCTGGCAGCTACCATCAACAAAGGAACAGTAGCTGGAGCGAACCTATACACCTGCAGGGAACGCACAGGTGTGTCTAATAACATCATCACCTTGTGATTTTAGGAGGAGCAACGCTTTGTGGCACCAAGTTCGCTCCTCTCCTGATATTTATATTTATGCAGCTCTGTGAATTAATTTATTTAGAGCACGGTTGACTTGTTTCTGTCACGTTTGAATGAAATGCTGAAGAAGATGTGAAGATACACAGGCAGGTAAGCAGGACGCTGCAGGCTGAATAATAACCTTCTGAATTAGGTTAATAAATCCCTTCATGCACATGTATGAGCTGCTGTACACTGCGAGGGTTTGGGGTTTGAATCCCACCCGCTGTGTTAAAAACGCAGTCATGGTGCTGCTGAAGCTCTCTGGAGTCACCAACTACAATAAGTTTGATATTAAAGTTTCCAAAATTGAAAAAGCTTTGAAATGCAACTTGAAGTCTATATTTAAATTTCCAAACAGCAGAAATGTTTCAGTCCCAGCGGGCAGCAGCTCGCGCGGAGATGATTCCTCAGCATGTTTCATATTTGAACCAAATTAAAACATTTGACAACATCTGCAAACAAGTAAAGACATAAAGTGCCTGGAAATAATTTCATTAGTCACTATTGTGATTCTGAATTCTCGTTTTTTTATTTGACGTCATATTTCAGTTCTTCTTTATAGGTTTGATTATTTTAAATGTGTCTAATAACATTATCACCTTGTGATTTTAGAGGCCAGAATCATAAAGCTTTGCCCTCTTAAGAACGCTTTCTCTCCTGATATTCATATTTATCCAACTCTGTGAATTAAGGGTTTATTTAGACCAAAGCAGACCGCTGAAACAGTGACGGTTACTTGTTGAATGGTAAATGAAGTCTGGTGGCACGGACGTTACATAAAAATGATCTTCCTCTCTCACGTAAACGTTGGTCTCTTTAGAGAATGTTGCAGAATGTTTTCAGACTCTTCCTGAGTCAGTCAGCGGCGCTTTGACGGATTCAGCTTCAGTCAGCGGCTGCAGCACTCTCACTCAATGCTGGACCAATTTTAAAAATTGCCATTCCCATTAGTCACAAAAAAAACAAAACAATAGGACCCAGGTTGGAAAACCTTAGTTACTCTTAAAGTCTCAACAGTGCTTTTGAACTCAGGTGGTATTCAGAGTGCTTTCATTGCTCTCCAGTATGTAGACACACACGCTGTAATAGACTGGAATGGGGCCACAGTGGATTGAAGTGTTTCACCATCGACCGACGTAAACGGCACACAAACACCGACGTGGTGCAAAGCCATCCAAGGCCTTTCCATCTGCTTTGGTTGATAATCTTCCCCCTGAGCTTCCTGTTCTCTGGGTTTCTATGATCAAAGTTCAGATTTGCTTTAATTATTTCAAATCAATGCTGGCCGTGGCTACTTCGGAGACCCGTGTCCAATGCTGAGGCAGCAGAGGAGAAGAAAAAAACAGCTGAGTGTGCCGGTGTCTAATATGCACACAGCGAGGAAGAAGAGGAAAAGCGAGGCTGAGGCCGAGGTGTGGGCTAATGCAAGGCTCCGATCATTAGCCCTAAGTGTTCCTCATTATGTTCCTAAAGCCTCTGAAGACCTGAATCCCTAATTGATCTCATCCTGGCATTTAGTAACACTCAGAAAAGCAAAGGGCCGCTCGGCCCGGCCAACACTCGCTCATCACTTCAAATGAAGGCCTGATACTCGGATGGCTGAGCTGCGTCACACACTCCACTGCTCCAGCAACACCAGGAAAAAAAAAAAATTCACATTTCCACATTCGCAGGGCAAAAAGTCAAAGTCCCTGAGGATGTTGTTTTTTAAAGGCGTTGTGGTCCATTCCACTGAACTGTTTGCAGAGCAGATTATCAGGTAAACACTCACTTGGGCTTTAATGTTTGCGGTTGCTGCAGAGGTTGGTGTTGGCCTGTGTTTCTGCTCCTGCAGGCTGCGCTGCCAACGTTTCCAACACGCTGCAAACTCAGTTGTTTTTCTGTTTCCAAATCTGCTTCCTCACCCAGAATGTGCTGGAAAAACGTCCACATAGAGTCGGCTCGCTCGCGTGAATCACACGGCGACTTTTTCCTGATATTTATCATGAAAATCAATGAAGGAATTTAATTAAAATGTGCCAGGCTGCACTGGGCCAGTATTAACTCGTATTTCTTCTCACTGCATACAGCTCTCTATGAAATACTAGAGCGCGTTCATAATCCAGCGTTTCTCTGGACGGTTGTACTCTTTGAACATTTATCCGAACTCCATTCACAGAGAAAGGGGCAGACGTGTTGATGGATGCAGTATTAGTTCTTCCTGGGACTGAACCTGAGACCTTCCAGTAACTTAAATCAGATCAGTCTGAGTCCTGCTGTCATCTCCAAAGGTTAAACTATCTTTCTTCTGTTTTGTTCTGTTGAAACAGTCTCAGCGTTTAGCTGAATCTCTGAGGCACGCCGTGAACTTTGTGAGACGTCACTGAAACTTTGATAAAAAAGGTTCATAAATGAAGATACACAGGCAGGTAAGCAGGACGATGCAGGCTGAATAATAACCTTCTGAATTAGGTTAATAAATCCCTTCATGCACATGTATGAGCTGCTGTACACTGCGAGGGTTTGGGGTTTGAATCCCACCCGCTGTGTTAAAAACATCATGGTGCTGCTGAAGCTCTCTGGAGTCACCAACTACAATAAGTTTGATATTAAAGTTTCTAAAATTGAAAAAGCTTTGAAATGCAACTTGAAGTCTATATTTAAATTTCCAAACAGCAGAAATGTTTCAGTCCCAGCGGGCAGCAGCTCGCGCGGAGATGATTCCTCAGCATGTTTCATATTTTAACCAAATGAAAACATTTGATAACATCTGCAAACAAGTAAAGACATAAAGTGCCTGGAAATAATTTCATTAGTCACTATTGTGATTCTGAATTCTCGTTATATTTCAGTTCTTCTTTATAGGTTTGATTATTTTAAATTTGTAAACAATATTTCACAGAAGATTATCAATCGAGGAAATACTGTAAATGTATAAATGCCAATGTCAGTATAAACATGTTTTTTTAGTTTTTCTGAATCGATTATTGAAGGCGAAAATAAATACAAAACGAGAGGAGAAATTAGAACTATAAGAGTGGTTTAAATTATAATTAGGATTAAAAGGGAAATTATCTAACACATTACATTGTAGAATTTAAAGAACTTGGCTGATTAAAACTGAAATTCTTTCATCCTCGATGTGAATAACGACATGCTTGTTCTGGACACGTCATACTGAAAAACAACAGTGATCGTTAATCTGCAGAGCCGGTTCTGACTCTTCGTTGCATCTTGTATGAAACGTTTGTAAATCTCTGACAGTACGACAGCGACAGCATCATTTTTTATGTATTCATAAAGTCCTTAATGGGAACTTGCCGTCATATATCAGCTCCTTATTACAATGACAGACAAATGCTCAAAGTCCAACATGCACAGACTGAACTTTAAGTTTTTGTTCTGCTCACACTCATTAAAACTGGCACCTGTACGTTAATTAATCAAAGCATGATTCCACTCTTGAATGAACTGTTGTTGTCTGCTGGTTTGTTTTCTTGTTAATTATTTTTCGTGTGTATTTATTCTTGACGTTGCGTTACTGAGGATGGATGAATTCGAACACCGTGGAAACTTTTCCTCTTCCTAAACAGCTTCGGTGTCTGTCCGTCCTCGGAGCCAGCTCCACTTTAATCACAGAAATGCACCGTGGCTCCAAACATTTCCAGGAACTCACCTTCACTGCGACTGAGTTACAGCGCTGAGAGAGGCATTGATAATATAGTCTGTTATTTATGGTGCAAATCTGTCTCTGTCTGCTAATCAATAATGTATTATCATACATCAAGTTTTGGAAATGAACCTGCCCAGAAGTTAATTATTGTAGAGATGGTAGCAAACTCCAGCAGAGCAGTCGATTGTTTTTCATTAGAGGACTTGGAGAAATTGATTACGGAAAAAAATATATATGTTATGATTTGTTATGATGGGAGATGTGAGTGATAAATATCTGCCAGGTACCTGCAGAACAAATGAAACAGCTTGAGGGCAGCTTCATAAATAACGCCGGCGCTTTAATTTGGCTGAACCGGGAGTGTATGCTTCCTGACACTGATGATTTCTGAGAGGGGCAGCTGGCGGCGCTGCGAGCTCAACTCGTCTTTCTGTAGTGTCCTTGAGCAACGCCATAAATCCTGGACGGCTTCAGAGGTTCACTGATCTCTGAACTCTGAACTCTGAGCCCGGGCTGTTATCGTTTAATACAGGAGGATCAGAGGAGGATTACTGATGTTTGAATTAATAGAAACAATTTAAATCAACTCAAGATTTTCTGTTCACAAAGTAAAACCCTCAGATCTGTTTATAATCCTGTTATCGTCAATCTGTGATTCTTAATAAACCCTCAACGTTATTATCTAATCAAACATTAGAAAGAACTGTTGAACTTGTTGAACACATTGGCTACAACTTATTATTTTTTTCTATTTCTTCTATACAGATTAGATGTTTTTGATTTTATCATTTTTATATTTAATTCAGTTTATTTATTTTGTGCCAAATCATAACAGAAGTTATGTCTTTCCATACTGAGCAGGTCTAATCTGTGCTCTGCATAATAATATCTAAAGAGACCAAACAATTCCCACCATGAGCAAGCAGAAAATTAAGAGACACAACCGACTGAAAAGTAAAAATGCAAAACTTTAAGAAAAACATGTGTCATGTCAAAGATTTGCATGTCAGCCTTCTTGTTAATTAATAACCTGAATATTTTCTTTAAGGTCAAAAACAGATTTCGAGGCTCTGTCGAACTGTTTTTACTCACAGGGCATCATAAAATCTATTTCTATATAAAACAGCTGTGAGGTATTATATCACTCTCCAAACAAACTCCCTGCAGGATTTAGATTGTGATATCTGTTCCCGATGTTCTGCTGATATTTGAGCTTCCAGTTATTTTTATTTAACTTTATAATCTATATTTTCAGTTTGCTTCTAACATTTCATTATTTCGTGAGTTTCCCAGAATGCTGTTTATCAACTCGACCTGGGCCGCGTTGCATTCTGGTGACTGTAGTGAAGTATTTTCAACAAAGCATATCATGGTGACGTAAACACACTGAGTTATTCTGCAGATATTGTTTGTATTATTTGTATTTTTCTGTTTTCAGTAGCTCGTATTCATCAGAGCTGTTCTTTAGTCAGAGTTTTTTCTTTTGTAAGGCCAAACTCAAGTCTTCATTAGCGAGTGAGTCAAATATAAATCTTTGTTTCTGACATCGCTGAGTCATCTGAGACTGTCACCTTAACGTGAATTCACATGGAATGTTTTTAGTCTTACTGTAAGTTAACACAGTTTTCTCTGGTCTCGTCTGAAAATCCTGGATTACGCCTGACATTGATGTGCAATCATTCATAATCAACTTTTTAATTGTTTTTTTTTAATCTTTCTATCTGTCGTGTTTTCTCAGAGGTAAATGTATCACAGTCAGTCAGGGCTGACTCCAGTCTGCAGTGTGGACTGTGCAGCTTTGGTATCCACAATAACTCCGACATGAAGAGCAGTGACAGAGCTCCTGTATTCCCCGGTGAGAACGGCACCACAGAAGAAAATCTTTTTTTTTTCTTATGTTGAGCTTCAGGTTCGACCTCGCACTTCACAAAAACAACCCGAACAGAGACTCAAGGTCCAAACCTGCGACGACGTGCCTCTAAATCCTGATGACAGGCAACACAGAGTCACAACACTGATACAGCTAATGAACGCCCAAGTGAAATATCACTCAAGGTAACATGACGTTCCATTAAGTCATTCTGTTACAGCCTGACCGTCTAACCTTTTATTTAATGAACACACTGCCCAGACATTCAGGCTTTTCTAAGTCGCTCTGTTCTCAGTCGGTTGCTGCCGGTTCAGAATGTGGACTTTTATTTAATATCAAGACTCGACAGCGTCTGACATCCGCAGCTTCTTTACGTAAAATCATTTAACAAAGCAGACGACTGACCTTCTCTAAATCGCCAAATTTCAACATCAATTTATTTCACGAACAGGTAGAGTCGGATTTAATTTACCCTGTGATGTGAGGAAAGGTGTGTGTGTGTGTGTGTGTGTGTGTGTGTGTGTGTAGAGATGCCCACATGCAGCTGTGTTTTTCAAGGCCAGCCCAAGGTTACTTCCCAGCAGCAGCAGCAGCAGCAGACAGGTAAATGGCTGCAAGAAAACCTGAATATTCACCTCGCTAATAAAAAATTATAGATTGCATTATCCTTATAGATCCTGCATACATTTTCTCCCTGACTGGCTACTTCATGGTGTTGCATGTCTGTGAAAGTGGCGTCCATTTTTCAGCCCCAGAGGTGAAAATGTTTGGATTACGTGTTTATATGGACTGCACGCCGTTTCCACTTGAAGGAATCGAGACTTTTATTGAATATAGAAATCTATAGAGGAAAAGGTCACCCTGTGCACGCTGCAATCGGGCGAAGATGAATAGTTTGCATACTGAGGGGCTGTTGCACGCCTGTGTGCATAGTAACGATCTGTGCAAGCACCCGGAAACGA
The DNA here is from genome assembly GCF_000972845.2 of Larimichthys crocea. NCBI lineage: Eukaryota > Metazoa > Chordata > Actinopteri > Sciaenidae > Larimichthys > Larimichthys crocea. The sequence goes on along the minus strand of NC_040011.1, from coordinate 11,407,411 downwards.
GAGAGGCGATCAATCTGTGTTATCACACGGAGGCGGATGTGAAATGAGCAAAGCGCCTGATCAAGAAAGAGGAAAATAACGTTTGTTTGTGTCTCCGGAGAAGCTGAGAAAGCCGGAGATGTTTTATTTGTCGCAGTGGAACTGCGGCAAATAAAGCTGTAAAAACACAGAGCGACGCCGCAAATCACCTCCGACGCCGGCCGGCTTTTTTTTCCCTTAATAAACAAGGCGTGAACAGAAAAGCCTGCACAACTGCGGCATAATAAAGTCAGCACGTAACTGTATCTAAATCAGTGAATACAGATTTCCCTCGAGAGGAGTTTGTGGCAAACTGTACATGTGCTCCAGTTTTAGCAGGACACCTCTTTTCCTGAAACTCGAACGCGTTCAGTGCAAATAACACAAAGTCGAAGCCTCAGATGTTTGTGCACGTGAATGAACATCTACAGATATGCACACACACACACACACTGCAGATGAAAACCTTTCTGTACTAACCGCAAAAATTCTGCTGTTCCAACAACCTCCCGCCCGCCTGCTAGGAAAGCAATACAGAGATGCCAATGGCCGTTCGAAGGCCTGTCAATCATTCCGACTGACTGATTGGTATTCCCTGATGGTCGCTGTTTGTGCGTTGGCATTCTCTAAACGGAACGCTGACCGCCTTGATTAATCATCGCCGGGCCTCGGCGGTCGATGAGAGTGGGCGCCGTGCTGGAGGCCCGAGGAACATGTCGTGTTCACCTCGTGCACTTCAAGTCTGTTCCTCTGCTGCAGCTCAGAGAGAAACCATAAGTCAGCCACAGCGGAGGTTCTGAGCTCACCACCACTGTCTGCTGCTGCGACCTCCGGGTGGAGTTACACATCTATCAAAGGAAAAGCATGGTAGCAAAAAATAGCCCACATGCTAATGGACCAACCTGTTCCGAGGAAAGATTACTTTGCTAAAATCTGCTGCGGTGACAAATGTGTTCGCATTAAAACCCTTCAGGGAGCAGCAGGAAGTGGTCGCTTTGAATTAGCAGCAATTTAACACATCGGATGAATCTGCATCCTGATTACCGATTCATTATTTTTTCCAGCTCCAACTAAAAGCTCAAGACAGACAGTGAATGTCTTTACTTCACCTTCACACTGCACTGAATAAATAAACGATTGTCATTATTCTTCTTTCAAATTTACAAGATTTAATAAAAGAAAGTTGCTGATGTCTGATGGTGACAGCTCATTTCTAAAAGATTTCTAAAACACTTTTTTTTGGGGGGGTGAGAGGAAGGGAATAACTTCACTGCTTTTGAATCCAACATAATGGATGTTTCTCTACATCACATTCGGAGTCTGTGGTGCTCTTTCCCCATCAACTCGTCCAGTGATGTGACAGCAGAATAAAAGAGTTTCTTAGTCGACCATAGAGGTCAACAGTTTGAAATATGGTTCTTCGTTTTGTTCCAAAAAGTTTGTAAGTAGAAGTTGAGATGTGCTGGCGACCCTTCTTGGAAGAATTCGAGTTTCCTGCAGGTCTAATCTCGATTCTCGGCTCTCCTCTCCTGATACTTTGGTGATGAACAGTAGCAGGGACGATAGAGAGAGAGAGAGGGGAGCGATATGTGCGAGCATTAAATGTGTATTCATCAGGTCTGGCCCTGGCCATTGACAGGCTAATCAATGTTTAGTAATAAGGCTGAATGTGGAATGAGGTGTGGGGGGTCTGGGTCGGAACGGAGGGGAAAGAGATATCAATTAAGCAGGGAGCTGCAGAGTCCAGGCCTGAGGAGCTGAGACGGCAATATCCCGACTCTGGTTCATTAACTAAACAGTGTGTGCTGAATGCAAAAACTCCCTCCACCACCCCCACCTCTCCAGCACCACCACCCCTATCCCAACTGTAAACGGCTGCCTCATTCAATGGAAGTGAGGGAGTCTCTGCAGCAGGTAGAAAAACGCCTTTGATAGTTCACATAATGAAATACCTCCGAGGCTGAGCAGGGAAATAATATCCCACACGTGACGCAATAAAGTGAAACGTGCAAAGGCGCCTGCAGGTTCGGAATGCAAAGCAGCGCCCGAACGCATTAGCAAAAAATTAGATTGTGACATATTTGAATGGAAAAGGCGTTCAGTGTGAACTGGGAGACAGCAGGTGAGCGAACAGGCTCAGGCACAGTTTGTTTGCAATGTGGAAAAGAAGCAAATCTGGAGGATTTGTCTAAAAAATGGAAAGTTTATGGTTCTTTTTCTGATTTTAGGCTTTTTTTATTTCTTCACAACACGACTTTATCTTCTGTATTTATTCATTTGCATATGGAAGTGTCGAAATCTCAAGACAACTTAAAGACTCGTCTCAGTCTCAGAGACAAAGCGGACTCTGGATTTTAGTTTGAGACCAGTCAAGACTACAAACTTCAGGGATATCACTAAATTGCCTGACTTGTTTTTTAAGTGTGTGGGAAGGAGAGATCAGCTAAATCTAAAGTCTGAAAGAACACAGAGGTTAGAGAATACTGCGAGGTGACGCTTCATGAGATGACTCAATGTAGGAACCTTCACCCAAAGAGTCTTTGTGAATATTAAGTACCCAAGTATGCTACATACTGTCTAGTCTTGGTCTTGACTGGGGCTCAACCCCTCAAAGTGGTCTTGGTTTAGGATTTGGTCTAAAGTACATTAAAGCATCACTCGGCTAAAAGTCATTTATTTATTACTGAACTTTCATAAAGTTTGACGACTCGACTGATCAAAAGTGCAGCAGGCGCCTCGACATAGTGACTTTCACAGCGAATCCTACAGTTCCCATAATGCACCTCAATTAAAATCCCACCTCCCTGCCAAACATGTGCATCTATCAAACTCAAAAAAAAGTCAAAGAGCTGAGAAAAATCCAGACTGACCCGTCAGGATGAATTTAAACAGCAGGCTGAATCCTGTGATGAGTAACCGACATTTAACGATTAAAATGAGCCATTAAATAAATATTAAATACCTTTAATACTCACATCTATATCTGATATTCAGCACGCAGCTTACAGCTTCCATCGCTCTGTCTCAATCATCGTGCACAAACAGAAGTTAGCATGAAGATTCTGACTTTATAAAATGAATCAACCCCAAACCTGCTGATCCCAGGACAGCCATTTAAACCTGCAAAGGGCAGTGACACCTAACGCTTTCTCACTCTTTATTAAATGCTTTCACCTTGTCGACGATGCATCAGACGTCCCCTCAGTGGCCTGAAGCCAAAAACCTCCTGAATCAAAACTATCCACCGCTCAGTCCAGACGCCGTCTGTCCTTTGATGAAGTCGTGTTTGATCATTCTGTTCAGGCTTACTAAGAAGAACCCATCAGCCCCTTTTGGTCACAGCGGATGTTGACACAATCGACAATGTTCACCATCGAGGAATCTGCTTAACACAAGTTCATTCAAAAGCAACCGACTGACGGTCACGTCCTGCTCGTTTGTCACCAACGAAACAACGACTGCGACTTCAGGTTTCAGCCTCTGTCTGACATTAACACGAGGATTTGGCTGCTAGACACCAGAGCATGTAGGAGAGGGCCGTGATGAATAGGCAACTTTGGAGGCAGGAAGTGGGGGGGGGAGTAAAATGTTGCTTCCAGCGGGGAGGAATGACCTCAAAATCTACGTGGGTACACCAGGGAGGGGACGGAAAGGGAACAATGTGCTGGAGCTGCTGGCAAAAGAAAGAACTACCTCGAGTGTGACACACACTAAATAAAACAGTGAAGCTGTTTTCTTTCTCGCTGGTGTTTCTTGGGGGAGGCAGCTTGATGTACAACCAGTGCAGCAGCAGCAGCAGCAGCAGCAGAATGAATTGTTGTTAATCAATTAATGGATTGCTTGTAATGAAAGAAGAAACCTTCAAACAGCTGATTGTCTTCCTGAGGAATTAAACAAATGAGATGCGGGAAAGAAAAGTGAAGCAGACGCTGAGGAATCTGTCACAGTTTCACAGTTTTGGGATGAAAAACAACAACATCAGCACATGTCCACGTCTTACTGCCAACAGCTTCCACAGCCATAGATCATCCGAGCATCACATGTTTCAGAGTTTCTCTGTCCTCATGCCTGTTGACAGTCTGGAGAAAGAAAGCTCCTCATAAACGCACAGCGCCCACTAGTGGTCGCTGTCATCTCCCCCCAACAACACATGCAATCTAATCCTGCCTGGATTCAATGCGACTTAAATCCACTCACTAGTAACGTGCACATGAGCATCAACACACACACACACACACACGCACAGGTAACTTTCACCTGGATTCATTCTTTTTTCGAGACTTTTTTTTTTCATGCACGTCCCAAATGTCTTTAAAAGCAATACAAATGCTCATTCAAACGTCATCAAAGCCAAATTACGCACACACACACACTCGTGAAGTCCATTTCATGCCTCTGCTTACCTGATAAACACTACCGTTTCCCACAAATAGATCCCCAGCGCGTTTAGTCGGCACATTTTTGCCAGTCTCATTTTTGTTTGGTAGGGAAGTGTGAGAGGGGGGGTGGGGGTGAGGGGGTGTAAGGGGGTGAGGAGGAGGAGAAGGAGGAGAGGGTGTGAAGGTGTTGCTGAAAAAAAAAGGGGAAGGAGGGGAGGAGGAGAGAAGGAAGGAAGGGGGGGTCACACTTTTGAGAGGATGAATTCCCCTCCAGAAAAAAAAAGAGAAAAGAAAAAGAAAAATCCTTTCAGTGGTGGAAAAGGAGGAGGAAAAGGAGGAGAGGAGGGGAGGAGGGGGGTGTATGGGGATGGTTTGTGACCTCCAAGGTGAGTCAAAATGTTTTTTTGTTGTTGTTGTTGTTGTTTTTTGTGCGTGTTTCAGATCCCGGAGTCTCCGGTGTTGAGCCGCGGGATGCTCATGACCTCACCGGCCGTGAAATCATCATCATCATGCTTGTGTCCTGCTCTCACGCCTCCCGGTGCCGCCGCCGCCGCCACCCGTGGAGGAGACAAGACCAAAAAAAAAAAAACACACAAAAAAAATCCACCAAAATCCAGCCCGAGGTTCGTGTTCAGGACCACGGACAGAGGCACGCACAGAGGCACGCGCAGACACCGGCGGGGCTTGCGGGGAGGAAGCGCGCGTCCAGGTTTTGGCACGAAGGGGGGCAGAGAGGAGGAGGAGGAGAGAGAGAGAAAGAGAGAGGTAGATAGATAGAGAGGGGGTAGAAGGGGGGTGAGGGGGGTCTCCAGAGGAAGGTTAGCCGCTCGCGGGCTGCTGTTAATTGACACAATTACACCCAATTATTCTTCAGTCCGGTCTGAGATCCACAGCGGTTAAAGGGGAAATAAGACATATTCCTTCAGAGTCACGGGGCTGGGTTTTTCTTTTTTTGGGGGGGTCGCGTTGTCTCACTCTCTCTGGAGGTCTGGCAAACTGTGCATGTGTTATATATCCCCTAGATTCCACTCACGGAACCGGACCCACGCAGAGGAATGCTGTCTCACATGCACCCCAGAGGCAGCCGGAGCGGCGCTCTGGATCCGTGCGTATCGGCTGTTGCGGGAGTCCCGGCGCTGCTGCCGCTGCTGCTGCTGCTGCTGCTGAGAGAAGGAGGTCTGCAGGTAGAACAAGTCTGCCTCCTTTTCTTCTTCTCCCTCTCCTTCTTCTTCACCTCCTCCTGCTGCTGCTGCTGCTGCTGTCTCTCCCTCTTCCTCTCGTACTTCTCTCCCAGGGGCGAGTAGTAGTAGTAGTTGTACTTGGCGCTGAAGCAGCACGGCTCAGCTACTCCCATTGTCTGGTGGTGGTCAAGTTGGAGACGCACCGGCGGCCGCTGCTGCGCTCCGCATCCGCTCCCATCCGGGCACCGTTTCCGTTAGACAGACAAAAAAAACACAAAAAAAACAGAACCGAATCCCCAGAGGAGAAGTGACAGGGTTAGAATAACGTAGACAGCTGATGTGGACCCTCTTCCATGGCACGCAGAGCGGCAGTGACAGTGGCTCCTGCCCGGCGCACACACACACACACGCGGAGGAACAGTGCAGGCAGCTCGGTGCGCTCCGACACTGGATTTTCTTGCTGCAGTCATTTAGCAAACTCCACAAAACGCACCTCGCAGTGGACAGACACGCCCACAGGACGCTGCCATTGGCCAGCCCGGTCCTGGAGCACGTCACCGATTGGCCGGTGGAGGTGTCAGTAGCAGGACGTGACCGCTGCCCCTCACTCAGAGCCCCCCGAGGAGGAAAAAAGAAACACTGGAATAAGAAGTTATTGAAGAGTTTAGATCTTACACTGGTATCATAATCACCAAGCTTCACATCTGAAAACACAATGAAGAGAAATAAAACCAATAAAACAAGATAAAAAATAAGAAAAATAAGTGAAAGTCTCAGCGTCATATAAACCGGTGGTGGGATGTGCATAGAAAATCTGTTTTTATGTTGTATGATGATGGTGTATGATCTATTTATGTATTTATTTCCTTGGAGGGACAATAAATATATTATAAGTGAAAATCAGGAAACCAGAAGTTGGTTACGCTTTATTTGGACAGTCCACCTACAGTTTAGTTTAAAGATTCTGTTGAAATATTACAAATACTCATATAAACCAGCTGCAGGCAAACTAGCCAGATGAAGTGTAACCCAAAAACTTTATTTGGATTTCTTTATGAGTAAACAATCATCTGAATTGGAAGAAATGTCAGAATATTTCACAGTTTCTGTTTTATTGTGTCTGTAAAAGTGTGGATAGAACCCTGTGGTCATTGAATTTTAGGGTCATCAAAGCCAATGCTGTATTGATCTAATGTCTCTCTGTTATGTCCAATATCTGATTTCTATGGTTGATTTCAGTGCAATCTATAATACTTTGTAATATGCATCACATACCGTGCATAACAGTTCAGTTAGTTCATCTGAAGCTCTGATCCAGATCAGCTTATCTCAGTGGCTCCTGGCCAGGCTGCCACCAAACAACCATCGATGTGGATCGATCTGGACTTTTTTTTTACCCCTCTGGTATGGGTTGAAAAATTCTTCAGTCTTCAGTGAGTCTGATCACATTCCCGCTCCCCAGAGGATGAACTCACGTTCATGATCACAGATTTGCTGCTTTGTTTTTAAGTAGATCGTGGTTTATAATTTATGTTTGTTTTGTGCTTTACACTGCCATCATTTCCTAATGTTACTGTAGAACCTTCTATTTTGACACACACACACACACACACACACACACACACACACACACACACACACACACACACACAGACACTCAAAGAACACACACATAGACACAGACACACACACACACACACACACACCTCCTTCTCCTGAGGACCGTTTTGTCCGAAGTGTCCGCTGGAACGTGACTCTGATTTAAATGCCTGCAGGCACTGAAGGAATCACAAGGCTGAGTGGTACTGAAGAACACACACACACACACACACACACACACACACACACACACACATATATAAATATATGGGGGGGGCTTCTGAATATGGATATGATGTCTTCATTAGTGTAAAGAGAAAGCTGATCCTAACGTTTCTACCTCAGGCCTGTGGTGGATTAATAATGTAAATACTTCACGTGAGTCAGGTCGATTTTATTTATAACCTGAAATCACAAATTTTCCTTCAGGCGTTTTGTAATCTGTACAGCATATACGACACGCTCAGTCCATAGACTCTACAAGAAACAATAATGGGAAAAAAGATGAATATTAAATACTAACAAGGACGATTCATACATGGTGTCTGAGTTTAATGTTCATACATGGTGCACTGAACAAACAACAACTGCTAAATTAAAGTTATCTGTAGTTTTACAGGAGTTTTGACTCATTTTGTTACGATGTTATGCTTTTCTTAAGTTATTGTTCCACTGTGAAGTTTTACACATTAAGAGTTTGGTTTACTGTCATACATAACAGTAGAAGCCAGTTTTATTAACATACATGTGACCTTGTTTACATTTTGGATCGTGATATGTCAACCAAAATTTTAAAAAATCTATAATAAAAAATTATTTCACCCACGCTGCACAGCCCAGTTTTTGTACAAAACTAAAACTTCATTAAGGTTTAATTGAATATTTTATTTTGAAGCTGAGGAATACGACATCTTTTATTTTACCATTTTCTTGGTTGGTCACAACCACAGAAACAGAAAAGCTTTCCAACAGGACAATTTTCTTTTTAGAATTCAGTGGGATGCAAAGGAAGCATGATGAATATTTAAACCATTACACGGCCATTATAGCTCTTTATGTAAATGCAGAGTTAAGTGCTGCGGTGGTTATTTATAGTCGCAGCAGGCAGTAATTGGCTTCGGTCTTCGTTTGGAGTGGGTCGAGCCACAAAGATGACCCATCACTGCAGAAGGTGGTGCACATGGTGGAGGCTCAGACCAGCAGCTGTGTGACTGGAAGGTCCTCGTTCAGATTCACAGACGACAAAGTCAAACACACTTTCCTCCCTAAACAAATGTCATTTTGTATCTGAGGGCTCGGCTGCATGAACGCTCCCAGTGAAACTGAGTTTGACGCATTTTCAAATGAAACTTCTTTGAATGCACTGCTGCAAACAAACGACCGTTCATTCACTGACGCTTTGTTCAGTGCAAACCTTTTCAGACCAACAGTTTTTGGCTGCAGGGTGAATTCAGTTTAATAGAACTTTTGTAGTTTTGGCCATTGTTGCATCTTAAAATCAAACGATCCTCATGATCCTCAACTGAAGGCTCATGTCCGCGACAAGATTCTCACTGTTTATACCGATTAGTAAATGGTAGCTGTCCAGTACAGCACGCGTTCATTGCACAACCTGGGAATGATGGATGAACGCATGTAATGACCACATGCAGTTACAACAGTCGGTAGCCGGTGCACACGGTGTAGCTCGACTGGATTGTTGGCCGTGCATGTGTTGTCCCAAGACATTAAGCACGCAACAAACTAACCACTACGCGTCATTTGCTTTGCTTTCTTAACCTTCAATGCTGCAAGAGGAATTCTCGATTTCAGAAGACCTGCACAGTGCTGACACTGGTGTAGGAAGCGGTGGGTTGCAAGGCCCCTAGTACAAGTTTCAAGTGGTAGCGGCGATATGAGCTGCAGCAGTTTCTTTCTGACTTCAGATGTGAAACAGTTCGCCCATGGTGATTTCCCACTATTCAAACAATGGTTTGGATTTAAATAATGCTGACATCCGCGTTGTTGTTTTGAGAGACAGCGAGCTCAAATATTCGTTTCACAAAGGACACCAACGCTGTTTTTACCGTTACAGCCAGACATGTGTTCGCTTGTTCCAGTAATGCTGCCAAATCAAGAATCCTAATGTTTATTCTGATACATATTATTAATGTCTGTTCATTGACTGACCCCTGACCTGCCCTGGGCAAAGCAAGTTGAGCGTCCCTTCTCTCGTGGCAATGATTTTAAAGTGCTATATTTCCTATTCATGTTGTTTTTCAAACAGAAGTTGCACATCACTGGATGTAATCAGGATTCATTTATGTTGACCCCAATACAACAACTGTAATGTGTGAAAATGTGCTGCTGACTAACTTTTTACCAACTTTTCTCCATCAACACGCCGGCTGTATTTCTGTAAATGGATTCCATTGATTTGTTGGTTGTGTTGCTCAGACTGAGGATGCAGGATGCCATCTGCCTGTGATTGTTCTTAATGTGATACTTTATTGATCTCTGTAGAGGCGTTTTGTTCTTGCAGAGCAGCTCTCCTGTAACTGTTTTATGATCTGACACCTCTATGCATGAGCTTTGGCTATGTTAAGTTAAGTACAACTTTAAAGTTAAAGTTAAGGGAAGATTGGTAAAGATTTTAGGGTTTCATTTCATTTAGGACAACATACATTAATCAACATTTCTGTAAATGTGCCAGGTGGCTAATTTTCAACTGCAGTCTTCTGGCACGATGTTCGAAAACCAATGAAGTGACAGGTTAAGAAATATAAACAGACAACAAGACGCTGAAGTGGCAACTGTTACGCCCCGTCTAGTGCGGGCCGAGACACAACATGAATAAGACTCATCTTCCCCAAGCCCCAAACAGCCACAGAGACAGAATGCTGATATTTTCCAATTTAAGGGTTTATTTGAGCCAGTTCAGTCCTTAAATACTGCAGCTTAGCAGTGGTATAAATAACAAGAAAGTCTGCGTATGGTGGAGGTTCGGGTGGATGGATGGGTCAATAAAACACAGGAAAAAGTGTTTGGACTTTAAGATGGGCAATGGCTGAAATAACAAACCAAACCAAGTAGGGATGCAACAAGAACGACTGAACGACTAACCTCCACCCCTCTCACCTCCACCCCTCTCACCTCCAGCAGAACAAAAGCCAACTCAATCAACATGGCAAGCTCTACGAAAAGAAAGCCACAAAATCTAAAGTATAGAAGAAGCAACAACACAATGACAACATTAAACTAGTGCACAGTGGGAATGGCGATCTGATGACAACACTGTCAGTCAAGGTCCTTGTGATGCTTCCCGATGTTCCGGATAATAAGCTTTTATTAAGTTATTTGTCTGATTACGTTTATTGAACATATTAGATAAATTGGCCTATAATAGACAGTACTGGTACCTTGTCTTCTCCATTTATACAGACTGGATACTGCAGTATAAAAAGGTCAAACTGCAGTATCTTGGGGAAAACAGAACAAGAACAGACTCGACTCAACCTGCAACCTGGCTTGCCCAAGGAAACGTGGCATTGGATTTACTCCCTAACCTTAACTCCGTCATAGCCACAGTCTCTCCCTGATCAAACCACAGTTTCTCAAATGACTGACACTGAACATAATCTGGGGTTTTGCAGAATCAATAAATAAACATTCATCTCCGTATGCTTGCTGGCTAACACTCATCATCTTCCTCCTGTGGTGTGATTAGAACACATCACATGGTTGGACTGATTGAGATCTACAGCGATAAAACAGGAACATACCCGACCCAAACACGCTGAATATAGTTTGGACCCAGGCTGATTACCTTCTGGCTCTGCAGGTGAGTTCACGGCAGGAAAAGAAAAGTCTCTTGATGCAAAGACAGTTGATAGTTGATGTGATTGACTCACAGTCCAGGAGCTGTTCTGGTCCACTGAGAACCGCAGTGATCGAAGACTGACAGCACAAATCACCACCTGTGTTATATACGTGTTCTGTGTGTATTTGCCCACATGTTTAAGTCCGCTATGTGTGTTTCTGTTTGCGAGTACGGACGATGTTCAGCAGCAGGCCTGCAGCACGGATCAATAGCTCCGCTCTCCTAATGAAAGCAGCGTCTTACCAACATTTATCTATTACTAAAGGTCATCACGTCCACTCTCACGGTCTTCAGAGGAAGACTTGAGGAAAGGCCTGGACCTGAGCATTTTTCATATCAGAGCAGTTAATCGATGTCTGTTATAGGACGCATGGATCCGACATGGTGAGAAGACAACTACAACATGAAGACGGCTCAGAGGACACAGGTCTGTCTCTCTGCAGCATGGACAGCACAGCACCTCTCATCTCTCATCATCGGAGGATTCAGTGACTTTTAAAAAAACGCTATTCAGGAATAAAACTGCCACAGTGATGCCATCATTTGATCCATGAGCAGGAATATCTCACTGATGTCTACATGGCTGAAGTGCTGGGTTTGCAATAACATGTACATACATTTGAAACAATAAAAACTAATTAACTGAACCTGAACTGATTTAAAACAACTTCAAATCAAAGTATTCATGAAAACTCTGATAGATTTGGTTGGTGTCACTTTACAGTATTTCACAAACTCAACTTAACATCGTTTAAATCTCTCATTATATCCATAAAAGTCAAAATGTACTTTGAGAAATCAGGAAGGAAAAAAAACTTTGAAATGTTAAAAACTCTGCATGCACACACACACACACACACACGCGCGCGCACGCACGCACACACACACACACACACACACACACACACACACACACACACCTCTTCTTCCCCTCACTGTACAATAACGCGGCCACACGCGCACACGTGGCAGCTGTAGTTCAGGTGTGCATGTGCGCGCGCACACACTAAATAAAACTTACCTGGTGTTTGGAAACGCGCCCGCCACAAAGTACCTGTCCGCTTCCGGTGGAGAAACAGCGCGTCATCATCATCGTCATTAAATACGATGATGACGTGCTGTTTTTATTAATCAGTGTTTTTGTTAATGCTGTTTCTATGGAAGAGAAACCAAACTCACACTGCGGTATAATGTTTGCTACGGTCACGTGTTAAAAAATGTGCTTTATAATAAAAAAGATAAAATTAAGTATTAGACCTGGTGGGAGGGGCTACGACCATAAAAGGTGCTGCAGGAGGTGACAGCGTCACAGTATAATAATAATAACAACAACAACATAATAATATAATAATAATAATAATAATAATAATAATAATAATAATAATAATAATATAAAACACAGTATAAGTTGAGTTATTGAAGAACTCATTTTTTTCTTTCTTTATGGACTCAAGAATTTAGTTTCATTCACTTCAGTTTTTTGTTTTTGTTTGTGGAAATATTGGCGCTGTCTGCACCCGGTGAGCTGGGACAATAAATCACAAGGCGCTGTCTGCACCCGGTGAGCTGGGACAATAAATCACAAACAAATAAATCACTTTTTTTTTTTTTTTGGAAACCTCGAGGAGGTTAGAAAACGTTCCCAATCACTTTGGCTGATTCTGCCTGTGCTGAAGCTGAAGTTGCAGTTTGCGGACGTCACGGTAGGAAAATCACAGGTGTAATGGCTGAATTCCATTTAGCTGCTTCAGTGTCAACGTCCTGGTTTTTTTTTAAAGATTTTTTTTTTTGGCCTTTTTTCATAGTCCCGATGCAGGATTCAAATTGGGGCCAGCTGCAGCGAGGACTATAGCCTCCACACACGGGGCGGCCGCTTAACCCACTATGCTACTGACCACCGTCAGTGTCCTGTTTGACAGTTAATAGAACGGAGCATTGCTCATGTCATCAGTAACGCGTTGCATCTCGCTGCCTTTCGGTTGGTTTATGTGTCATCTCTCGACTCTTTGGGCCGTCAGGATGAACGATGCTCTGATGATGATCTCGGTCCTGCATCTGTTTTGTCATTCATGCACAAGGACTGCCTGCCTTTATCTAAAATGATCTGATGACGACAGAGTCTGACAATTAGTCTCATTTATTTGTAGAACTTGTACTGAACCGATTAGCAAGGTCACATTGGGTTTGGCATGTGGTTTAAATACACAAAGACAGAAAAAACTCCACTGCTACTAAGAATAGACTGATGAAGGACAGAACCAAAGACACTGTTGCCTGCTCATTTGTTGAACATGAGTGTGTGTGTGTTCCCGTCCTTTGGAGGATGCTCGTGATCCTAAATTACCCGTATTTTGACAAAACCTCGAGCCAGTCACGATCACCTCGATTCTCATTAAACGTTGGAGCTGTGTTTCCTCTGTCCTCTCCTCGCGGTCGCTGACAGCCTGAGCTGCTTTTGTGTCGATTCATTTGATACACTAACGAGGCAGAGGCTCATCCCAGATTTCTTTTTGTAAATGCCTCATTCACAATCACTTCAGTTTATCTAATCATTGTTTAGAAGAGAGAACCACCCTAAAATGAAGACTTGAATAACCAGCCACTAATGTTCGTTTGGTTTGGTTTGATAATCGGCTGAACAGATGATGTGACATTTTTTGTCCAGATATTTTCAGCAGATGTTCGGAACAGAAATCGTTTCAGTGATCAAATATGAAAATTAAGATTTTGGTTTCAATTCCTCACAGTAAGGCTTTTTTGTCCCAGATTATTCTCAGAGTCACCACACTGCTTCACGACGGCTCTTCAGAAACTTGACGTCACATACATCCATGTTCTGTGTGGTGAACAGGTCAAGGCAATGTGTTTGTACAAGGAAAGTGTATTAAACGTTCTTTATTGTGAATTTTTTATGTCTTATGGGAAGAGTTGTGTGTTTTAATTGATTCAGATTCATTTCTTATATCAGAAGCTAAAAAACTCTGACAAAGTTTTTCTGTTGGATATATTCTTAGCATACTAAAAGCTGACTTGGTCTTCAGGTTAAGGCCTAAAATATAAATGTTAGTGATATATGTTAAATGTTAGAATGAAAAATAACCCACTAGAAAACTAGAAAAATTGCATTTCCTGCAGAAATCAGAAGTACTTTATTAATCCCCGTAGGGAAATTGTTTTAATACGGTGTGGACGCCCTCTGCTGAAATGCCCAATGCATCTGTGAACATTTGTATGAAAAGACAGAAATGTAGGATATTTTGAAATATTGTATGAATTCGTATAATATTTTAAAGTGTGAGCTTGGCGCTTCCTGTGGCCCTTGAGTGCAGACATGGGGTTGCAAAGCAATGGCGTCTTCTGCTGGGCCCTAATTAGAGCGGTGTGTGATTTTCCAAGAAAATTTTAATATCATTTGTAATTTCTACCTTGATATTATTTCTTCAAGTGTCCACTGACCAGTGGCAGCGCCTCTAAACATCTTGCAAAACACTGCAGGTGTTTGAATGTCTGAGATCTAACCGTTTGAAAATGGATTTCTTCTCCATCATGCACAAGCAAGCAGTGCTGCAAGAGTATTGAAATATATTTGCATAAATATTGGAATAATTATCAGTTCTTGTACTTTGAACCCTCTGAAGATGATGTTGGATCATCTGGCTTTAACATCACTGTCTTTTGATGCAGTTTTTAAGTTTGTGCTGAAGCCAATGTTAAATTAATTTCATGATATCAGTGAATCTATTGATACCAAACATGTCGTGTTATTTGTCTTTACCATGAGGTCTGTGGCCCCTCAATGTCAAATGATTGCTTGTACTTGCTTTGCCATCAGACAGCTGTTGGAAGTTCTAGAGTGAGCACCAAATTAAAAAGGTTTTCTGACAGCAAGGCTAAGCAATGAAAATATTCTTAATATGGCGTAGAAGAATTGATTATATATATTTTTATTATATTTTTCTGCTGACCCTGTCCACAGCAGTGCATAACTCTATTTCTTTATTGTAGCTAGAAGACCCTCAAAATACTTTTCCATACGTAAGACTCTGAGGCATTAATTTCATGTTGTTATCAGTTTTTATTAATAATAATTTGGTTGTAATGTAGCTTAAAAACAAGATGACTGTGAAGGGCACGCTCTAACCGCTGCTGTGGAGTAAAACATGCTCAACTTTCATGTTTAATTGTTTAAAAACGGTAAATGATTTTGTAAAGTTGAGGACAAGGTTAATAGTTTAACATCTCGTGTACAAGTAGTAATTTGAATGAAGTCTGTAGGACAAGTTATGCAGCCGTAGCTGTTGTTTAAAGTGTAGTGGGTCTGTGAGAGGATTTCCCAGACATCCTTATGATGGGAAAATTGTACAAAATGTTTAATCATTTGTACAGTATTCATAGTCAGGATCTGTAAAGTAATAGCTTGCATGTCCTGAATGAGCTGCATCTGGTGGTATAATTTTTGTGTTTGTAGGATTTGTAGGATCGTGGCAAAAAACGTACGGAAGAAGAAAAATAAAAAAATAAATAATAATAAACTTTGATCCACACTAATGACTCCAGCTGCGCTCAGGTCCATACTACAGGCTCAAACAGCACTCTATGTTCTCTTTAATCAGTGACATTGGGGTGCTATTAAAGACAAACTGCAACACAATTCAGGAACCAGACCGTCCAAGAGACAAACGCCTAAGAACAAGCTGATCGTGTAATATTCGGTGACTTTGACAGGGACGTTATGAGACACCTCATTAGTGCACGTTTGAATAAACTGAGGATATAACACTTACGTTATTTACAGGAACATTCCTGATGATGGAAAACACCATTCTGTGAACATATTGTCTGGCAGATTGCGGCGTTTGGCACGTTACACCCTCATATTATTATCGCTCGTGTTCTGAACAGACTGTGGTGGCTACAGTGAGAAGCCTGCAGGTACACAGAGTGTACAAACATCACAGGGACTTTCATTCAAAAGGTGCAGACTTGCATCATGGACAGTGTTCCTGCAGGATGTCCCCAATGGATCACATCCTTCCCCAACACTCTGCTGACTCTCAGGTTTATCTGGATTCCTCTGCTCAGATTTATTCAGCACTTCAACCCAGAAGAAGGAATATAACAATTTCATTGAATAAGAACTCGTGATGCAAATAGGTGGCAGCACCTAAAGAAATAATTACATATGGGAGACAAATAGAAAAGTCGACAACTTTGCTCACAGCCAAGGGTGCTTGCTCTTTGTTGTTTACAATATGATGGTGCACTGCCTGCATGTGTAATAAGGTGTAATAAGCTGTAACCATGGTAACAGCAGCTGTGCTTCAGCTCTTCTTCCAGTGCTCTTTAGCAGTTCGCTCGGTGTCGCTGTCCAGCTCTGCGTTGGACAAGGTGAAGCTGCGTCCGCTCTCCTTGATGCTCGCTTGGCATCATCACATTGTAAATGTCCTCATATAATCCCCCACACCACCACCACCACCGCCGCCTCCACCCGCACACGCTCGCATCTTCCAACCTCAACCTTGAGTTATGGCGTGGCCGCCACTGGCAATCACATTAAGAGGCACATTTCTTCATATTCACACAGGGGACCACGTTGAGCAATCTTCTTAATTTAGCCAGACTGATGAATTGTATTCCTGTACTCTCTCTCTCTCTCTTTGCTCTCAGACTACCTCTCTCTCTATGTCCCCATCACCAAACTTGTCCCCCCCCTGTCTTTATCTTTCTGTCCCTCGGCCCCTGATCGTCTTCCTCTCTCATGTGCGTCAGCCTTGCTGTCCTTGAGACGGCCGGCTGCTTCTCTCCACGGTTGGTTGGAATGTCAGACAGACAGAATCACCTGCAGCTACTTGCTTTCTTACTACCTGATCCTCACGGACCGACCTGGACGGTCCTCCGGAGACTGAAATGGAGTGGTGAGCCAGTTCGGCTGCTTAACGTCCAGAATAAACAACGGAGCTGCACAAAGTGCTTCACAAGATCAGAAAAGAAGATACAGGAGAAAATACTTTGTCATTTTGATAATTCAGTTTGAATTACATCAGAGAAAATTCACGTTGTCAGGATCAAAAGCAAAAAGAAATTTTTGTTTTCAGGGTGTGATTTTACCGTCTGAGCAGTTTTAGATTGTTCTGGACGGTTCATGTGATGTTTAAGTCTTCTGATCACTAAAACGATCGGGTACCGTCACACGCCGTGTGAGAGGAAAGAACGTCATTATAAAACACTGAGTCAACATCTTGCACGTTGGTTCTTTGTGCAGTGTGATTGCTTTTCGGGCACTTCTGATTAAGTTAGCTGATTTTTTTTTGCAATAATGATGATGTATCAGATTTGAAAGGCTTAAGTTAAATAGAGATAGATATACATGAAAGGTGAGATTAAAACTTCTTCAGCAGGACTTTTCTATTAGAGCAAACAGCAGCGAAGCCACTGGAGGCGACTCTGACATTCCTCTGCATGTTTCTCTCCAAACTGTTCTACTTCCCAGCTCATCAAATACCGGCGATTTGTCATGCAACGCCCAAGGACCCTTTGAGATGAAGTCTCTTTCACTTCAGGCTACGTTTACACAGCCGGGTATGTTAAGAAACGAATATTTCCCTCCCTCCGTTTTCCAAAATAACATCGTGCACAAAGCATCGTTTTCAAAAAGGTTTTCGTTTACATCAACCCGCATAAATACGACATCGAGCGCCATCATAACTATGCCAAGCCTATGGGCGGCATCAAAATTATCCCACCAGACAGCAGTCCGCCCGGGTCGGACCCAAAACAGGCGATGTTGGCGGTGACGGCGACTGGGTCTTCGAATAGTTTGGAGAAGTGGCAAAATTGCTGACCTCCGAGCCCTCATTCGTCTCTGGTCATCGACATGATACATCAGCTGTGTATGCAAATGCAAACACATGAAAAGTGTTTGCACCAGAAGAAATGCGACTGCTACTCTGAACGCTTCCATGATCGTCGTCATAGCCAAAGGTAAACACTGGTCGCACTTTTGGCGCATCAGCTGCCTAAAACTCTGTTTATCTCAATTTACACGCAAACGCAAAACCGGAGTTTTCCAGAATCTCCACTCGTGCCGGAGTTTTTAGAAAGATTCATTTTCAGAGGCGAATTCAAGATACAAACAAAGGGAAATG